>NC_080169.1:92711759-93057339 GCF_950295315.1 Erinaceus europaeus | reverse complement strand
ACAACAGCTGAAGAATGACAGAACAGAAAAATAAAAAACACACCAATAAAAAAAATGGTTACACAAAGAGCAAATAAAATTGCAACCTCAATGAATCAAGACAGGATCCCAGAAGAAACTCCAAATCAGTTCAAAGTAGCTATAGATAAGAAAAGTATGCAAGCAATAGTAATCTTCATAATCACAGAAATGAAGACAACTATGGAGGAAAGGGCTATCAGCATTAGGGGAACAACAGATGAGACCCTCAAGGAACATACTAGCTACCTCAAGGTAATTAGAGAACTGAAAGCTAAAATAGTGGAGCTAAAAGGCCAATTAGCAGAACAAGCTAATACTATAATTGAACTGAAGAAAGAAGCTGAGGGAAGGGAAAGCAGACTAACAGAAGCAGAAAACAGAATTAGCCAGAGGATGAGCTAGAGAAAACTAAGAAAGAGGTAAAAGAGCTCAAAAAGAGATTGAGAGACACTGAAAACAACAGCAGAGACATATGGGATGATCTCAAAATAAGTAACATTCCTATCATTTGCCTACCACAGGAAGAAAGAGAGGAAGGGGAAGTAAACATTCTAGAGGAAATTATAGAAGAAAACTTCACAGACCGAAAACAACAGAAAGGACATTAAGATCCAAGAGACCCATAGAGTCCCAAATAGAATCAACCCATACCTGAAGACAACAAGACACATCATAGTTACAGTGAAAAAAAGTAAGGGTAAAGAGAAGATCCTACAGGCTTCAAGAGAAAAACAAAAAGTCACATACAGGGGAAAACCCATAAAATTATCAGCAGACTTATCCACTCAAACTTTAAAAGGTAGAAGAGAATGGCAAGATATCTATGGAACCCTGAATGAAAAAGGGTTTCAACCAAGGATAATATATCCTGCTAGATTTTCATTCAAACTAGATGGAGTCATCAAAACCTTCTCAGACAAACAACAGTTAAAGGAGGCAACCATCACCAAGCATTCCCTGAAAGAGGTTCTAAAAGACCTCTTATAAACAAGAACATCATCATAATACTTAGCATATATCAGAGCAAATAAAAAAATTATTGAATAATGGCACTACAATACATTAAATCCATAATATCAACAAATGTCAATGGCTTAAACTCACCCATTAAAAGGCATAGAGTGGGATAATGAATCAGAAAACACAGCCCAACCAAATGCTGCTTGCAAGAATCCCACCTGACCCAACAAGACAAACACAGACTTAAATTGAAAGGATGGAAAACTATCCTACAGGTTAATGGACCACAAAAAAAGGCAGGAACAGCCATTCTCATCTCTGACACAATGGATTTTAAATTAAATAAAGTAATAAAAGATAGGCAAGGCCATTACATAATGATTAGAATATCAATCAACCAATAAGATTTAACAATTATTAACATCTATGCACCTGATGGACCAGCTAAATACATCAAACACCTACTGAAAGAACTACAAAAATACATCAGTAGTAATACAATAATAGTGGGAGACTTTAACACCCCACACTTGCTGGGATAGCATGGGGGTGCTTCTTCCCAGGTGCGTACTCCTTGGGTTGGAGAGAACTTGACTGGAGCCAGCCTGGACTGGTACCCACTCAGTGACACAGGAGGTAGATGACTCAGGAACCAAATCCATGGTGTCAGGTAATGAAATATTTATTGATCAGAGACAATGATTTTATAGGATAGAACTGGAAGTGGCAAGTCAGAAACGGAAATGGCTAGGAAAGGGGTTGAAAAAGGCAAAATTGGGCTGGGAAGATATAAACTTCCATAGCAACTGCTATGGTGGTTTTAACTGGTGGGATTAATGGTACCCTGTAGGAAGGGAGGGTCTCAAAGAAGATAGATTGAAGGAATGGAATGGGTGGGGATCTTTCAGGCAAAACAATGATTATGTAAATAGGCCATAGATTCAGTAATGCAGGGTGGATCAGGGGGAGCAGGCTTAATGCCCGACACTCTTTCACACTTCGACAGATCAACAAAGCAGAGAATCAACAAAGAAACAAAGGAATTAAATTAAGAGATGGTCAGACTAGACCTCCTGGACATTCACAGAGTTCTTCACCCCAAAAAACTGGAATACACATTATTTTCAAATCAACACACCACATAATAAAGGATAGACCACATGTTATTCCACAAAGACAGCATCAACACATTTAAGAGCATTGTAATCATCCCATGTACCTTCACAGACCACAGTGGAGTAAAGCTAACATTTAACAACAAATATAAAATTACTAAAAGACACAGAATTTGGAAACTAAACAATACACTGCTTAAGAGCAACTGGGTCAGAGAGGCATTCAAGCAAGAAATTCAAATGTTCCTGGAAACAAACAAAAATGAAGACACAAACTATCAAATTATTTAGGACACAGCTAAAGCAGTATTGAGAGGGAAACTAATAGCCAGAGAATCACATATTAAAAACAAAAAAGGGAGTCAGGCGGTAGCAAAGAGAGTTAAGCTCATGTGGCACAAAGCTCAAGGACTGGCATAAGGATCCCGGTTCAAGCCCCCTGCTCCCCAGTGGCAGGGGGGGTTCTTTCACAGGTGGTGAAGCAGGTCTGGAGGTGTCTATCTTTCTCTCCCCCTCTCTGTCTTCCCCCTTGGTTCTCCACTTCCTTCTGTCCTAACAATGATGACATCAATGACAAGAAAAATAATAACTACAACAATAAAAAGACAACAAGGGTGACAAAAGGGAACATAAATATAAAAAAGCCCAAATAAACTACCTTACTGCGCACCTTAAGGACGTAGAGGAAGAGGAACAAAGGAACCTTAAAACAATCAGAAGGACAGAAATCACTAAAATTAGGGCAGAAATAAACAACATCAAAAGTAAGAGAACCATACAAAAGATCAGTGAAACCAAATGTTGGTTCTTTGAAAAATTAAACAAGAGTGACAGGAGTGATAGACCACTAGCCAGACTCATTAAAAAAAAAAAAAAAAAAAAAAAGACTCAAATTAATAGAATTGTAAATGATAGAGGACATATCACAACTGACACCACAGAAATCCAGAAAATCATGCGAAACTTGTATGAAGAAGTATATGCCACCAAGCTAGAGAATCTGAAAGAAATGGAAGAATTCCTAGAAAGATATTCCCTTCCAAAACTGAACCAAGAAGAACTACAAAACCTAAATGCACCAACCACAGACAAAGAAATAGAAACAGTTGTTATGAATTTCTATGGACTCTCTATGTGTGTATCTCTGCTATAGTTCCCTTTCACCTCTTGTTACCCCTAGATATACAGTAAATAGTAGATTTGCATAACTGTCTATCCTTGCTATCCTTTCTTTTCTTCTCATTCTTCTTCACTGGGATTTGGTTACTATTTATTCACGGACTGGAGAAATTGTTTGGCTAACTGGTAGTGATTAAACTGCTTCAATGCTTGCTTCAGTTGCTACTGTAATTCCTAAGGTTGGTGAGTGCAATTGTCATAAAGGTATTTAGTACAGTGTTACTTGTACTCAAGACACAAGAACTGAGGAACAACAGAGCATAAAAAAAAAGGAAACACATAAATCAAAAAATGGTAGATCAAAAACAAATAAAATTGCTACTCCAATGAATGAAGACAAGAGCCCAGAAGAAACTACAAATCAGCCAGAAGTAACCATAGATAAGAAAAGTATGCAAGCAATAATAAACTTATTAATCACAGAAATGAAAACAACATTGGAGGAAAGGAATGGCAGTATTAGGGAAACAATAGTTGAGACCCCCAAGGAAAATACTGATTACCTTGAGGCAAATAGAGAACTGAAAGCTGAAATAGCTGTAATGAAGAAAGAAGCTGAGGGAAGGGAAAGCAGACTAACAGAAGCAGAAAACAGAATTAGTCAGACAGAGCATAAGTTAGAGAAAATGAAGAAAGAGGTGAAAGAGCTTAAAAAGAGATTGAGAGACACTGAAAATAACAACAGAGACATATGGGATGATCTCAAAGGAAGTAACATTGCGTAATTGGCCTGCCAGAGGAAGAAAGAGAGGAAGGGGAAGCAAACATTCTAGAGGAAATAATAGAAGAAAACTTCCCAGACCTGAATAACAGAAAGGACATCAAGATTCAAGAGGCCCAGAGAGTACCAAACAGAATCAACCCAGACCTGAAGACACCAAGACACATCATAGTCACAATGAGAAGGAGTAAGGA
This sequence comes from Erinaceus europaeus, assembly GCF_950295315.1. Classification (NCBI taxonomy): domain Eukaryota; kingdom Metazoa; phylum Chordata; class Mammalia; order Eulipotyphla; family Erinaceidae; genus Erinaceus; species Erinaceus europaeus. Next base: position 93,053,149 of record NC_080169.1, on the reverse strand, counting down.
TAAAGAAAGGATCCTAAAGTCTGCAAGAGAGAAACAAAAAGTCACATACAAGGGAAAACCCATAAGATTATCTGCAGACTTCTCCACTCAAACTCTAAAAGCCAGAAGAGAATGGCAAGATATCTATCGAGCCCTGAATGAAAAAGGTTTTCAACCAAGGATAATATATCCTGCTAGACTTTCATTCAAACTAGATGGAGGGATCAAAACCTTCTTAGACAAACAACAGTTAAAGGAGGCAACCATCACCAAACCGGCCCTGAAAGAGGTTCTAAAAGACCTCTTATAAACAAGAACATCACTACAATACTGGCAATATATCAGAACAAACAAAAAAAATTTTTTTGAACAATGGCACTACAATACATTAAATCCATAATATCAATAAACGTCAATGGCTTAAACTCACCCATCAAAAGCCAAAGGGTTGGGGGATGGATCAGAAAACATAATCCAACCATATGCTGCTTGCAAGAATCCCATCTGTCAAAACAAGATAAACACAGACTTAAAGTGAAAGGATGGAAAACTATCATACAGGCTAACGGACCACAAAAAAGGGCAGGAACAACCATTCTCACCTCAGACACGATAGATTTTAAATTAAATAAAGTAATAAAAGATAGGCAAGGACATTAGAAAATGATTAGAGGATCAGTCAGCCAAGAAGACTTAATAATTATTAACATCTACGCACCCAATGAGGGACCATCTAAATACATTAAGCATCTACTGAAAGAATTTCAAAAATACATCAATAATGGGAGACTTCAATACCCCACTCTCACACTTAGACAGATCAACAAAGCAGAGAACCAATAAAGATACAAGAGAATTGAATGAAGAAATTGACAGACTAGACCTCTTGGACATTTTCAGACTCCTCCACCCCAAAAAATTGAAATACACCTTCTTTTCAAATCCACATAACACATACTCAAGGATACACCACATGTTAGGCCACAAAGACAGCATCAATAAATTCAAGAGCATTGAAATCATCGCAAGTATCTTCTCAGATCACAGTGGTGTAAAACTAACATTTAACAACAAACAGAAAATTATTAAAAGTCACAGAATTTGGAAACTAAACAACATACTCCTTAAGAACTACCGGGATAGCCTGAGGGTACTTCTTCCCGAGCTAGTGCTCTCTGGCTTTGAGAGAACTCAACTGGAGCCGATCTAGGCTGCTGCATGGGAGAGGGATCAGGAACTTGTGCCACACTAACTTCCACAGGAGATACACTCTGGAACTCTCAGAGCCGGAAAGCAATTTCCAAGTGTCTTTAATCAGAAGAGCAGCTATTTTTATACTCTCCAAGTAGGGTGGAAACAGGATGTGATATAGAGAGGGTGGAGAGAAAAGTGACTGGTGAAAATCCGAGTGTGACAAGGAGGGGGCGGAACAGGCGAGAATCCTATCACTGAACCACCAATGCCCTGGAGGCAGTGCTTTATGTAAATGTAAAAGTGATTTATGTAAATAGACCAAAGCTTTGAATGGGATCAGTAAAACCCTGGATAGGCATATGGTTAAGCAGAAGCCAGGGGGAGCTGGCATACTATCCAACATCTCCCCCTTTCTTTTTAACTATTTGCCATAGTATCAGGAGTGTGGGGCACTTTGTGAGCCAGGGAGACTGATAAGAGGCACACCTTTTTGGGGGTTCTACTGTCCCTCCTTTCTCAACCTCTCCGTGGAGAGAGAGACTAACAGGATTGACACACCCCTCAGGCTCAAGCCCTTCCAAGCTCAACAATATCCTCACAATTCCCCAACATCTTCCTCTTACTTAATGACCATATATAACTGGGTCAATGTCTGTAAAAGGCTTCATCTCTGTCAGGGGAATAGCAGTGTAGGGCTGAACAGAAACCTGTTGGGAAGAAAGCAGAATGACAGTGTATAAGTGTCTTCAAAAAGAACTAGCACAAGACAGGGAGGGATAAGTAAGAGTAGCAAGAGAAAGAGTGAGCCTGATGGGTGGAGGAGTGGGGGCCTGATAAGCCAAGGAGCTAGAGGGGTGATCTGGCATTCCAAAATCCCGAGTCAGCTGGCAGAAAGTTCTATGAACTGCTACTGTCATTCTTCAAGAAGTCCAGCAGTATAAAAGGAGTGTCCAGCAAGTTCTATAGAAGCATCAGTCCAATGTCAACGGCCAGGAAATAAATGCCACACGTCTATCTTGATGGAGGAGGATGGCCACTGGAACTTTTCTTCTCTGTAGAGAGTGACCTGGAACCGCCAAAACATGGTGGGCGAAACAGAAGCAGGAAGAGCAGACACCGATGGTTGAGAGAAAGGCAGTAAGAAAGTCTTGTCCTTTGGAGTCTGTGAATCAGGTTCTCCAGATTGCATCAGGTCACATCACGGGTTTCGGGGGATGGCTGTAATTGTGGGTGATGTCAGAGGTCAGGGGTCCAAGATGGATTTCTGGGGATTCTATATGAGCAGATGCTTCTTTATGCGAAGACTTGTCATAGCTGTAGTCAATTACTTATGAAAAAACTTTGTAACAAATTAGAAGTTTACTACAATTGATAACTCAATGATTATAATTTCGTGTAAAGGTCATCTTATGTGACCTCATGTAGCAGTCTTTATATAGCAAAATTTTCATATCGAATTTAAGTCACATATATTGATTCTTAACTATTTTTACATTGGGTTTTTAAGCAAACTCAGGTTACAAGAGTTAACACATTTTAGTGACAACTTTTTTTTTTGTACATTTACAATATCGGATTGATGCCAAATTTGTTGTGGATTAATTTCCACAAGATAGCTTACAGGACATTTTTGGGGGCCCTCCAAAAATGTCCTGTATAGAGAATTTGTATTTTAACTTAGGAGACGATGAATTGTCACATTGAATATTTAGAGTTTTACTTTAAACACTCAGTTACTTAAATGAATTGATTTTACCTCTTCTGATAAAAATGTAGCTTCGAAGTTACAATTTAACTGTTAAGGTAATGTTTACCAAACTTGAAACACGCATATTAAACATATAGTTTATATCACACAGGAGAAGAAAGACTTGTAAATAAGACATATCATTTCAAATGTGAATTTAGATCTACTGTCATACTTGAACCATCTTTACTCACAAAGTTTAAGACTAAACATTTCATATTGATATTAAGACTTAAAAAAGAAATCAAAAGGGGGAATGAACAATTTTTGGACTGTTTCTGGATGTCTCCAGAAACCATGGCTGCGTCCAGCCGTTTTATATAAAGTCAGTTAACTTTCAGAGTACTCTGAGCACAATGGGTCATACAAAAATTTTGGTCACTCAACTCACTCAATTTTTTTTTCACTCACTCACAAAACACAACTGGCCAGTCATAGCATAAGACATTCATTCGGGGGGGGGGAAGAGTTCTGTGAATTAGATTTTTTTTTTAATTCTGCCATGCTGTATTATGGATCCTGGGGTGCATCCTGTAGCCAGTCCTCTTGCAGCCAGTCTTCTTGCAGTGTTTCTTATTCTTCAGGGATATCAGCGCCATCATGTGGGTATTGCCGGACATGGCGGGCAAGAACCCAAACAGGCTTGGAGTAATTTTGTGGAAAAATACATGTGAAACCCCTCCCCATAGTCAACAGGGGGTCAGGTCCTTTCCAAATTTTATCAAGTGGGTCTTTACATTTGACTTTAATAGCTGGGAGGGTGGGTGGTGTTTGCCAATGAAGAATTATAGGAGGTTGGTCTGAGTTTTTGTAAATATTAAAGAGATTTAATGTAGTTAAGGCTTTTGCCAGCTGGATATTAGGGGGGTACATTTCCCCTTTTTCTTTATTTAATTGAGCCTTAAGAGTTTGATGGGCCCTCTCAACAATGCCTTGTCCCTGTGGATTATACGGAATGCCTGTAGTATGAGTAATGTTCCAGAGGGAACAAAAATCTTTAAATTGTTTGCTGGTAAAAGCAGGTCCATTATCCGTTTTATGTTGAAGAGGTAAGCCCATTACAACAAAACAGGAGAGCATATGGCTTATAAGGTTTTTTGAGTTTTCTCCAGTCTGAGCTGTAGCCCACATAAACTTAGAGAAGGTATCAATTGAGACGAACACATATTTTTGTTTGCCAAAGTTAGGTATGTGGGTAACATCAATTTGCCAAAGAGCGTTGGCTTTTAAACCTTGAGGATTAACCCCTGAATAGCAGGTGTTTTGATTAGACCTGCACAGGAGGAACATGTAGCAAGAATACATTTTAACTGTGGCAGAGGAATATCAGGAAATCGAGCTCAAAGACCTTTAAGATTAACATGGGTTAGGGAATGAAAGTCAGCAGGATTAGAGACAGAGGCTAGGAGAATTCCTGTGGAGGCAAGGTGGTCAGCTGCAGCATTCCCTTCGGACAGGGGACAAGGAAGAGGGCTGTGGGAATGTAGGTGCTGAACATACAGTGGATGGGTTCGAGAACAGAGCATAGAGACAATTTGAATTAAAAGAGGAGAGAGTGGGTTGTCATCAATTCTTACACAAGATCGAGCAAGCCATGGAAGTAAGTTAACAGTATACACACTGTCAGAAAAAAGGTTGAAGGACTCTGGTACAACTTTTAATGCAAGGAAAACAGCATAAAGTTCTTTGTACTGAGGGGAATTATCAGGAAGTTCAGTAAAGAGAGGTTTGGGGTATTGCTGGTCTGGATAATATATAAGGGCAGCAGCTCCCTTTTTTCCACCATCAGTGAACACTGTAGGAGCAGAGGGGATGGGATCTCAAGAGAAAAGTTTAGGTACTAGTAGAGGCAACAGAGGTAAAGAAGCTATCAAATTATTAGAGGGAAAATGATTATCTAATTGTCCTGGAAAACCCATTAAACCTATGGCAAAACAAGAATGGTGGCGTATGAGCCATTCTGTATCAGTGAGAGAAAAGGGAAGAATGATTGAATCAGGTTCCCTTCCTAAGACCTGAACCGATCTGTTTCTTCCTTGGCGAACCATAAATGCTAAGGCATCAATCTCGGTAAGGAGTCTTGGAGCTCTGCCTACTGGCGTATGAAGCCATTCGAGAACGCCATGTTTCTGCCACAATGCCCCCACTACCGTGGGGGTGGAGTTAAAGATTAGAAGATTTACTGGAGAGGAGGGGGAGAACCGAACGAGGTGCATGTCCTGGAGAGCCTGGTTAACTTTTTCCAGAGCCAAGGAGGCTTCGGGGGTTAACATACGCTTTGAGGAGGGCTGTTTGTTTCCTTTTAACAGATCGAACAGTGGTTGCAGGCAGCTCGTCGGCAGATAAAGATACTGCCTAAGCCAATTCAAATTTCCAAGAAAACTTTGTAAAGAAGCAAGAGTGAGATTAGAAGGAAAAGTAACACAAGGTTTTAAAGGATGAATCTGCGTTAGGGAAATCTCTGAGCCTAAGAAAGATATTGGAGGGATTAGCTGTATCTTCTCAGGAGCTACATTAAGTCCACTTCTCTTTAAGGCAAGGATTAGAAAATCACGTAGGGCGGAGAGATCTGTATCTAATTCTCCCCATATTAACACGCCATCCATATAATGAAAAACCTTAAGGCCCTTATGAATATATGGAAAAAGGGCATATTTAACAACCTCTTGACAAATAGTAGGACTATTAGCCATGCCCTGGGGCAGTACAACCCATTCACATCTATCGGCAGGGCTGGCATTATTAATAGAAGGAACAGAGAAAGCAAAACGTTTACAATCTTGTGGGTGTAAGGGAATAGAGAAAAAACAATCCTGTATATCAATAGCTATGATTGGAATTCCTGTGGGAATTGCGGAAGCAAGAGGCAAACCCCTTTGGGGGGAGCCCCAAACCTGCATGGTTTTATTAACTGCACGAAGATCTTGGAGGAGGCGCCATTTTCCTGAGCGCTTTTTAATCACAAAGACTGGAGTATTCCATGGGCTCCGAGAATGACGAATGTGTCCAAAGATAACTGCTCTTGGACGAGTTCTTTTAAAATTTCTAGCTTCTCCCTAGGCAAAGGCCACTGTTCCACCCAGACAGGCTCATTAGAAAGCCAGTCTAAGCAGGGAGTTGTGTTAGGAACAATGGCAGTTAGTATTGGGGTGCTGATTGGGTCTAGCACTCCCAGCTTCCCCAGAGACACACCTTACTAGGGAAAGAGAGAGGCAGACTGGGAGTATGGACCGACCAGTCAACGCCCATGTTCAGCGGGGAAGCAATTACAGAAGCCAGACCTTCTACCTTCTGCAACCCTCAACGACCCTGGGTCCATGCTCCCAGAGGGCTAGAGAATGGGAAAGCTACCATGGGGGGGGGATTATGGGGATTGGGTGGTGGGAATTGTGTGGAGTTGTACCCCTTTTACCTTATGTTTCTGTTCACTAATCCTTTCTTAAATAAAAAATTGAAAAAAAAAAAGAAAAAGAAAATGAAGATACAACTTATCAAAATATTTGGGACACAGCTAAAGCAGTACTGAGAGGGAAACTTATAGCCATACGATCACATATTAAACACCAAGAAGAAGCTCAAATGAACGACTTTACTGCACACCTCAAGGACTTAGAGGAAGAGGAACAAAGGAACCCTAAAGCAACCAGAAGGACAGAAATCACTAAAGTTAGAGCAGAAATAAACAACATCAAAAATAAGAGAACCATACAAAAGATCAATTAAGCCAAATGTGGATTCTTTGAAAGATTAAACAAAATTGACAACCCCCTAGCCAGACTCACCAAACAAAAAAGAGAGAAGACTCAAATTAATAGAATTGTAAACGATGGAGGAGATATCACAACTGACACCACAGAAATCCAGAGAATCCTGCGAAACTTGTATAAAGAACTATACGCCACCAAGCTAGAGAATCTGGAAGAACTGGAACAATTCCTAGAAGCATATGCCCTTCCAAACTGAACCAAGAAGAACTACAAAATCTAAATGCACCAATCACAGACAAAGAAATTGAAACCGTTATTAAGAACCTCCCCAACAACAAAAGTCCTGGACCAGATGGCTTCACAGATGAATTCTACAAAACTTTCAGGAAAAGGTTAGTACCCGTACTTCTTAAGCTTTTCCATAAGATTGAAGAAACAGGAATACTCCCTTCCACCTTCTATGAAGCCAACATCACCCTGATAACAAAAGCTGATAGGGACAGAACAAAAAAGGACAACTACAGACCAATATCTCTGATGAACATAGATGCCAAAATATTAAACAAGATCTTGGCGAACCGGATACAGCAACATATCAAAAAGATTGTTCATCATGATCAAGTGGGATTCATCCCAGGAATGCAAGGCTGGTTCAACATCCGTAAGTCAAACAATGTCATTCACCACATCAATAAAAGCAAAGCCCAAAACCACATGATAATTTCAATAGATGCGGAGAAAGCCTTTGACAAAATCCAACACCCATTCATGCTCAAAACTCTACAAAAAATGGGAATAGATGGGCAATTCCTCAAGATAGTGGAGTCTATATATAGCAAACCTACAGCCAACATCATATTCAATGGACAGAAGCTGAAAGCATTCCCCCTCAGATCAGGGACTAGAAGCTGAAAGCATTCCCCCTCAGATTGGGGACTAGACAGGGCTGTCCACTGTCACCATTACTCTTCAACATAGTATTGGAAGTTCTTGCCATAGCAATAAGGCAAGAGAAAGAAACCAAAGGAATACAGATTGGAAGGGAAGAAGTCAAGCTCTCACTATTTGCAGATGATATGATAGTATACATAGAAAAACCTAAAGAATCCAGCAGAAAACTACTGGCAGTTATTAGGCAATGTAGCAAGGTATCAGGCTACAAAATCAATGTACAAAAATCAGTGGCATTTCTTTATGCAAACACTAAATCTGAAGAAGAAGACATCCAGAAATCACTCCCATTTACAGTTTCAGCAAAATCAATCGAATACCTAGGAATAAAGTTGACCAAAGAAGTGAAAGACTTATATACTGAAAACTATGAGTCGCTACTCAAGGAAATAGAAACTGATACCAAGAAATGGAAAGATATCCCATGCTCATGGACTGGAAGAATAAATATCAAAATGAATATTCTCCCCAGAGCCATATACAAATTTAATGCAATACCCATCAAAGTTCCACCAAGCTTCTTTAAGAGAATAGAACAAACACTACAATCATTTATCTGGAACCTGAAAACACATGGTTTAGAATTGCTAAAACCATCTTGAGGAAAAGAAACAGAAATGGAGGCATCACACTCCCAGACCTAAAACTATATTATAAAGCCATCATCATCAAAACAGCATGGTACTGGAACAAAAATAGGCACACAGACCAGTGGAACAGAATTGAAAGCCCAGAAATAAATCCCCACACCTATGGACATCTAATCTTTCATAAGGGGGCCCAAAAGATTAAATGGGAAAAGGAGGCTCTCTTCAATAAATGGTGCTGGGAAAACTGGGTTATAACATGCAGAAGAATGAAACTAAACCACTTTATCTCACCAGAAACAAAAATCAACTCCAAATGGATCAAAGACCTAGATGTCAGACCAGAAACAATCAAATACTTAGAGGAAAACATTGGTAAAACACTATCCCACCTACACCTCAGGGACATCTTTGATGAATCAAACCCAATTGCAAGGAAGACTAAAGCAGAAACAAACCAATAGGACTACATAAAATTGAAAAGCTTCTGCACATCCAAGAAACTATGAAACAAACAAAGAGACCTCTCACAGAATGGAAGAAGATCTTCACATGCCAGACATCAGACAAGAAACTAATCACCAAAATATATAAAGAGCTCAGCAAACTTAGCACCAAAAAAGCAAATGACCCCATCCAAAAATGGGCAGAGTATATGAACAAAACATTCACCTCAGAGGAGATCCAAAAGCTAACAAACATATGAAAAACTGCTCTAGGTCACTGATCGTCAGAGAAATGCAAATTAAGACAACACTAAGATACCACCTCACTCCTGTAAGAATGGCATACATCAAAAAGGACAGCAGCAACAAATGCTGGAGAGGATGTGGGGACAGAGGAACCCTTTTACATTGCTGGTGGGAATGTAAATTGGTCCAGCCTCTCTGGAGAGCAGTCTGGAAAACTCTCAGAAGGCTAGACATGGACCTTCCATATGATCCAGTAATTCCTCTCCTGGGGTTATACTCCAAGGACTCCATAACACCCAACCAAAAAGAGGTGTGTACTCCTATGTTCATAGCAGCACAATTCTTAATAGCTAAAACCTGGAAGCAACCCAGGTGCCCAACAACAGATGAGTGGCTGAGAAAGCTGTGGTATATATACATAATGGAATACTATGCAGCTATCAAGAACAATGAACCCACCTTCTCTGGCCCATCTTGGACAGAGCTAAAAGGAATTATGTTAAGTGAGCTAAGTCAGAAAGATAAAGATGAGTATGGGATGATCCCACTCATCAACAGAAGTTGAGGAAGAAGATCTGAAAGGGAAACTAAATGCAGGACCTGACCAAATTGTAAGTAGGGCACCAAAGTAAAAGCCCTGTTGTGAGGGGTAGACATGCAGCTTCCTGGGCCAGTGGGGGGTGGGAATGGTTGGGAGGGATGGGTCACAGTCTTTTAGTGGTGGGAATGGTGTTTATGTACACTCCTAGCAAAATGTAGACATATAAATCACTGGTTAATTAATATGAGAGGGGGAAAATCAATTGTATGTCTCAAAGTTTTTCAAAACACAAACTGAATCTTTTTAATATATAGGCTGTGTATTTGATATGCGGACTCTCTCAAAAGCCTAGGCCAAGTAGATTAGAAACATCCTATAGCACAGCTATATACAAGATACTGGATACTGTACAGCAAACCCTAACAAAAGGAGTTTTCAAAGTTAACCCAATTACCAAATAATGTGATGATAACATTAACTATCCATTGTCTTTTTGAACCCTAAGACAGCAGGAACCTCACATCTCCACTATAGAGCCCCTACTTCCCCCAGTCCTGGAACCCTTGGATAGGGCCCACTTTCCCATATGCCTCTCCCAATCCATAGCAAATAATATTGCATCTGCCTATGGCAGCCTAATCAACGCAAAGATTGCCACCTCAACATGCTTCACCTCAGACTGTCCAGAGACTTCCACTGTGTGGAATGACAACCCTTCAGCTTCATTACTCGGGTGAGACCTTTCCTTTTATAGTACACTCTAATTTCATCTCAGGTGGTTCACTTTCTAACAAAGTCCCAAAACCTAGATAATCTATACACCAGTTTCTGTGAGAGAGAGAGCTTATGTTCACACGTATCCATAAACTACTGCAAAATATATACCTGAAAGCAGACGTACACTAGAGTTTGCAGTGAGTACCTCCCTAACACTTCCTCTCCACTATTCCAAGCTTTGGGTCCATGATTGCTCAACAATTTGTTTGGCCTCGTATGTTAACTCTCTTTTCAATCACCAGGTTCCAGATGCCATCAGGATGCTAGCCAGGCTTCCCTGGATTGAAGACCCCACCTATGGGTCCTGGAGCTCAGCTTCCCCAGAGACACACCCTACTAGGGAATGAGAGAGGCAGACTGGGAGTATGAACCGACCAGTCAACTCCCATGTTCAGCGGGGAAGCAATTACAGAAGCCAGACCTTCTACCTTCTGCAACCCTCAATGACCCTGGATCCATGCTCCCAGAGGGAAAGAGAATGGGAAAGCTATCGGGGGAGGGGATGGGATATGGAGATTGGGTGGTGGGAATTGTGTGGAGTTGTACCCCTCCTACCCTATGGTTTTGTTAATTAATCCTCTCTCATTCCCTAGTAGGGTATGTCTCTGGGGAAGCTGAGCTCCAGGACACATTGGTGGGGTCTTCAATCCAGGGAAGCCTGGCTAACATCCTGATGGCATCTGGAACCTACTTCCAAAGCAGCATTTCTTTACAGTTATTTGTCCTGTTTTAATAAAACTTACAAATTTAATCCTAAATGTGAAATCATTTTTTTGCTGCTTTTGGAGGCATAGTTCTATTTACCAAGTAGAAATCCCATATTCCTCAGGTATACACTCTACCAGCTGATCTATTTCCTCAACTATATGCAATTCATTTTCTTACAAAATGAATTAAAACTAAATGCTATATTTTAAAAGATAAATTAACTTTTCATTTATTTGTTTTTGACACTAAGTCTTCTCCCTGCCTATGCAATTCTACCCCACCCAAAACACTTTTTTTTTCATTTTCCTTTCATTCTTAAAGGAAAAACAGAAAGGTAGAGAGGAGGAGGCCAGATGGTGGCACACCTGGTTAAGTACACACATTACAGTGTGCAAGGACCTGGGTTCAAGTTCCAGGTCCCCATTTGCAGGGTGAAAACTGCACAAGTAATGAAACAGGTCTGTAGGTATCTCTCTGTCTCTCTCCCTATCTCCCACTTCCCTCTAAATTTCTCTCTGCCCTATAAAATAAATTAAAGCAAAAATAAATAAATAAATGTTGTGAAGAAGATTTAAAAGAGAAGATGATGGAGTTATGTCTCTAGGAAGACAGAAAAGGAGGGAAACCACAAGACTGCTTTACAACGTGTGAGGTTGGCCCTTTGCCTGGCGTTCCCATGTAGCGTTAAAGGCTTGTGCCTGGATGCATACAGGCATTAAAATGGGTGCTTTGTCTGGTGAACCACCTCTGAGCCCCAAATTAATTTTTTTTCTTAGTATATTAGATGTAAACAAATGAAACTTAGCCAAGTTACAAAGTGGCTGAAGTATCTCTTGCATTTGAAGGGGGAAAATAGATGCTGAATTTTAAGTTTAAAATTAGAAGAAAGATAACTTTCACAAGCTTTCATTCTTAACTTCTAAAGATAGACTGTGTAGGTAGATATTTCTTTTTTTTTTTTAATATTTTATTTTTATTTATTTATTCCCTTTTGTTGCCCTTGTTGTTTTATTGTTGTAGTTATTATTGTTGTTGTCGTTGTTGGATAGGACAGAGAGAAATGGAGAGAGGAGGGGAAGACAGAGAGGAGGAGAGAAAGACAGACACCTGCAGACCTGCTTCACCGCCTGTGAAGCGACTCCCCTGCAGGTGGGGAGCCGGGGTTCGAACCGGGATCCTTCTGCCGGTCCTTGTGCTTTGCGCCACCTGCGCTTAACCCGCTGCGCTACAGCCCGACTCCCTAGGTAGATATTTCTTGTGAATATTGGCAGATTGGTGTTGTCAGTACTTGATGACTTGAATGAGGCCCATCTCTGAGTGCTTTAAACTAAGATTGCGTTCTAAAGGAGAAATCAACTTCCCTTCCCACTTCTGCTCTAAATGTAATAACCTAAGAAATGGATAAGACGACATCACCATGAAATCACAGAATTTAGGTTTAGGTAGAATTGAGATTGAAACATTTTGCATAGAATGACAAAAGAACTCCCAACCAGGGCCCAGTGGTGGTGCACCTGGTTGAGCACACATGTTACAGTGTGCAAGGACCCAACTTCAAGACCCCAGTCCCCGCCTGCAGGGGTAAAGCTTCACAAGTGGTGAAGCAGTGCTGTAGGTGTCTCTCTGTTTCTCTCCACCTCTACCTCCCCCTTCCTCTCAATTTCTGGCTGTCTTTATCCAGTAAATAAATAAATAAAAATTTTAAGAAATTTTAAAAAGAACTCCCAACCTAAGCTTTTACATGAAAACAAACTAAAGGACAAAGTTGAATTTCACTGTGTTCATCATCTATGTTTTTTCACAGTAGAAGTTTGATCAACCAACTTGAAACTTTTATTAGCAAATCTAGCTTCCCAAAAAATTTTCAAATAAACTTTTTCCATTATTTACATAACAGGCTGTTTCTTTCTTTTTTAAAATTTTATTTATTTCTTAGTTAGAGACAGAGAAATTGAGAGGGAAGGGGATGACGGTGAAGAAGAGAGACAGAAACACCTGCAGCACTGGTTCACTGCTTGTGAAACTCCCCATACAGGTGCTGACCAAGGACTTGAACCTGGGTCCCTGGGTACTGTTCTGTTAAGCCAAGTCATTGGATCCATGAGGTTCTACTTTTCCTATAGAAATTAATATCTTTATTGCAAACAAAGGAACAGATTGTCAAACCCATTCTGTGAAGTGAATTCTGACCACAGATCACATCGACATCCTCTGTACATGTGTCTTTGTGAAAAACTTGCAGATTCAGTGAAGCCTGGTAGCTACACACCTCCACTTGAATAATGCTTCAAGTAAGTATGACTTGGGGCAGAATTTTTTTTTTTTTTTTTAAAAAAAGCAGTTCAGCCATGGCTGTTGCTTCCACAGGGTTTGTTCCAGGGAAAGATGCATACTGCTGCTCATCAGCTGCCACACAGTCTTTCCTCTCTAGAATGTTCTTGAGTATATCATATGTTACCTTTCACACAGCTTAATTGTGAATATAGGAATATTAATTGTCGGGAAGAGGAGATAGCATAATGGTTCTACAGAGATTCCCTCATGCCTGAGTCTCCCACGTCCCAGGTTCAATCCCCAACACCACCAAAACCTGAACTAAGCAGTGCTCTAGAAAAGAAGGGGGAGGAGGAGGAGACGAGGAAGAGAATGAGGAAGAGGAAAAGGAAAGAACAAAGGAAGGAAAGGGAATATTAGCTGTTCTGCACAACTCAAGATTTAATTTTAAACACATACATGTTCATCTCTGAAATTTTTGTAATATCTATACATGCATGGAATATGGCATAATTTTTATTCAGAGAGAAAGAGGAATACTGGCACCATGGAGATATATTGGGTTCCAACATTTTTCAACTTCAAATTCTTTTCAGTTATTTAATAGTGATTAACAAGATTGTAAATTAAGAGGGGTATAATTCCATATAGTTCCCACCAATAGAGTTCCATATCCCATCATCTCCATTGGAAACTTCCCTATTCTTTATCCCTCTGGGAATATAGAACAAAATTCTTTATGGGTACAGAAGTGGGATGTCTGCCTTCTGTAATTGCTTCTGCATTGGAATTGGACATTGGCAGGTCGAGCCATACCCCCACCTATCGAGCATTTTCCAGTGGATATTATCATGGTACATGAATCCAAGGTTATTTGAGGTCCTGTGGCTCTTTGGAGAAGCTGCTACTACATATAGACTTAAAAATGGAAATTATTTCCATTACTCATAAATTAATTCATAATTATTCATAAATAATTAGGATCATCTCCATGAATAAACTTTTCATTTAAGAAAAAAAAATATATATATATAAGTTAATGTAGTACAAACGTCCAGAGACAAGGTTATTGTTATTTGAAGTCATCTCCTTCTCATGTCAGTCTCCTTCTCTCTCCCTCTCTCTCTCTTAGCCAAAGTCCATATCCCACTGAAAAAAAAGAATTATGGAGACACTGCTTTTTGTCTTCTCCATTTAAAACTACCTTCCTTAGTCAACAACTTGTTTGGCTTTCTATGTTAGCTCTTCTTTCAGCCACCAGGTTCCAGATGCTACCATGATGCCAAGCGGACTTCCCTGGGCAGAAAATCTCACCAATGTGTCCTGGAGCCCCACTTCCTCAGAGTCCCGCTCCACTAGGGAAAGAGAGAGAGGCAGGCTGGGAATATGGATCAACCTGCCAATGCCCATGTTCAGCGGGGAAATAATTACAGAAGCCATACCTTCCACCTTCTGCACCCCATAATGTCTCTTGGTCCATGTTCCCAGAGGGATAAAGAATAGGAAAGCTATCAGGGGAGGAGATGGGATACAGAGTTCTACTGGTGGGAATTGTGTGGAATTGTACCCCTCTTATCCTATGGTTTTTGTCAGTGTTCCCTTTATATAAATAAAAGTTATCATATATATAAACTACCTTCCTGTGCGTTTGTAATGAAGACTGAAAAGCAAACATGTCATTTCCAGATTTGCAGTTATGGCTTTCTGTTATAGCTAGGTTCAATAAAGCAGAGATAGTCAACAGAATTACAGGAGGAGGAAATAAATGATCTGGGGTAGTGGTTGTGCAGGTGAGATCTGAACTTAGGTCAGAGGCCTCCCATGTTCCTGGAAAGGAGTGGTGAAAGTTTTCTTACTCGTTCCCTAATGTCCTGAATGCCAAGTGGCCTGCTGATGTTGGAACAAGCCTGTGTTATACGACTGGATATTTTTCTTTTGTAATGCCTCACAAGTTTCCTAATCTTTCGTGAAATTTAATACGCTACTTAAAAACTTGCAGCAAGTCCTTTTCCACTCAAATCAACTAAATGTTTTTATTGCTTGCAACAAAGACAATGACCCATAGGACTAATAGCAATGCTCCTAAGCTGGCAGGGTTAATTCTCGAAATGACATCCCAGTGAGGTTTCAGCCTAGTGTAACTTCCTTTGCTTTCTAGGCCCAAAGACCTATTCCTCTCTTAGTTATGGTCACCTTGACCTACTTTTGCCGCTGAAATAGGTACCAAGAGAAATGAGATTTAAGTGGCCATGAGCATAGATGTTAACTAAATGGGGAAGATGTGAGAGAAGTTTCTGTGCAAATTAAAGTTTTATATTCTTAAGCCTGGGTCAAGAAAATAAGAACTGAAAGTAAGGACAGTAGAAATCAATCTCAGAGACACCAGTGAGTCAATATTTACCAAATACAAAAACATGATGAGAGCAGCAGAGGTATAAAGCAAGAGGAGTTTTGTGGCATTTCTTTTTTTATATCTTATGAATATATGGTAGAAAAGGTGGCAAGACAGTCTGTGCCAAGAAGTCCAACAAGGGTCCTATTTTCTGGGACCTGATGTTGAAAGTCTTGCTATGTCATACTCACATATTCATATGTGTTATGCATCATTATTTTTTAAAGCCATACCTGCATTTGGGACCTAGACATTTTTTGTTCATGTCCACAAAGGCTCACATGTCCACACAATTTACCATAACATGAAATCCTGGGCCATAAAGATGAATAAGTGAGATACTATAAACTGAATGGTTTTGTATTATCTCTTAGCAAATATCTCACATAACAGCTTGAAGGTGTTAGGGTACATGAAATAAAGTTCTCCATCTCTCAGGATTATCCCCAGGCTAGAGGATAAAACAAATTAACATCAGGAAGATTAGTAGGAAAAAATTAATTACACATGCATGGGGAATTTGCAGTTGAAAATTCAAAGCAAGCTGAGAAAACTAAAGGTTACCATATTTCAAAAATTAAAAATATATGTATACGTGGTCACCTGGAACATTGCACAGATAGCAGTTAGAGCAATATATTTGTGTGCATTAAGTCCCAAATTTAATCCCCAGCATCACATATGCCAGAGTGATGCAATGGTTCTTTATCTCTTGTAAATAAATAATAAATGAATCTTTTAAAAAGCTATAACCAAAATGTTTCTATACTTGAAATAAATGTAAAAGTAAATAAAAAAAACAAAACTCCCAGGCAGTGGGTTCCAGAAGCATGGAGATAGAATGTGTGTGTGTGTGTGTGTGTGTGTGTGTGTGTGTGTGTGTGTGTGTGTGTGTGTGTGTAAGCACAATAAATAGGAATAAGGGTAATTAAATCTGGCTATATTGGTATTTGTTAAAATCAAAATCAAACCTATAATCTCAGTACTTGAAGAGTATGTGAAGTATATGTAAGATGAGATGGTAAGCTTGGCAGAATATACTGTACTCCACCCCCATGCTGTTTACATTCTATTTCTAAGAAAAAGGACTCTTAAGTTTACTGGTAGGAAGGGAAAGAGGATTACTAACTACAGTAAATGGTCTTATTTCCTTCCTGCTCCACTTTACTAAGAGCACTTATCTCCTATCTATCCTCAAAGTTGGTTGCTAAAAGCTCACATGTTCTACCTTCTTAAGAGGACTGCCAGAGAACAAAAAAA
Source organism: Erinaceus europaeus (assembly GCF_950295315.1). Taxonomy (NCBI): domain Eukaryota; kingdom Metazoa; phylum Chordata; class Mammalia; order Eulipotyphla; family Erinaceidae; genus Erinaceus; species Erinaceus europaeus. Next base: position 93,036,340 of record NC_080169.1, on the reverse strand, counting down.
ATAATCTTTTGAGGGAGACTACTTGCAACTCTTGTATACAAGTCCAGCCTCCTTAGGCCAGGCTAATTTTGTGGTGCAGCTGATGCTCAGAACTACTCCTAGAGCTCAGTCTGTATAGCTACTCTGCAACTGAACCCACATCCTTCCCTCATTTTCTCCTGAGAACAGTATTTCCACAAATCACATGTACAGGAAGATGATTACGTTTTGTTTACAGGGAACAAATACAAGGTAATAATGCAGCTGATTTTAATATTTGGTATAATAGAAAACAAGTGGGAAATAGGAAAAAAAAAAAAAACCAGAGAGATGGCTCAGTAGTAGAGTACAGGACTTCTGTGCATGAGATCCTGAGGTAAGTTCCCAGCACTACCTATGCAGAAGTGATATCCTGGTTCTTTCTCATTCTCCCACCTTCTCTCATTAAATAACTGAATCTAAAAAAAAAAATTACAAAGGGAACAAAGAGAGAGACTAATAATTTTTAAAATGAAATCTAAGAGAGCTAAACAATGGAGAAAATAAGTTTGATATATACCAAAATCTAATAATAAGAAACATACCTTTTTTTTAACTTTTGCTTTGTTCGTGATTTAATAATGATCAAAAAGATTGTGAGATAAGAGGGGTACAATTCCACACAATTCCTACCACGAGAATTCTGTATCCCATCCCCTCCATTGCAAGGTTCCCTTATTCTTTATTCCTCTGGGAATATGGACCAAAGATATCTATAGGGTGCAGAAGGTGGGAGGTTTGGCTTCTATAATTGCTTCTCCACTGGACATGGGTATTGACAGATCAATCCATGCTCCCAGTCTTTTTCTATCTTTCCCTAGTGGTATAAGGTTCTGGAGAGATGGGGTTCCAGGACATATTGGTGAGGTCATCTGCCCAGGGAAGTCAGGTTGATGTCATGGTAACATCTCAAACTTGATGGCAGAAAAGTATTAAGATATAAAGCAGAACAAAGTGTTTAATAATCAGGAAACTAAAGGTAAGAGTATAGCAGATAAGATTTGGGGTCTTCATGTTGAAAGAAGCTATAAAGTCTATTTTAGACATATTTTGATGGGCCCATGACTTTACTAATTTTTGCTTAGGCCCAACAGCTAACATGTAGGTGGGCTAAAGGTATTGTCTGGGAAGATTGTGTCAGAGTTGGGAATAGGTCTAGAAAGCTGAATCAGGGCAGAGAGCCACTCCCAAATATGGGAAATTTATATACATACCATTAACAGTAACCCCATTGATCTGACCTAGGACCCATATCTATTCTCACTTAGCACAGGAGCCTGTATAACCTCCGAATCCCTGTCGGTCTAAGTTCACATTCCATGTCCATAGCTAGGAGTATTCTAGGCTGCACTCATTTCAGGACCAGTATTCCTCAAATTGCAGAATATGCTGACCCACAAACATACACTCAAAGAAGTAAAATATGAATTGGGGTAGTAGTTTAGCTGTAGAGACCCCAAGTTCCATTCCCTGCACCAGCATCTAATAGGCCAAGTTCAGTCCACTTTTTCTCTTTCTTTCACTATATCATAAAAATAAACAAATATTTTAGTCTTATAATGTGAAAAATGAATAAATTTCAGAATTTAATAGTAATGTGTCAATCCTACATCCTTACTTGTAACAAATGTACCTTAATTGTCAAGAAAATCTGTAAATCTAAAGATACTTTTTTAAATCAAAGCTTACATTTTACAATAATTTTACTTGACTTTGAAATAATCTTGGTATACAAACAAGACTGTAAGTATTTGTTAAATTTTTCACTTCTTAAAAAAGACACCAGGGATCTGCCGCAGACCACCACAGCGGATGAGCAGCAGGAGAGTCAGGGATCTCGAGGCAACCTCCCCGGTGGGTCAGGAGTTGGCGAGAGGGAGAACAGATAGACACCACACTCTATTGGAGGGTGAATCTGGACTCATTTTAATAGCGAAACTGTATTAGCTTTTATACTTTTTTCAGGTTACATTCAGGTTGCCTAAACAACTAGCTCATATGGAAGTAGCAATAAGCATCATTGTCTTGTGGCTTTGGCAGGATACATGTTACTCCCCTATTACTGTAAAGAATGGCACAATACTTAGTATCGCTCTGTTCTCAGGGGAGGTCATACCCAGAATTGTTTTTGACTTTTGCTGAGGGTTATTTCTATCATTAATCTTCTATGGGGGGCATACGGATATTTGCCTAGTCGTGGACCACTACACATCTACATCTGGTACAATTTAACTATTAATCTTTCTTTGTTTCAATACGTCAACTTGTACCAGGGAGGCCTCAATCTCTGCATTCTTTCTTTGAGGGGCAGGTCATAACATGACTTCTTTTGTCCGTCTATGTTGACCCACCTTCCCCACTTTCATAATGTAACTTTCAAATATGCCCCTGTGTAAGGGAGAGAGGGTGCTTCTGACTCTCCATTCCCACCAGGCACTGCCAAAGTGTTATTGATCAATTGTGACAATATAATTATTTGTAACAATAACGGGGGGAGAATGCATCGACCCATTCTCATCCTCCTGCCCAGCTTCCTTGAAGTCTGAATGCAGGTCCAGAGGACATGACCCTGTCAGGATCCCTGGCATTCTTGATGGGGCGCTGCAGGGATCCAACTCAGGGCTTCATGTTAGAGGGTCCAATGCTTTATCCACTGTGTCACTTTCTAGGCTACTGACTTATTTCACACTTTCTCTGATTTCGTTGAAGTTTTTTTTTTTTTGATAAAATTTTCTGTTTTAGTGAGCATCCTTAGAATCATAGCTTTAAAGTATTCTTTAGCCATTTATTAGATAGAGACAAAGATAAATTGAGAGGGAAGGGGGAGAGGAGAGAGAGAGAGAGAGAGAGAGAGAGAGACCTGAAGCTCTACTTCACCACTCATAAGCTTTCCTCCTGGAGGAAATCAAGGGAGACCAAGGACTTGAACCTAGGCCCTCACACATTGTAACATGTACACTCAACCAGGTATGCCACCACCTGCGCCCTATGAGTAAGTTTTTATAACTCTGTTGAACTGATGTTTTATTCAAGGTTTGCTATCTTGGTCCGGCACTGCAGATGATTTTATCACCCCATTGTGTTTGCTGTTTCATGAAAAAGCAGAGCCAGAGGTCTGTGTTTAAGCTACCCTGAGCAAGAGTCAGGGATTTACAATCACAAGTGCCTGGATGAGGTTATAACATGGAAGTTGTGCCAGCTGGGGAAATGACCAGAAGCTTGATATTGAAGGTACACTGCAGATTGCAAGAGTACAGACTTGTTTCTCCCTAACACCCCCACCTCACACACACACACACACAGTCTGTTACAATGGAGAGTGAATTTCAAAATGGCTGCAATCAAAGAGCTACTCTCTGTAAAATGCAGCTCTATTAATTTTATAGATTTTATTTCCTATCCCTCTATTTGAAAAGTTGTAGACCCACATGGTAATAAGGTTGGGTTGTCAGGGTTTCTTATCAGTCTGATGTTGCCACTCATATAACTAAAGTTCTGTATTTTATGAGTTTTTTTCCCAATTGTGTTTCATTGTCAAACAGAGTGGTAAAAAGCAGCTATTTATCACTGGTGAAGGTGTCTCTCTCTGTCTTCACTTCATGGATCGTTTATCGCTTGTTGTGGAGACTTCCTGTGCAGGGTTTTCCAAATATGTTGTGACTTTGTTGTTGTGGAAGTGAATGAAAATATACTCTACTATTCTGGCCCTGCTGCCAAAAGTTCTTCCTTTTTTAAATTTTTGGTGTTATCTTTATTTATTGGAGAAATACAGCCAGAAATTGAGATGGAAGGGGAATAATAGAAAGGGAAAGAGTCAGATACCTGCAATGCTGCTTCACCACTCACCAAGCTTTTTCCCTGCAAAAGTGGACAGAGGATCAAATCCAGGCCCTTGCACATTGTAGCATGTGTACTCAACCAGGTGCAGCATCACCCAACCCTGCCAAAGTTCTTTTTTTTTTTAAGCATCTAAGTGCCCTGATACATCCAACAGTTGGGTTTGTCTGTTTAGAGTGATTTTTTTTGTTTGTTTCATAATTTTTATTAATTCTATACAGATTGCACATGACCATAGAGGTTGAGGTAAGTGGTATCAATATTTATGCTTAGAGACAGGCATGCCACTTATTTTGTCAGGATAATACATAAGATGGCCAAAATCTCTTCCTTACCTTGCTCTAGTATAGGTTATCCATTTAAATCATTTCTCTTCCTGATAAAGGCTATACTTTTGAAAGTCTAGTGCCTTAGCCACTGAGCCACCTCCCAGACCACTGAAGGCTATACTTTTATAGTTTAAAGACTACTCAATTACTTTGTGTCTTTTTTCCCTAATAGGCTAATTAAGAAAAGTTATGATTTTTCCCACTTTCTAGCTTTCTCACTGATCTTTCAGAGCATGTTCTTCTTAAATTTTTACATCTTAGGAGTGAGCAGAACTCCAGAGGTACTAATTATTAATTCTGCACACACTACAATCAAGCATTCCTATAGAATGAATGAAAATGGAGGAAGACGACTAAAATTTTATTTTATTTTAAAGCAAGCAGTTTTTGAATATTTTAAACATTATAGGTCATTAACATTGGGTTAAGCATGTGTAGAAGTCATTTATTATAGTTTTAATATCCTCTAACAGGGTAGAGGTAAGGACACAGACCTTTGGTGGTATGAATGGTGTTAATATACACTCCTACTAATTTATAGTTTTATAAATCACTAATCATATGAAAGTAGAAAATTAGACTGAATGTCTCAAACTTATTGCTGCAAAGATCCCAGTTCTGAGTATATATCCCTTCAATCTAAGCACTTAAGACTTCAAATTGGTAACCTGATTGAATTTCAATAGTGGGCTTAAATTGTTAATTTATTTCTAGTAATGACTTTTTCTTTGAAATATTAAATCACCTATAACCTTAGACCAGGGAGACTAGAAGCAAATATTTTTGTCAGTATGTAATATACAGTTACTTGCAAATGCATTAAATGGCACAAATCATGGTAAAGTCTTATATGGTACAGTAAATCCTAAACATGGGATTTTCAAAGTAAACCAAATTTCCAATTAACTTGGTTATGACAATAACTATGTCCTTCTTAAACTCTAAGACAGCAGGAAGCTTTCCCATTCTCTATAAAACTCCTATTTCACCCAGTTTTGGAATCTCTGAGGCTCAGATCATTTTACTTCATACTTTTCACAATTCATAGCATTTGATACTGCATCTATTGATCTTGACCAAATCAGTGCAACCAGTACCACCTCAACATGTTTCCTTCTCAACATGTTTCCTTCCTTCCATGTGTCCAGAGACTCCAGGCCTAGAATGCCAACCTTTCAATTCCATTACTCTGGTGAGAACTTTCCTAGCTCATAAGACTCCTTGATTCTACTTTGGGTGGCACACTTCCTAACAAAGCCACAGAACATAGGTATAGACAAGGGCTCATGATATAGGGCATAAGTGTGAATGTACCCATAAATTATGGGCAAATATACATGTTAAAGTAAATGTGCACAGTAGTCTACAGTAACTCATTAAGTTCAGCAAGGAAGTAGAATGACCTAAAAAAAGATACCATAAAGTACTAATCAAACAGTTTTTACTTAGACCTAGATATCCTCCTCATCTACTTCTTGTTTCCCTTCCCTCAATCACTCTAAGGCTGATCTTGTCATATAAAGTAAGGACTACAAAAGCTGGATAAGAGCAAAAGACCAGCATACTTCAATGATGACTCTCTTGGTCACTACCAGGCCACCTATCATCAGGGGCCCTAGTCAGGGAATCCTGAGATTCCCACATAGAACTGATGGGTCTGTACCTCTAAAAGATCCCTCTCTCCACCACTGCTGGTCATGGCCATCAAGAATAGCATCATTGACTTGATTGTAGGCCTCTCGAGGACTTTACCCTCAATGTGGAATAACAATGGTAGGGATTGCCCCACTCTCTGAAGACAGACTGGGTCAACATACTCTGCCACTGAAGGAATATTGGTCCTATAATAAGTGCAGCCTAGAATGTTCTTAGCTATGACTAAAGAATATGAGCTCAGACTTACAAGGATGCAGAGGTTACACAGTCATCTGTGATAACTATGGGCCTCAGATCAGATTGATGGGGTTTACTGTTAATGGTATTTACATACTTATCCCGCTCTTGGCAGCTATTCTCTTCCCTAATCCAGCTTTCTAGCCATTCCTAACTATGACACCATCTCCCCAGACAATACCTTTAGCCTACCTGCGTGTTATCTGTCAGGCTCAGGCAAAAATTCGTAGAGTCATGGGCCCCTTGGAATATACCTAAAATAGACTCCCTGACTTTTCTAAAAATGGAGGCGCCCAAGTCTCATCTGCTATATTCTTACTTTTGATTCCTGATTATGAAACAATTTGTTCTGCTTTATATCTTAATGCTTTTAAGCCACCAAGTTTCAGATGTTACCATGACACCAACCTGACTTCCCTCGGCAGACAACCTCATCACTGTACCCTGGAGCCCCACTTCTCCAGAGTCCTCCCCCACTACAGAAAGGCAGAAGCAGGCTAGGGGTATTGGATCAACCAGCCAACACCCATGTCCAGTGGGTAAGCAATTACAGAGCCAGAGCTCTCACCTTCTGCACCCCATAATGATCCTGGGTCCAAACTCCCAGAGGGATAAATAATAAGAAAGCTTCAAATGGAGAGGCTGGAATGCAGAACTCTGATAGTAGGAACTGTGTGGAATTATACTACTCTTATCTAACAGACTTTTCAGAATTAAGTCAATTAAAAAAATTCAAACCATATCATCATGTCCTCCTTAGTTAAAATTTAAATTATGCTTTTCATATTCAAGCTAGATTACTTATAATTAATAATCAGTATGTATTTTGTATATCTTTACCAATCGAAAATAATCATTGGCATTTATATTCAGTTTAAATTCAAGATAACACATTTTAATTTTACAAGTAAATTATGACTATAAATATTTTCAAAATATAAATCTCTTTTCTTATTCTGGTTAAAAATACCACATATATTCTTCCTACCACTCACTTTGAAAGAAATTTATCTATACTTATCAAACACTTTTCTTCTGTCTTTATGCCTGTAGAAAGAAGTTTATTACATATTGAGTTCTTTATAATAACACTAACTATTGATATAGTAGTCACAACGTTGGGGCTATGTAAATTGGCAGAGTGAAAAGACTAGATCCATTCACTTTTTTTAAAGAGGTAAAAAAAAAATGGATTGTATAATACAGACTGTTTCACTTATAAATTCAATACAGCTAAGCCAAATGTGGCAAGCAAACAACAGTCAGAGGATTGAGGTGACAGGACAGATTCAAATCAAGCATCCATCTCTATTCTCTTTTAAGAATCTATCTGACAAGATCAAGAGCATCTGCAATGTCATACCTTAAAGTGAACTCATTTTGTTTTTTTTACCTTATTCCTGAAGGATAAAGCTGAGAATTAAGGGAGGTTGTAATGACTGTCAGTGAATAGTGAAATCTACTCTGTAACAGTGTTCCTAACCTTTCGTTTTCATAAAGGCCACTTGACTTATTATTAAAAATATGTATCCCTGGAAGCCAAATCAGAATCTCCAAGAGAAGACTAGCTAGATGGCACTATGACTGCTAATCTCAAATGACTGCAGACTCTCCCAAAAAGGGTCTAAAGAATGTGCATTTTTAGCCCAGGCCCATGGAATTCCTTAGATTAGAATTATTTGGAAAAATAGTCTCTTCACAATTTCTCACCCCAGGCCCATGGAACTCCTTAGATTAGAATTACTTAGAAAATAGTCTCTTCACAATTTCTCACCTAAGTTAGTATTTCTGTATAGCTAGTCAATTCTGATGATCAAAGCATGATGATTATGATGCTTGACACTAAAATATTAAATAGTAAGAGCCTTCTTTGTCCTTGTTAAACTATAATTTCCTTTCTAAAGCTATTAACAGAGGAAATTCAATATTGATTTAACCTTATAGAAAATTTAGTGAGGAGCTGGTAGAGAACTGAAGAAAAGTATTTTATTTCCTTTTGCCTGAGTAATTTCTATCAGAAAAATTATTCAAGGACAAGTAATAACCATTTAAAACAAATTATTCCAATGCATATAAAATTATATGAGCAGGAACAAATCAAAATTTATTCATGAACACATGACTGACCGATCATAGACTTATTGCTTTAAAATCTCTTGAGAATATTTCTCAGACCTAGTTTGAGAGCATGTTTGTGCAATATTCAGAGATATTATTTTGATAGAAATGTATTTGTTTTAGGTCAAAGAAAGTTTCTTTTTTAGTAAATTATCTGACAACTTTACTTTTTAGTTTTTTATTAGTGACTCAATATTATTTTACAAGTTACAAGATAATAAGGGTATAATTCCATACCATTCCCACCACCAGAGTTCTACATCCCTGTTCCCTCCATTGGAAGCTACAGTAGTACTTTCCCAAGGTTGCAGATATATGTTGACTACTATTTCTACAACTTTCTATATTTGTATATATGTTGTAAATTCACTTCAAATGGGGTTTTGGGGTTGCTTGCAGCATGTAGAAGGAATTACAGCAGGAGCTGGGAACTGGTTTAAACAATACACAGTTTATTAGGGTGAAACAGGTAAAAGACAAAATAAGCACTTATCATCAAGGGTTAAGTGTATGCTAGGTCTATAAAGTCTGAATATGGTTATCAAAGTTTAGTCCCATAAGATAAGCTCTAGTAAACGCTGCTCATGGCTGTAGGGGGGGTCTAAAAGTTTACCGGCTAGCAGAGTCACACGTGTTCAGTTCCCAAGAGAAGAAGACATGACGGATGGATGCCTGGAGCACCTCCGCCAAGATGCATCTTACAAGGAGAAGAAGCCACAGCCAAAGAGTGCAAGAGTTCCAGCTGGCTATCCTTTTAAGTCTATTCAACCTACCCATAATGCTTTGCACACCAGCACAGTCTGGATCCACCTACAGTCCACCTGTGCAGATCACTGCATACTCTGTCAGCCTTCTGTCGCCAAGGCTGAAGTCACCACTGTGTTGAGGATTCTGTCCATGGTCACCGGCATATTGTGTCACCACATATATATTTGACCATTTTTTTCCCTATCATCCTTCCCTTTCTTCCTTTCTAAGTCACACCTACACCTATTACTCCTTTTGAATGTCCTTCCTTTTTCCTTTCTTCTCTCTTGGAATCCTGAAGGAGCTCGAGTTCAGAGCTCTCTAGTTATCTTCCTATATCTTTTATTCCCTGCTGAGAGTATGGACCAAAATTTGTTTTGGGGTGCATAAGGTGGGAATTCTGGTTTCTATAATTGTTTCTCCACAGGACATGGGTGTTGACAGGTCAATACATACCCCCAGCCTGTTTCCATCTTTTACAGGCTCTGGAGAGATGAAGTTCTAGGACATATAGGTGAGGTTGTTAGCCCAAAGATGTCAGGATGAAATCATTATAGCATTTGCAACTTAGTGGTGAAAAGCAGAACAAAATGATTAACGAAAAGAAGCCAAAAAAAGTAGGAATAGAGCAGATGAGCATAGAGACCTTGGGGTGGAAAAAATCTAGGAAGTCTATTTTAGGACCCAGATGATTGGGTGGGCTAGTATTGACCAAAAAAGCCATCATTAAGTGAGACATTCTCATTCCCTTATCCAGCTTTTGTAATCCTTTCTTTATCTCATGACCTTGAACTTTCTCCCAGTTGTTAAGTTGTTGAGTGTCATCTGTTGTACCCAACCAGAATTAGGTTTCTGGGTTCTGTCTTCTTTAAATGTTCTTAAAAACATTTGTTGATTCTTAGGATTTGCTTCTTAATGTTTAGTTCAGGATTTTCTGAGCCAAAATTCTTTGAGATAAGTGTTTAAGTTTTTATTCTTAGACCTCCACTGTTTTGTTAATTAATATTGTAAAGGTAGAACTCTGGAAGTTATCTAATTTTATGGTATTCCAAATTATTTAGATGAATGTCAAAGTTAAAAAAATTCGTGTCCAAGAAATGCAGAGGTTGCATAGGCTCCTGTGATGACTATGGGCCTCAGATCAAATCTATAGGGTTTACAGTTAACAATATTTATATACTTTTCCCATATTTGGTGCTATTCTCTTCCCTGATCCAGCTTTCTAGTTTTTTTTTCCAACTACGACACCATCTCCCCAGACAATAACTAAGGTCACCTGCATGTTAGATGTCAAGCCCAGGCAAAAACTCGTAGGGTCATGTGCCCCTTAGAATATACCTAAAACAGATCTACTAGCTTTTTCCAAAATAGAGACCTCAAATCTTCATCTGCAATATTCTTGTCTTTAGGCTCATAATTAGTCAAAAATTTGTTCTGATTTATAACTTAACTCTTTTTCAGCCCCCAGGTTCCAGATGCTATCATGATGCCCACCTGGCTTCGCTGGGGAGAGGACCCCACCAATGTGTCCTAAAACCCCACCTGTCCAGAGTCTTGCCCCACTAAGGAAAGAGGGAGACAGGCTGTGAGTATGGATCGCCAATGTCTGTTGGTATGCTTCTAATTCTGCTTCTAAAAACCCCTTCTGTTTCATTGGTTTAATACCCCCTGCTTAACACTGTATTCTATTTACATAACTACTGTATTCTATTTACAGAACCACTGTATTCTATTTACATAACCACTGCAGGGCATTGGTTCAATCCCCACTGGTTCATGATATGATTTTGCTCCGCCCCCTATCTGTCACACTCTGATTTTCACCAGTAACTTTTCTCTCCAACCTCTATATGTCACATCCTGTCCACACCCTACTTGGAAAGTATATATAAGGACAGAATTGTTCATTTTACTTTAGTTTAGTTTAGTTTAGCTTGGCTTAGATTGTGCTGCGTCCTGCACGAATAAAGAGATACTGCATACAACCCAGTCATGAGTCCCTGGTTGTCTGTCTCCCATCAGTGAAGCTCAGTCCAACATAATGGCACCTGAAACAGGGACCGGCACCGATGTGGGACCTAACCCACCCATCTCCCAGATAAGTAAACCTGGCTACCCATCCGCCATGGGTTGCCTTTCTACTTATGAAGAGGTTTGCCAAAGCCTCTACTGTTTCATCATGAGACAGTTTCTCTGTCTCTGGAACATTTTGCTCTGGGCCACACTTCGGTTCCCTGACCGGGAACTTTGGCTTCTTATGGCCGTGATTGTAGAGCTTGGAAGATGCACTGAGATTTATCCTTGGACTTTCTGGATTCCCTCTCCCATGTTTCCTGAGGAGAAGGACTACATATTGCTCCGAGCCACAATTTGGTTCTTTATGACCATCGTAGAGCTTGGGATATGCATGGGGATTTCCCCTGGGACTTTCTGGAATTCTTCTCCCGCTGAGAAGGACTACTCTAGTTTGAGGAGCATTCTCCAGTACCCTGGCAGTCCCCAAGAATGGAGACACGTGGTTAGTTCTACTCTCCTGATTGGATTCTTTCTTCAATGGGAAGACGCTTTTAAAAATGGGTGCCTGAAGCAATCCAGCAGGAACAGTCAGAAGCACCCTAAATGGAATTTCAAGGAGCTTTTTGGACTAGGACGCCCTCTGGGGACTCATGATGCTACATGGTGAGATCTGGATATTCTGCTTCAAGTTGCATTTCGTAAGAGAGTGATTTGAATGACTGAATTTTTGTATGACATTGACTTAAAAAAATGCTGTAGCAGCCATGATTTCTAGAGACATCCAGAAACAATCCAAAAAACTGTTTTTTCCTCCTTTGATTTCTTTTTTTACGTCTTGGCATAAATCTGAAACGTTTAATCCTGAAAACGGTATGAGTTATGGGTGGGGCAGATACTGCAATGACTATGTTAATGATTCTCAAGCCTGAGGCTTCTAACCATGGTTCTTCTGTTTATCTTTCCACATTTTATTGAGTTTAAACTGTTTAAACAACCTTAAATCATACTAGAAAGGACTTCCAATTATAATGGAGTTATCAATTATAGTAAACTTTTAAATCTGCTACAAGTTTTGTTTGACAAGTAAGTGAATTTCAGCTGTCAAGTCTTCACATAAAAGCATCTACTCAAATGGAAATACCTAGAAATGCATTTGGACCCCTGTTCTTTGACATCGCCCACAAGATGGAATGACTACAACACACCCCCGGAAACCAATGACGTGACCTGGCACGACCTGAAGAAACAGATTCACAGACTCCAAAGATCACTCTCTACAAAAAAGTGGAATTCCGGTGGCCGACATTCCCCATCAAGACAGACGTGCAGCGTTTCATCCCTTGGCATTTTCTTCCATGGTCATCTACTTTGGACTGACACTTCCATCGGACTTACTGGTACACGCTGCTGTGTTTATCAAAGACTAACTTCAGCCAGCTGCCTTGGGACTTTATAGGCCATGCCCCCTTGCCTACAGGCTCTGCCCCCAGAGTTAATAAACTCCCCCTCCTTACTATGTCATGCCCACAGAGGCATGAAGGCCCTTTTAGGCAAGAAATGCCCACAGAGGCATGAAGCACCCCCAGAGGCAATTGATGCCCCCAGAGGCAAGAAATGTCCTTTCGCCTGCTAGACCTTGTCCTTTGAGGCAGGAAATGCTCCCTTGGCATCACACTGGTTATTGCTGCTCTCCTATTTTGTTCCTCCATGTCGTATGCCAGTTCTTTTGAAAACGCCTATATGATATGGGTTTCTGTTCACCCCACACTCCTGATACTATGGCCATTGTTAAAAAGAAAGGGAGAATTGTTGGTATGCTTCTAATTCTGCTTCTAAAAACCCCTTCTGCTTCATTGGTTTAATACCCCCTGCTTAACACTGTATTCTATTTACATAGCCACTGTATTCTATTTACATAACCACTGCAGGGCACTGGTTCAATCTCCACTGGTTCATGATATGTTTTTGCTCCACCCCTCTCCTTGTCACACTCTGATTTTCACCAGTCACTTTTCTCTCCACCCTCTCTACGTCACATCCTGTTCACACCCTACTTGGAAAGTATATATAAGGACAGAATTGTTCGTTTACTTTAGTTTAGTTTAGTTTAGCTTGGCTTAGATTGTGCTGCGTCCTGCATGAATAAAGAGATACTGCATACAACCCAGCCATGAGTCCCTGGTCGTCTGTCTCCTCTCACAAAGCCAGCCCGACAAATGTCCATGTTCAGTGGGGACGCAATTACAAAAGCCAGACCTTCCACCTTTTGCATCCCATAATGATCCTGGGTCCATACTCCCAGAGGGATAAAAAAATCGGAAAACTATCAAGGGAGGGGATGGGATACAGAGTTCTGGTGGTAGGAACTATGTGGAATTGTACCCCTCTTATCCTATGGTCTTGTCAGTACTTCCATTTTATTATAAAAATTAAAAATTAAAAAAATTAAAAATCAGTGCCCAAAAGCAGAACTCAGAAAATCTGTTCCAGAAAAGGACAAATACTTAATGATTTATTTCTAAACCACTGTATTGAGGTATGCTTGACATGTAAAAAGTTGTTCATATCCAATGTATACAATATGATGACTGTCAAGATACATATTTATCCATAAAATCATCACCACCAACAGGTCCATGAATATAGCCATAAGCTCTCAAAATCTCCCTATTTTCTTGTTAGATGACTGTGAACTTTTATTTTGTATGGTAAAATTGTTTCATAAAGATTTGTCTTCTCGAGGGGCAGCAATAGTGCAGCGGGTTAAGCACATGTGGCATAAAGCAAAAGGACTGGTGTAAGGATCCCAGTTAGAGCCCCCGGATCCCCACCAGCAGGGGAGTCGCTTCTTAGGCAGTGAAGCAGGTCTGCAGGTATCTATCTTTCTCTCCCCTCTCTGTCTTTCCCTCCTCTCTCCATTTCTCTCTGTCCTACTCAACAATGATGACATGAACAACAACAATAAAAAACAAGGGCAACAAAAGGGATAAGAAGGGTGGGATAAGAAGGGGGATAAGAGCAACCAATAGCACAGCTATATACAAGATACTGGGTACTGTACAGCAAACCCTAACAAAAGGACTTTTCAAAGTTAACCCAATTACCAAATAATGTGATGATAACATTAACTATCGATTGTCTTTTTGAACCCTAAGACAGCAGGAACCTCACATCTCCACTATAGAGCCCCTACTTCCCCCAGTCCTGGAACTATTGGATAGGGCCCACTTTCCCGTATGCCTCTCCCAATCCATATCAAATAATATTGCATCTGCCTATGGCAGCCTAATCAACGCAAAGATTGCCACCTCAACATGCTTCACCTCAGACTGTGTCCAGAGACTTCACATATGAAATGACAACCCTTCAGCTTCATTACTCGGGTGAGATCTTTCCTTTCATAGTATACTCTAATTCCATCTCAGGTGGTTCACTTTCTAACAAAGTCCCAAAACCTAGATATACACCAGTTTCTGTGAGAGAGAGCATATGTTCACACGTATCCGTAAACTACTACAAAATATATACCTGAAAGCAGAAGTACACTAGAGTTTGCAGTGAGTATCCCCCTAACACTTCCTCTCCACTATTCCAAGCTTTGGGTCCATGGTTGCTCAACAACTTGTTTGGCTTCGTATGTTAACTCTCTTTTCAGTCACCAGGTTCCAGATGTCATCAGGATGCCAGCCAGGCTTCCCTGGATTGAAGACCCCACAAATGTGTCCTGGAGCTCCGTTTCCCCAGAGACCCACCCTACTAGGGAAAGAGAGGCATACTGGGATTATGGACCAACCAGTCAATGCCCATGTTCAGCGGGGAAGCAATTACAGAAGCCAGACCTTCTACCTTCTGCAACCCTCAATGACCCTGGGTCCATGCTCCCAGAGGGAAAGAGAATGGGAAAGCTATCAGGAGAGGGGGTGGGATATGGAGAATGGGTGGTGGGAATTGTGTGGAATTGTACCCCTCCTACCCTATGGTTTTGTTAATTAATACTTTCTTAAATAAAAATTAAAAAATTTAAAAAAGATTTGTCTTCTCATTAAATTTTGAATATTAATATATGTTATATTACTGAAAACTACAACCTTATGTTGTGTAGTAGTCCTTCAGGATTTATTTATCTTGGTTAATTGACACTTTGTTCCCTCTGAACACTACCTACCCTTTCCTTATTACTGATGATAGCCAACTCCCTCCCCCAAAACCTGGATTGGTTCTTGTACAAGTCACAGAATTGATATTTTGAATGCTAACTCTGTCAGTCAGTGGGCCGTGTGCATAAAGTTTATTCATAAATGTGGGTATAAGGGGCCAGGAGGTGGCACATCTGTTCAAGCCCCTAGCCACCACAAACAGGGAGAAGATTAATTAGTGATGATACACTCCCAAGGATAATATTCTTTCTCTCTTTCTATCTCTCTATATCTATCTATCTCCCTCTTTCTTTCTCCCACCCTCAATTTAACTCTGTCCTATCAAACAATAAATGAAGTTTAAAAGGACAAACTATGGCCATAGCTTATTAATAAGTTAAGAAAAATGAAAATGAGAGAGGTCTGTATGCTTTTGAAGAGAAGTGGGCAGTTTCATATCAAGAGAAATGACTGGAAGTCAGAGGCTTCTTGTTTTTTACATTTTCCTTAGTTCCCTCCCTTCTGTTCATAATTTGTCAATTCATACATGTGAAGAATAGATTAATTCCTTGTACTACTCCAACTCATATAAAAGCAAGTGACACTTCTGAATACGTGCTGCATCTGACTCTCCATCAGATGGTCTTGTCTTGTGACCTGTCATGGACTCTTGTGACAAGTCATGACTTCTTAGGTGATAATTCATGGGTGAGTGTCATCTTAACATGTCTCTGCATTGCCTACTAATGTGGTTCCTAACACCTCAGGTGCTGCCTCTTGTCTCCATCTTCAATCACCCTAACACTTCACTCCTCCCCCTGACAACTATTTTTCTACTGCCAGCTTCTGAGAGTTTGAGTAAGTCCTACATATAAATGAGATTGTACAATATTTGTTTTTCTGTCTAACTTATTTCACTTAGAACAGCACCCTCAAGACTTATTCATGCTATCATAAATGGCAGTATTTATTTGTATTTTCATGTGCATACTCTGGCACGAGTGCGTATGTGTGTGTATGTGTGTGTGTGACTAAACACTGTGAGCATTGTCCTGGAGACAATTAGGTCACTCCAATATTTTTACCTGATAAGAATATTGCTACAGTGAACACTGAAGTACAGGAAATATCTCTTAGGCCCTCAATTCAAATTCTTTTTTATTTTATTTTAGTTTATTAGTGATTTGATAATGGTCAACAAGACTGTGGGATGAGACGGGTACAAGTCAGTATCCTCTCCATTGGAAGCTTCCCTATTCTTTTATCCCTCTGGGATTATGGACCAAAGATATTTATGGGGTGCTGGAGGTCAGAAATTTGGCTTCTATAAGTGCTTCTCCACTGGACATGGGTGTTGACAGGTTTATCCATATTCCCAACCTGTTTCTATCTTTCCCTAGTGGATTTGGACTAGGGGAGGCAGGGATTTCAATTTCTTAAGGTGAATGCCCAGAAGTAGATTTTTGTGTCATATGGTAGCTGTATTTTTAATTTTTAAAGCAATAGTGTCACTTAAAAACATACATAGCTAGAGGTATAAGCAAAGCTATAGTTTTTATTTGTTTTTTTATTTGTTTCATACCATTTTATTGGGGGTTGTTTACAGAACAGCTGTTGGCACATGAGTACAATTTCTCATCTCCTCGTGATAGGTATATGCAAAATACTGTATCCCCCAACCTAGGACCTTTTACACCATCATATACCAGGACCCCAACACAATCTCTAAACTCTCCCTTTTCTTATTCCTGAATCCTTTGCTTTGCTGCAATACATCACACCCAATTCAACGTTCACTGTGTTTTCTCTGTCTTTGTTTCTTAAATTCCACCTATAAGTGAGACTATGCTGTTTAACCTGATTTCTTCAATTTCTATCCAAGATGATACAAAGGAGATGGCTTCATCATTTTTTTTTTGTTATCTCTTAGCTTTGTTGTCAGATTTCTTTTTTTTTCAATTTTTTTTATTTAAGAAAGGATTAATTAACAAAACCATAGGGTAGGAGGGGTACAACTACACACAATTCCCACCACCCAATCTCCATATCCCACCCCCTCCCTCGATAGCTTTCCCATTCTCTATCCCTCTGGGAGCATGGACCCAGGGTCATTGAGGGTTGCAGAAGGTAGAAGGTCTGGCTTCTGTAATTGCTTCCCCGCTGAACATGGGCGTTGACTGGTCAGTCCATGCTCCCAGTCTGCCTCTCTCTTTCACTAGTAGGGTGGGTCTCTGGGGATGCTGAGCTCCAGGACCCATTGGTGGGTTCTTCAATCCAGGGAAGCCTGGCTAGCATCCTAATGGCATCTGGAACCTGGTGACTGAAAAGAGAGTTAACATACAAAGCCAAACAAATTGTTGAGCAATCATGGACCCAAAGCTTGGAATAGTGGAGAGGAAGTGTTAGGGAGGTACTCACTGCAAACTCTAGTGTATTTCTGCTTTCAGGTATATATTTTGTAGTAGTTTACGGATACGTGTGAACATATGCTCTCTCTCACAGAAACTGGTGTATATCTAGGTTTTGGGACTTTGTTAGAAAGTGAACCACCTGAGATGAAAGTAGAGTGTACTATAAAAGGAAAGGTCTCACCTGAGTAATGAAGCTGAAGGGTTGTCATTCCACACGTGAAGTCTCTGGACACAGTCTGAAGTGAAGCATGTTGAGGTGGCAATCGTTGCGTTGATTAGGCTGCCATAGGCAGATGCAATATTATTTGATATGGATTGGGAGAGGCATACGGGAAAGTGGGCCCTATCCAAGGGTTCAAGGACTGGGGGAAGTAGGGGCTCTATAGTGGAGATGTGAGGTTCCTGCTGTCTTAGGGTTCAAAAAGACAATCGATAGTTAATGTTATCATCACATTATTTGGTAATTGGGTTAACTTTGAAAAGTCCTTTTGTTAGGGTTTGCTGTACAGTACCCAGTGTCTTGTATATAGCTGTGCTATTGGATGCTTCTAATCTACTTGGTCTAGGCTTTTGAGAGAGTCCGCACATCAAATACACAGCCTATATATTAAAAAGATTCAGTTTGTGTTTTGAAAAACTTTGAGACATACAATTGATTTTCCCCCTCTCATATTAATTAACTAGTGATTTATATGTCTACATTTTGCTAGGAGTGTACATAAACACCATCCCCACCACCAAAAGGACTTCATCATTTCTACAACTGAGTGGTATTTCATTATGTATGTCTACCACCACTTTTTTAGTCATTCTTTTGTTTGGATGTATCTAAGTTGTTCCATGTTTGGGCTATTACACATAGTACTACTATGAATATAGGTGTGTGTGTGTGTGTGTGTGTGTGTGTGTGTGTGTGTGTGTGTGTGTTAATAAATCCTCAGGAGAAATTGCTGGGTCATAGTGTAGTCTACTTCTAGTGTTCAAAGAAATCTCCAGACTGCTTTCAACAAGATTTGGAACAATTTGCTTTCCCATTAGCAGTATAAAAGAGTTTATTTTTCCTCATGTTCTCTCTAACATCTGTTGTTACTATCCTTTTTAATGTATTCTCACAGGTGTAAAGTAGTATTTCATTGTCTTTATTTGCATTCCTCTTGCCATCATCAGTGACTTGGAGCACTTCCACATATGCCTGTTGGCCCTCTGTATCTCTTCCCTGATAAAAATTCTGTGGGTGTCTTTCTGTTTTGATGACAGTTCTCTTTATGGTACAGAATGTTTTCAGTTTAGAGTAGGCCTAGTGGTTTTCTTTTGGTTTTGCTTTCCTTCCTATAGGACTCAAGTAGTGTTGTCACCATTGCTCAGGGTTATAGAAAGCTAGTTATTTTCAAACTGCTCATACACACACCCCACAGAAAGAAAGGAAGAGAGAGAGAATATGATTATCTCATAAATTGATCTGTTTATTGAATGACTATAGAAGGATGAAAGTTGTGGACTAAATAGTATCAACTATCTAATAACCATTTCTAACAGTAAACTAGAGTGTTAATACAAAGTAAGTCTTATAATTCACATTTTTCATTCCCATTCAGCAATATTTATTCCTGTTACCATTCAATATGGAACAACCCATGCAAGTCAGAGTACTTCTGTGTAGTTACTTCAAAAACCATGACTTGGGTAGTGCAACCAGCTGTGCAAACACTACCATGTGTAAGGACCTGGGTTTGAGCTGTCTGTCAGAGGACAGCTTCATAAGCAGTAAAGCACATCTGCAGGTGTCTCTCCTTCTCTCTCCTTCTGTCTACTTTCAATTTGTCTGTCCTATCTAAGGGAAAAAAAAATGGAAAAGGAAAAAAGGCTACTAGGAGCAGTGGAGTTGCCATGCAGGCACTGAGCCCCAGCAATAACTCTGGGAGCAATATAAATAAATAAATGACTTAACCCATAGGTTTTACTCACTTGGGGCAGCTGTTTTGTCCTTTTTAATTAGTTATGGCCAGGATGGTGGCACAAAATATGGCATCATATGGCCTACAGATTGCTCAGTAAAGGTATAATATGGAAACTATGATTCCCAAAAAGGTATTATAACATGAAACATATTATATGGCCTGGTCTAGGCAAAAAGAAACTTTGAAAAGCATCACATATACAATAAGCTAATACTTAGCATATGTGGATAGTATGCATTAAGCAGAGGAATTTCTGATTGAGAATGAGTGTACAATGTGGCACCACTGATAGCATCCCAAATAATTATAAAGGAGGTATCCGTTAAGAGGTTTTTAGCACTGAAAAGACAAAGGAAGAAGAGACCAAAGAAACAAAATTTTTGAAGTTAGAAAACAGATGATTGGTGGCCAGGCAGTGGTACACCTGGTTAAGTACACACATTACATGTGCAAAGACCTGGGTGCAAGCCCCTGGTCCCCACCTGCATGAGGAAAAATTTATAAGTGGTAAAGCAGGCTGTAGGTGTCTGTCTCTTCCTCTATTTCTCTGTCTCTACCCAACCATATATATATATATATATATGGCCTAGACTTCTAATGGGCCCCTTTCTGTACCAACACTGGTCACTTCAATCAGGAACATCATCATAAGCCCTCTTGTGGGAATTTCAAGGACATTTCCCTCACAATAAAGCAGAGATGATAGGGAATTCACCAGTCTCTGAAGGGAGGCTGGGGTATTCTCTCCTGCCACTCAAGGAAGACTAGTCCTAAAATGAGTACAGCATACAATGTTCCCAGCTGTGACCATAAGCTGTAGGCCTGGACCAATAGGAATTTAGAGGTTACACAGGCTCGGGTGCTAAAAATATATATATATAGTTCCCGGGTAGGGTGGATGGAGGTAAATAGTTAATTTCAATCCACAGAATTTTTTCAAGAATAGGAGACATAGTTTTAATCTAACTTTCTACCTCTTTTCCCTACTCTGATACCATCTTTTCAAACAATATTTTTATCCAAGTTCATCCTGGCTATCACGCAAAACTACCATAATTGTGTGCCCTTAGGAACATGCCTAAAATGAACTTCCTAGCTTTCTTCTACCCTAAATTTCCTAATCTCATCTGCTCTATTCCTAATTTTTGGCTCCTGTTCATTAGCCATTTTGTCTCACTTTATGTCCTGCCATCTTCAAGGCACCAAGTCACAGATGCTACCATGATTCCACCCTGACTTCTCCAAACAGACAACCTCACCAGTGTGTCTTGGAAACTCACCTCTCCAGAATTCTGGTCCGCTAGTAAAAGAAACAGTCTAGGGATATGGATTGACCTGACAATGCCCATGTCCAGTGGAGAAACAGTTACAGAAGCCAGAACTCCTACCTTCTGCACCCCCAAAACTATCTTGATCCATACTCCCAGCGGGGGAGAAGTGATAGGAGGAAGAGGATAAGAGGGCTCTGAACTCCAGCTCCATCAGCACTCAAAGAGAGAGGAGGAAAAGGAGAGGGACATTTGGATGTAGAAATGGTGTCATTAGTGGCTTGGAGGGGAATAGAGGAATGGTCCTGGAAGTAAAAGGGAGCAATTATGTACAAATGTAGAAAGATAGTTGTAGAGATGCTAGTTGGCCTCTGTCTACAACCTTAGAGGAACTGCAGTGACTTGCAGTAGGGAGGCTAGGAATTCAGAACTCTGGTGGTGGAAATGGTGTGGAATTATACAACTGTTGTCATGTAATTTTGTAAATCAATGTTAAATCACTAATAAAAGTTTTTTAAAAAACAAAAGAATTTTGGTTTCTACTCCCAGAGGGATAAAGAATAGGGAACCTTCTGGGGGGTCAGGCAGTGGACCCATACATGGATCCCAGTTTGGGTCCCCGGCTCCCCACCAACAGGGAAGCATTGCCTCACAAGTGGTAAAACAGGTGTCTCTCTTCCTCTCACTCTCTATCTTCCTCTCCCCTCTCAATTTCTCTCATTTTTTCTCAAAAATAAATTGGCTGAAGGAGCAGTGGATTCCCAGTGATAACCCTCGAGACAAAAAACCAAAAATAACAACAAAAAGAAAGAAGAGAAGATAAAAGAAAAGAAAAGGGAAAGAAGAGAAAAGAAAAGAAAAGAAAAAAAAAAAGAAAAGAAGAGAAAGCAGATAATTGGAGTCAAGAAGTGGCATACCTAGTTGAGTGCACATGTTACAATGTGCAAGGACCCAGGTTTGAGCCCGTGGTCCCACCTGCAGGGGGAAATCTTTGCAAGTGGTGAAGCAGTATTGCAGGTGTCTCTCTATTTTTCTCCCTGTTACCCTCTTCCCTCTTGATTTCTGGCCCTCTCTATCCAATAAATATAGATAAAAAATTTTTAAAAGATGGTTGGCAACTTACCTAGCATTACTGGAAAGACTGAATCCCAAGATGGCAATATGGAAAGTCAAGAAGAAACCCATGAAATAAATTAAGGAACCAAGCACTTCTGGAAGTGGAACATGAATACAAGATTTTGCAGAAGACTTTTGAGGAGAGCCTGTACTAGAAGTAAGTCATCTGCAGCTGTGTTCTCTAGAACAGGTCAAGTACAGGGAAACTGCTATTTCTGAGAGTCTGAGCCAAACACTTTCTCTCGGGAATCAAGATGAAGAACCTGATAGCCAAGTTCATACATTCCTGGCATTAGATTAACATTTTCCTGGGAAATCTAATGATTAGTGTCACCCCAAATAAATAATCCAGGCCAATTACCCAGCAGTGAAATCCAAATCTAACAAACTGCTAGCTAGCCGCCATCATTGAGGTAGTACTACATGCTTTAATACAGTTGAATGAACTTTCATTATTTTAAGGACCTCCAGGATCTCCAGAAGGATGCAGGGAAGATAAACTTGATGTGAACAACAACTTTAAAGGATTTTATTGTGAATGCTTCCCTAAAACCATTCCATTTGGAGGGCCAGGGAATTAACACACACGACTCCCATGACAGAGGTCCCAAGTTCAATTCCTTACACTACTAATAGCCAGAACTGATCTGTGCTCTGGTCAAAAGAAAAAAAAAGAATCACACTTTCCTTGTGGGTCCATCTTTTTTCAGGAAAGGTAGAATGCTTCTCTTTCTTTGACATAATTAGCAGTACTCATTTTGTACTTCCTTTGAATCTGGGATGACTGACTAGTGATGTGCTTTAATCCTCCTGAAAACAATTAAAGTGAAATTGTGTTTAGCAAACCTATAAGCCTCCATTCTTACCCTCTTAGAATCCTGTCCTCCCACAGAATCACAAAAAAATAAACAGTAATTTGAATCACTATTTATAAACCAATATTTTTAACATTATTGACATATAATGGCATACACTATTTCATAAGTCATGATGCTACCTTTTTAAGAACTATTTAAAAAAAGCCAGGTTTACCAAAAGTCAAGAAATTAAAACCTAAAATTAAAGAGAAAAAAAGTTTAAAATTTTTACTTAAAGTAATAAAAAAAGAATTCAGTGGCAGTTAAAAGTGCTATTTTTCATAACAAGTTTTTCTTTTAACTCAGATTCTTTTACTGTTACTATGCATGAAGGGTTGAAGGGATAACTCACAAGGGAGGTCAGCTGCCTTACCAGTCATGTGACCCTAGTTCCAGTCTTAGCACTGCATGATAAATGCCAAGGCATTGGAAACAGATAGGGTGCTGTGGTATCCCTGTCTCTCTGTGAATGAAAAAGCAAACCAGGAACAGCAAAATAATACATATATGAAACTCAAGACTTGTAAAAAAAATGGTTTAAGTATTATACACATATACCTTGGATGAAAACAAAAATAACATCTCAAAATAGAAAAACTAAAGAAAAATATTAATAAAATGCATCAAAATGTTCATAATGTTACTGGATAAATGGTAGCTTATAAGTGGGTTTGTAATTGTTTTGCTATACACATTTCTATTTTTCAAAATTGCAGCAGTGATATATATTGCTTATATAATCAGAAAAAAATAATTAACTCAAAATATAGATGAAAATATAAGAGAGCTTTCTTGGCAATATTTAACTCCCAGGCTCTCCTGTGCTTTCACAACCTTTCCAATTACTCTTTGAGGTTCTGAATACTTTTGTATGTCTCCTATTCTTATGTAAAATGAGAATGCAAAAGCATCTCTTCTAGGATAGTCAATTCACTTTATGTTCTTGGTTCTTTAGTACATCTGACTTCTCTGAAAAAATAAACTAGCTTTATATTTCAGTGATTATTATTATTTCTAAATATCCTCTGTGTTTCTCTATAGCTTTTTGTCTCTGATTCATCCTAACCTTAATTCTACCTGTTCTATCTGTCCCTTACCTCTTTTAGATACAAATCAGTTTCTCAATGTTCATGACTTGATTAGCAGTTTAAAATTCAGTTTAATATATCTCTGTTGCATTACAATCCATCTTCCCAGGCTATCTCCCTAGCAGTCTGGGCTGATGCTGGCCAGTGCAACAGAAGTTCCATTTTCTCTGGTAGGAGCCATAACAGTGACTGTAGATGTTCATCCCCTAATAGAAGAACCCAAGCTTTCTACTCTGTTACCCAGGTTACAGGTAGATCTGGATAAAGCACATATAATCATCATAAACCCAAAGGTTTTGCAGGGGCTAACATTTAATGAGACAAATCAGGTGAGAAAGATTTTTGTAGAATGTTAGCTATTTCATCCTTGGAAGAAAAGCTAATTTCACAAATAAAACATCATGAATGTAGTGAAGGCTGGGGGAAGAAGGGGACAGATGAGTATTTGCCTTTCACAACAACATAAATATTTTATTTTATTATATATATATATATATATATATATATATATATATATATATATATTTATTTATAAAAAGGAAACATTGACAAAACCATAGGATAAGACAGGCACAACTCCACACAATTCCCACCACCAGAACTCTGTATCCCATCCCCTCCCCTGATAGCTTTCCTATTCTTTATCCCTCTGGAAGTATGGACCCAGGGTCATTATGGGGTGCAGAATGTGGCATTATGGGATGCAGAATGTGGAAGGTCTGGCTTCTGTAAGTGCTTTACTGATGAACATGGACATTGATAGGTCAATCCATACTCCCAGCCTGTCTCTCTTTCCCTAGGGGAGCGGGGTTCTGGGGAATTAGAGCTCCAGGACAATTAGTGGGGTTGTCTGTCCAGGGAAGTCTGGTTGGCATCATCTTAGCATCTGGAACCTGGTGGCTGAAAAGAGAGTTAATACATAAAGCCAAACAAGTTGTTGGCTAATCATGAACCTAAAGGCTGGAATAGAGCAGATGAAGAGTTGGGGTGTTTCCATTTTATAGATAGCTGCCAGTCTCTTGCCCTTATTCAACTTTTGCAGTCCTTGCTTTGATAGGGTTAGCTTTGGAGTGAGTGAGGGGAGTGTAATAGGAAGTAGATGAGTGCCAGACTAGCTTCACGGGCAGGAGACAGATGACTAGGGACTCATGGCTGAGCTGGGAATGCAATGCAATCTTTATTGATGAGGAATGCAATGCATGATATCTATTCTCTAATCACAGTCCTGTCCTATATATCTCCTGAGGCAAAAGTGTCAGGTTGGAAGAGGATGTACTAGGATAGGGGGTGGGGAGAAGAAAAAGCATGAGAACTAGTGGGGATTAAAGGGTGGAAAACAGGATGTGACTAGGAGAGGGAGCAGAGTGGAAAAAGAGCACGAACCAGTGGGGATTAAACCAGTGCGGGTCTCAAAACAATGATTATGTAAACAGACCACAGCGTCAAGCAATGCAGGGGAACAGAAGCAGAATTAGAAGCAGACTAACATTTCCCCCTTTCTTGTTAACTAATGGCCATAGTATCAGGAGTCTGGGGTGAACAGAAACCCATATCATGCAGGCGTTTTCAAAAGAACTGGCATAAGACATGGAGGAACAAATAGTAGAGCAGCAAGAACCAGTGTGATGCAAAGGGGAGGTCTGAAGGGGGCGTTTCCTGCCTCAAAGGGCAGGGCCTATCAGGAGAAAGGGTATTTCTTGCCTCTGGGGGCATCTCTTGCCTCTGGAGGTGTTTCATGCCTCAAAGGGCATTTCCTGCCTCTGGGGGTAGGACCTAGTAAGGAGGGAGGGTTCCTAACTCTGGGAGCAGGGCTTGCAGGTTAGGGAGCGTGGCCTATGGAGTCCTAAGGCAGCTGGCTGCAAAGAACATGGACTGATATGGTCAGTCTTTGAGAAACCCAGCAGTGTAAAGGGAAGCTGCTGTAAAGTTGTGTAAAGTGTCCAAGAGGTATACCAGTAAGTCCAATAGAAGTGTCAGTCCAAAGCACAGTAGAAGTGCCAGGGGATGAAATGCTGCACATCTGTCTCGATGGGAAAGGTCAACCACTGTAATTCTGCTTTTCTGTAGAAAGTGAGCTTTGGAGTCTGTGAATCAGTTTCTTCAGGTAGTGCCAGGTCACATCATTGGTTTTGGGGGGGGCTACTGTAGTAGTGCCATCTTGTGGGCGATGTCAGAGAACAGGGGTCCAAATGGATTTCCAGGGATTCCATATGAGCAGATGCTTTTTCATGTGAAGACTTGACAGCTGTAATTCACTTACTTGTGAAGCAAAAATTGTAGCAGATTAGAAGTTTACTATAATTGATAACTCAATTATGATGGTTTAAGTACCTTTATAATTCTGGAAGTCCTTTCTAATATGGTTTCAAGGTTGTTTAAACAGTATAAACTCAATAAAATGTGGAAAGGTAAACAAAAGAACCATGGTTAGAAGCATCAAGCATGAGAATCATTAGCATAACCACTGTGCTTTCTACCCTGCCCATATTCATACAGTTTTCAAGATTAAATATTTCCAAGATGTAAAAAAAAAAAAAATCAAAAGAGAAAAAAAAAAGTTTGAACTGTTTCTGGATGTCTCTAGAAATCATGGCTATGTCCAGCATTTTTTTTTTGTAAAGTCAATGTCATACAAAAATTCAGTCATTCAAATCACTCTCTTATGAAATGCAACTGAAAGCAGACAGCAAACTTAAGATATTCAGAGAGAACAATGAGGGAGGAAGTGACAGAAAAGCAGGAGGTAGTTTTGTTTTTTTCTTTTCACCTTGAACCAGATTATTTAGATCTCACGATGTTATATCGTGAGTCCCCGGATGAAATCCTAGTCTAAAAAGCTCATCAAAATTCCATTTAGGGTTCTTCTGATGGTTCCTGCGGGATTGCTGCTCTATCATATGGGATCTGGCCTATATCTAGGTTTTGGGACTTTGTTAGGAAGTGAACCACCTGGAATGGAGTTAGAGAATCCTATGAAAGGAAAGGTCTCACCCAAGTAATGAGGCTGAAGGGTTGACATACCACACCTGAAGTCTCTGGACATGGTCTGAAGTGAAGCATGCTGAAGTGGTACTCGTTAGTTGAGTAGGTTAGGATTCGCAGATGCAATATCATTTGGTATGGATTGAGAGAAGCATGCAGGAAAACGAGCCCCACTCTAGAGGTTCCAAGACTGGGGGAAATATAGGCTCTACAGAGGAAGTGGGATGTTTCTGCTGTCTTAGGGTTTAAGAAGCCAAGAGACATTTATTCCTATAATCACATTATTTGGCAATTGGATTAACTTTGAAAAATCCCTTTGTTAGGATTTGCTGTATCATACACAACATCACCATAATTTATGTCCTTTGATATTACTTGTATATAGCTGTGCCACCAGTTGCTTCTGTTCTCCCTGGTCTAAGCTTTTAAGAGAGTCAACATATCAAAGTCTCAGTCTATGGTCTGTGCATTAAAAAGTTCAAGACATTCAATCAATTCAACATACATATTTTATATGAGATAGCCAAGATCAGCTTCTGCTCTGGTTTTAGGGTTTTTATTTTTTATTATCAAATTTGTTTATTCAAATGGTGGCATATTATAAAACAGCAGCATTGCTTCATACTGTCACTATGTCACACTCAGTTGTCATGTTTTACTTCTTTAAATTTTGTTTCAGGTTGCATATGTGTTGGTATGCATGAGACCCCTTCTGTTTCATTTGGTTTAAATCCCCCCTGCTTAACACTATTCTATTTACATAACCACTTCATTCTATTTACATAACCACTGTTAACAAGTTCCACCCTCCCTCCAGGGCATTTGTGGTTCAGTGATAGGATTCTCGACTAATCTGCCCCCTCTTTGTCACACTCTGATTTTCACCAGTCACTTTTCTCTCCACCCTCTCTATGTCACATCCTGTTTCCACCCTACTTGGGAAGTATATATAAAGACAGCATTGTGAGTTTTAGAGTACTGTACTTCGAGTTTAACTTAGCTCATCTTAGATTGTGCTGCGTCCTGCATGAATAAAGAGATACTGCCTGCAGCTCAACCATGAGTCCCTGGTCATCTGTTACCTGCCCGTGAAGCCAGCCCATTGAAAACAACATAACCTGTCGAAAACAACGCATATGTAACAATTAGTAAATAATTATTAGCAATTTAGTAATATATATATATATATATGTGCCTGTATACATATACATAATCATAACTATTATTTTCACTATTAATAGAAAAAGTTTCCAAAGTCCTCTTCATCTACCTAAATGGTAGACAGATGGCAATAGAAATGGAACAAAATTATAAGCTTGCAGCAGCTCCATAGTAAATCCTCTTGCCCATGTAAAATGCACATTTGAAACAATTGAGTAAACAACTCTATGAATGTGTAAAGACCTTAACATTTATATGGAATGCAGCTTGTACTTATATATGGTATAAGGCCTTGGTGTACAAACACTAAAAGTTGTTGTAGCCTCTCTTAAGGCTGATAGACTAGGAATATAAATTGATAGACTGGCATTTTAGATTGATAGATACATTTCCTTTGTGCTGGTAGAGTAGAAAGCTACCTACTGTATCAGAGAAAAATCTTAAAATGAAAAATGAAAAGGTAGAAATAAAAAGGAGAGGGAATTATAAAAAGAAGGATTCCAGCTGATTTAAGCTGGTTTAATCAACTCTGATCCATGAAGAAATTCTAATTTACACTAAGAAAAGTGTTTTTAATGAAGCAAACAGATGTCTCATCACATCAAAAAGAGACTGTTTTAGTTTCTTCAGTAAAGCTGTCAGCAGTAACAATCTATAGTCAAGAATTTTTATGAATAGTTGCCAAAGAAAATAAAAAGACTGAACAGTAAGTTTCTATTCTATCTCCCTGTACTTGATATTGGCTTAGTAGAAGACTCTGGAGAAAATAGGTCTATGGATTAGCATGGAAGGTTTGGGTCACATAAATGGATTTAGAAAACTTTTGGAAGATGAGAGTCTGCATATGTTTTCTGTGTCATTTGTCAGGATAAACTAAATATTTTTACTATTGTAAAATAAACAGAGGCGATATAAGCAAGAAATGAATGAACAAAAGCCACAATATGTATGGTGCATGAAAAGAGTGTTTTTTTATTAGTGACTTAATATTCATTTACAAAATGTTAAGATAATGGGGGAACATTTCCTTATATTTCCTATCACCACAGTTCTGTGACCCCTCTCCTCTACTGGAAACTGCAGTCATTCTCCCAAAGTCACCAATATGGGCTGATTCTATTTCTGTCTATATGTATGTATATATTTTTTCCCCATTTTTTCAATGATCTTGCCTTCACTTCCTTCACCCCTACACCAATTATTACTTTATGTTTTCCTTTTTTCAATTTTTATTTATAAAAAGGAAACACTAAGAAAAAACATAGGATAAGAAGGGTACAACTCCCACCACCAGAACTTCTTATCCCATCCCCTCCCCTAATAGCTTTCCTATTCTTTAACATTCTGGTAATATGGACCCAGGGTCATTATGGGATGCAGAAGGTGAAAGGTCTGGTTTCTGTAATTGCTTCCCCACTGAACATCGGCGTCGGCAGGTCAATCCATACTCCCAGCCTGTCTCTCTCTTTCCCTAATGGAACAGGGCTCTGGAGAAGCTGGGTTCCAGGACATATTGGTGGGGTCCTCTCCCCAGGAAATTCCAGTTGGCA
The DNA here is from genome assembly GCF_950295315.1 of Erinaceus europaeus. Classification (NCBI taxonomy): domain Eukaryota; kingdom Metazoa; phylum Chordata; class Mammalia; order Eulipotyphla; family Erinaceidae; genus Erinaceus; species Erinaceus europaeus. The sequence continues at coordinate 93,006,855 of NC_080169.1, read as the reverse complement.
TAATGGTAGCATCTTTTAACTCTTCTGTCTCAAATAAGAGAAACTATGCCTGGCTTCCTCAGGCATTTTCCAGATTCACTTCCCTTTCATTGATGGCATTAAAACAAGTTTTCTGATGACAAATGCTTTGGGTCTTGGAGAAATAGGGGTACAGAGCCCTGTGGTTTACTTCTATGGCTAACCCCTCTGAGAGTATGGACCAAAATTCCTTTTGGGCTGCAGAAAGTGGGAGTTCTGGCTTCTGGAATTATTTCTCTGCTGGACATGGGCCTTGGCAGGTCTATCCATACTCCCAGTCTGTTACTATCTTTGCTCAGTGGGGTAGGACTCTAAAGAGCTGAGGTTCCAGGAAGCACTGGTGAGGTCATATACCCAGGGATGTCAGATTGAAATCGTAGTAGCATCTGCAACTGAAAGGCAGTAAGATAGCAATTAGGAAATTACAAATCTTTAATAAATAGTAATAACAAAGTTGGAATAGAGCAGATAAAAGTAGGGACTTTAGGGTAGGAGGAAACTAGGAAGTCTATTTTAGGAATGTTCCTAGGAGCCTATGTCTTGGTAATTTCTGCTTGAGCTTCATAGTTTTCATGAGGGTGGACTAGATGGGAAGATGACAACAGAATTGAGGATGAAACTAAAAAACAGAATTATGGCAGAAAGTTGTTTGAAAACTTAAAGAAAATATAGAAATTCAGTTAACTATTTGTCACAATGATCTAACCCAAGACCCTTATCTATTCATATTTAGCAGTGGAGCCTATACAACCTCCAAATCCCACTCAGACTGAACTCACAGTCCATAATCACAGCTGGGAACATTCTAGACTGCACTCATTTTACAACCAGTCTTCCTCGAGTGGCAGAGTAGGATGACCCAGCCTCCCTTTGAAAAGTGGGGCTGTCCCTATCATTGCTAGTTCATAGTGAGAGTACAGTCCTGAAGAAGCCCACAGAAGAGCTTATGATGACATTGCCAGTGGGTGTGGCCAGTGACGGTACAGAGAGGGATCTATTAGAGATCTAGGTCCATACTATGTATGGGGGTGGGGGGATCTAAGGATTTCCTGCTTAGAGCCCCAGGTGGTGGGGTGGCCTGATAGTGGCCAAAAAGTCCATCACATTAAGTGAGCCAGTCTCATGGCCGTATCCAGCTTTTGTAGTACTTTCTTTATCTGAGGAGGTTAGACTTTCTCCAAGTTATTAAAGTGTTTAGTGTCATTTGTTGTATATAAACGGGTATTGGGCTTACAGGTGGGGAGCTGGCGGCTCAAACCGGGATCCTTACGCTGGTCTTTGAACTTTGCGCCAACTGCACTTAACCTGCTGCGCTACCGCCCAACTCCCTGGATGTTATCTTTTAGGGAAGTCCCAATAAACTTCCTAGAGCTGGGTCTATCATAATAGCTGCTTCAGAAGAGTCACTGGAACCCTGTAAACCAGGTAAAATTATGTTTCTTTGTAGAATAGAAAACAAGGGGGACTGGGTAGATAAGACTAGTTTAAGCAAAAGGACATTCATGCCTGAGGCACCAAAAGTCCCACATTCAATCCCAGTCATTACTATAAACCAGAGCTGAGCAGTGCTCTAGTAAAAAAAAAAAAAAAAAAAATTAAAACACAAAGAGAGAAACAGGAGAGATATAAGAGCATGCAGGAATGCAGGAATCCACAGAGAGGTTAGATCTTTGGTCTTCCCAGCACCAAGTCCTTACACAGGTTATTGGGGACCTAAATGGGAGAGGTCAGCCCCTTGTGCTATTGGTTCCTGCAGTCAGCCAGCAGGGATTGATAATTTCAGGATGCTTGTCTGCATAAGGGCCTAAAGAAGTCCATCTCGTGACAGCTGTCTTTATCCCAAACAGGTTGTGGACATCCAGTTCAGTAAACTCTTCTCACAGGGCATCTGTCAGACTAAAACCTGACCCTCACAACTCTGTTACTCTTAATTACCTCCACTTACTTTCTTCATCTTTTCTCCTTTCTTATTTCTCTTTCTTTATAAGCAAGATATGCACAAAATATAGAAATAAAAATGTTGTTTTTAATATATATGTAAAACAAAATTCATAGAAACATAGGATAATATTTTGGGAACTCATTGAATTCTGCTTCTCCTGTCTGAGTAAGCAAGAAGAAGAAAAGGGAGAGGGATAGGAAGGAACAAAAAAGAAGAAGGGGGAGTAGATAGACCAAAAGGGGAAGAAGAAAGAGAAAGGAAAGGGGGTATTCATGAATAATATCCACTGATCTTGTGGCAATTGGACCCAAGTTTGAGCACTAACAGGTAAGTCGAAATGTGAAGGATAAGTGGGAAAGAATGAGAACGTGCTGATGAGTGCAATAAGGAACTGGATTTTTGACAAATATAAAACAAACAGGAAAATGTGACATTGAATTGTTAATATATAAATTCATTGTTTTCAGAGGTTAAAGAAAAAGTATCATAACTTACTACAAAGATTTTTGTTCCAAACATGTCAAACACCATACCAATTAGGAAGAAAAAAAATCAGGCTATATACACTATTTAAAATATATACTAAAAAATTAAGATAGAGCACATATAAATTCTTAATTACTGCCCACTCAAAACTATTAATAATTCAGCTTAATATGTGGTTGCTGGTTCAGACAAATGGTTTCAGCATATTTTTAAATAATGAAAGACTTCATTAATTATGAAAATTGGCAGTGGGAGAGAAAAGCATTCATATTGATTTCCTTCTATAATAGCCACTTATAGAAAATGTTATAGTCCTCTAAGTTTAATCATAGATGAGATTTGTATGGTATCAGAACACCAAAAACTAAGGACTTTATAACCCCACTAAAATTTATGTGTACCTGATAATATGCTACATAAGGCATTATCTTTTTATTTTGTTTGTTTAATATTGAGTGATTTTTATATAACCAATTATCTTGTAAAATTTCTAAAGAAAAAAATTTTGAATATTAATATAAATTGGCAAATTTTATTAAATAAAATGTGCTAGAATACATTACAAGATTTATATGCAAATTTAATCTCTATTAGTGATATCTACAGTGATAGAGCAAGGTAACTCAAAGGTTCATTAAGAGTAAATGTCTTATGACAGGCCTAGATCTCAAATAGAACCCTCTCTCCATTGTTACTGGTCATCTCTATCAGGAACAATGCAATAGACCCCTTGTGGGCCCCCAGAGGACCTTGCCCTCAATGTGGATAAACAATGATACAGAATGTTCCATCCTCCAAAGGGAGGCTGGACAACGTACTTTATGCTCCATATGAGGAAGATGGTTCCGAAAATTAAGGCAGCTAGGAACATTCCTACTCATGACCACAGAATGTAGCTCAGATCTATAGGGATGCAGAGGTCACATAGGCTCCTAAGCAATATGTGGCCCCAGAATATGGGCCCCAGATCAGATCAGATCAGATCAAATCTATGGAGTTTACAGTCAACAATATTTATACACCTTTCAGATATTTGGGAGCTACTCTCTTCCCTGATCCAGCTTTCTGGTCTTTTTTCCAGCCATGAAATCATCTCCCTAAACAATAACTTAGATCCACCTGCATATCACATGTCAGGTTCAGGAAAAAAAGTTGTATAGTCATGGGCTCTTTGCAATATAACTAAAATAGGACTACTATCTACCAAATGGATACCCCCCCTCCCCCCCGCTCTTCTTCTAAACTATTCCAGCCTTTAGAGTTCACGACTTATGTATGTTGAACCTGCCTTGCATTCCTGGGAAAAATCCCACTTGGTTGTGATTAACAATCTTTTTGATATACTGCTGTATCTAGTTGGCCAAGATCTTGTTTAATATTTTGGCATCTATGTTCATTAGAGATATTGGTCTGTAGTTTTTCCTTTTTTGTTCTGTCCCTATCTGCTTTTGGTATCAGGGTGATGTAGGCTTCATAGAAGGTGAAAAGGAGTGTTCCTGTTTCTTCGATCTTATGGAAAAGCTTTAGAAGTATGGGTATTAACTGTTTCCTGAAGGTTTTGTTTGTGAAGCCATCTGGTCCAGGACTTTTGTTGTTGAGATTCTTAATAACCGTTTCGATTTCTTTGTCTGTGATTGGTGTATGTAGGTTTTGTAGTTCATCTTGCTTCAGTTTTGGAAGGGCATATGTTTCTATGAGTTCTTCCATTCCAGATTTTCTACCTTGGTGGCCTATAGTTCTTCACAGAAGTTTTGCCTGATTTCTGGATTTCTGTGGTGTCAGTTGTGGTATCTCCTCTATCATTTACAATTCTATTAATTTTAGTCTTCTTTTTTTTTTTTTTTTTGTGAGTCTGGCTAGGGGTCTGTCAATCTTGTTTAATCTTTCAAAGAACCAACATTTGGCTTCATTGATCTTTTGTATGGTTCTCTTATTTTCTGTGTTGTTTATTTCTGCTCTAATTTTAGTGATTTCTGTCCTTCTGGTTGCTTTAGGGTTCCTTTGTTCCTCTTCTTCTTAGTACTTAAGATGTGTAGTAAGGTTGTTTATTTGAGCTTTTTCTTATTATTTAATATGTGATTGTATGGCTATGAGTTTCCCTCTCAATACTGCTTTAACTGTGTTCCAAATAATTTGATAGCTTATGTCTTCATTTTCATTTGTTTCCAGGAACATTTGAATTTCTTGCTTGAGTGTCTCTCTGACCCAGTGGTTCTTAAGCAGTATGTTTCTAAATTCTGTATCTTTTAATAATTTTCTGTTTGTTGTTAAATGTTAGCTTTACTCCACTGTGGTCTAAGAAGATATGTGGGATGATTTCAATGTGTTGATGCTGTCTTTGTGGACTATTTGTCTATCCTTCATTGTGTGTTGTGTTGATTTGAAAAAAATGTGTATTCCAGTTTTTTGGGGTGAAGAACTCTGAAAATGTCCAGGAGGTCTAGTCTGTCCATCTCTTAATTTAATTCTCTTGTTTCTTTGTTGATTCACTGATTTCTTAATCTTCTAAGTGTGAGAGTGGTGTGTTAAAGTCTCCCACTATTATTGTATTACTATTGATGTATTTTTGCAATTCTTTCTGTAGGTGTTTGATGTATTAGGTGGTCCCTCATTGGGTGCATAGATGTTAATAATTGTTAAGTTTTCTTGGCTTATTGGTCTTCTAATCATTATGTAATGGCCTTGCCTATTTTTTATTACTTTATTTAATTTAAAATCGATTGTGTCAGAGATGAGAATGGCTGTTACTGCCTTTTTTTGTGGTCCATTAGCCTGTATCTTAGTTTTCTATCCTTTCACTTTAAGTCTGTGTTTATCTTGTTGGATCAGATGGGATTCTTGCAAGCAGCATATGGTTGGGTTATGTTTTCTGATCCATCCTCCCACTCTGTGTCTTGTGATGGGTGAATTTAAGCCATTGACATTTCTTGATATGGATTTAATGTATTGTATTGATATTATTCAACTTTTTTATTTGCTGTGATATATTGCAAGTATTATAGTGATGTTCTTGTTTATAAGAGGTCTTTTAGAACCTCTTTCAGGGCAGGCTTGGTGATGGTTGCCTTCTTTAACTGTTGTCTGTCTAAGAAGGTTTTGATCCCCCCATCTAGTTTGAATGAAAGTCTAGCAGGATATATTATCCTTGGTTGAAACCCTTTTCATTCAGGGTTCCATAGATATCTTGCCATTCTCGTCTGGCATTTAGAGTTTGAGTGGAGAAGTCTGCTGCTTGTCTTATGGGTTTTCCCCTGCATGTGACTTCTGGTTTTCTCTTGCAGCCTTTAGGATCCTTTTTGCATCCTTACTTCTTTTCATTATAACTATGATGTGTCTTGGTGTCTTCAGGTCTGGGTTGATTCTGTTTGGGACTCTCTGAGCCTCTTGGATCTTAATGTCCTTTCTGTTGTTCAGGTCTGGGAAGTTTTCTTCTATAATTTCCTCTAGAATGTTTACTTCCCCTTCCTCTCTTTCTTCATCTGGAAGGCCAATTATACAAATGTTACTTCTTCTGAGATCATCCCATATGTCTCTGTTGTTGTTTTCAGTGTCTCTCAATTTCTTTTTGAGCTCTTTTACCTCTTTCTTAGTTTTCTCTAGCTCATCCTCTGTCTGGCTCATTGTGTTTTCTGCTTCTGTTAGTCTGCTTTCCCTTCCCTAGCTGCTTTCTTAGTTCAGCTATTTCAGCTTTCAGTTCTCTAATTGCCTCAAGGTAGTTAGTATTTTCCTTGAGGGTCTCATCTATTGTTTCCCTGATTCTGATAGCCCTTTCCTCCATAGTTGTCTTCATTTCTGTGATTATTAACTTTACTATTGCTTGCATACTTTTCTTATATATGGTTACTTCTGATTGATTTGTAGTTTATTCTGGGCTTTTGCCTTCATTCATTGTAGTAGCAGTTTTATTTGCTCTTGGTTTAACCATTTTTTTATTGATGTGTTTTTATTTTTATGTTCTGTTGTTCCTCAGTTGTGTTTTCAGTACAAGCCATACTAAATACCTTTATGACAAATGCAGTCACCAGCCTCGGACATTACAATAGTAATTGAAGCAAAGATTGAAGCAGTTTAACCAATACCATTTAGCCAAACAATGTCTCCAGAGCAAGAAAAAATAGCAACCAAATCCAAATGAAAAAGAAAGAGAAAGGAAAATAGGGTTAGCAAGAAGAGACAATTATGCAAATCTGCTGTCCACTGTAAATTCTAGGGTAGCAAGAGGAGGAAGGGAAGTAGAGAAGAGACACACACAAAGAGAGTCCACTCCGAGTCAGATTTCTTCCCCAGAATAATTCACAAACAAGTATCAGTGAATTCAGAAATCAGAAGAAAGAGAAAGGAAGAAAGGAAAACAAGGAAAAAAAAGAAAAAAGAAAAAAAGAGGTAAAAAAAGAGCAATGAAAGAAAATATTTTTTTTTTTAATTGTATTAGTGAGAATAAGGGAGAAGGGGTAGTGTGGATAGACTAAGTAGGTAGGGTGAACCAAGTTCCTCTCATAGTGGATAGGACATGCAGTCACCTAGCAATAGAAAATACACTAAGAGTTAATTTTGGTCAACCTGAAGGAGGAGGGAAAAAGGACACACGTGTATATACAATAGTAATAATAAAACAGAACAGAGTAAAAACCCCTAACAGTCAGTCTGCAGCTTGGACAGCTCCCTTTGGCTCAGGCACCCTGAGCAAAGACAGTGAACTGTTAAAAAAAAAAACCTCCAGGGAGTCTTTCCCAGGTGGGGTGAGCCTCTGGTTGGTCAGATATTTGCCACTCAGAAAAAAAAAAAGAGCTAAGGGAATCAGAAAGGAAAAGGATTGGAATAACACCCCTGATGAGCCAGGAATCTTGGTAAAGAAATAAGCTCAGTGGGGAGCCTGCTAGTAGCATCTCTCCAGCCCCCAGGGTCTGGTTATAGGCGGGGGTTAGGGATTCACTTCAGAAATAATAAAAAAAATTCCTTTCTTTTTTTCTCTGTTTTCTAACCCCATTTAAGCTATATTCATCTCCTTAGTGTCACACTTAGGACCCCTTATTCACCATCCTGCTGAAGGCCAGGTAACCTACCCTTTCCAACAGTTGTTGTCAGAGCTCACACCAGCAGCTCCTTCCAAGTTGCCATCTCAGCTTGGCCTCCCTCTTTCTTTCTTAAAAAGTCAATATTGAACAGTTAAGCCCCAGAGATATCAAAAATAATAGTAATTTAAATGATATTTATATAAATATGATTAATAAGACAAAATAATTGCTGTCTGTACTTGAATCTTTGTCAGTAGTGGCTTTCTATTCCATTTTGAATGGAATAGAAATACTGAATCACTATTATTTACATTATTTTACTCTGAATCAGCTCCATATTGCTCATACTATTTTAAAGTCATTGTCAAAAATCTCTAATAATGACAAAGGAAAACTGCATTGAAAACTCTTGCTTTGAGGCCAGGTGGTAGTGCACCTGGTTAAGCGTACATGTTACAATGTGCAAGGACCCGGTTTGAGCCCCCTGCAGGGGGAGGCTTTCCTCCTGCAGGGGGAGGCTTCATGAGTGGTTAAGCAAGGCTGCAGTTGTCTCTTCTGTTTCTCTCCGTCACCCCTTTCTCTCAATTTCTGGCTTTCTCTATCCAATAAATAAATAAAGATAAACAAAAAAAAACTTTTTAAAAAAACTGTTGCTGCAAATGCAAACCATGTAAACAACCATCAAAAATGATAAATTTATTTAAGCAAATTTTTAAAAACTGATCTGAAGCATTTGTATCTGATACCAAAATATCAAGATGTAGTATTGAGGTGAAAACTGAATTGATATCCTCAGAATTCTCACTGATTCTGTCAATGTGAAAGTAAATATACTGCTAGGCACCAGGGAGGAGTACTTGAGTGTAGAAACTAATATAATTTATCTCAGGCTCTCAGAGATTAAGTAGAGTAAGTAAATACTAAAGATTATCACTACTCAGGGGTCAACTTTAAAAGAAAAAAACATTTTCAAATCTGAAATTATTGTGAAAATACAACATACTTTGGACAAAATGATAAAGATTTATCAAGAATAAAGTGGGCCATTAACACAACATTAAACAAGAACTAAGCATTCAGTTCCTATGGAGAAGGTTCAGTTCCTATGGAGAATCTCAAGCTCTGGAACTCATAAGTTATTCAGAAAGGAGGACAAAATAGTGTAATCAGTCTTCAAGCAGAAAATAAACCAGGCTTAGGTAAAGTGTTAAAGTTGAAAGAAAAAAAAAAAAACTAAAACTGAAGCTCTACTGTTTTATATCCAAACATTGGGAATGTATAGATAAAACCACTCATGCTAAGCAGGAGTAAAGAAAGGGCGAAACAAGAACGAGTGATAAAAAAGCAAACCTATGAAAGAGGGAAGGAAAGTGGATATGCAAAGATAATTTAAAAAAAAACATATTGAAGAAAACATTAACCAAGACAAAGAAATTCTGTGGGTTAGAGGAAAAATGGAATAAGTGGGTTAGAAAAATAAGTCATCTGTGAAGGCACCTGTCTTGCTTGTGTGTGACTCAGGTTTAAGCCCAAGTATACAACATATGGGAATGCTATAGCACTGAGGTAAATTTTTGTACTATTGTATCTCTCTGTGTGTCTCTCCATCCCGCAGCATTTCTCTCTGAAAAAGGGCACCCAGTGTGGTGAAGCAAGCCTCCACAATGACTAGGGGGAAGGAAGCTTTCCCTCCTATACCTATGAACTTTTTTTTTGTTTATTAATGATTTAATATTGGTTTACAAAATTATGAGCTAACAGGGGTATAATTGAATATCATTCCAGTTACCAGAGTTCTATGTCCCCATTCCCTTCACTGGAAACTGCAGTAGTTCTCATAGTTCTTCCAAAATCACAGATATTGGTTGACTATTATTTATATAAATATATATATATATATATCCCATTTTTCTATGGTCCTGCCTTCTCTTCCTTTCTAAGTTACACCTACACCTGTTACTATTTCCAGATGTCCTTTCTTTTTTCCTTCATCTTTCTCTGGGTCTTGATAGAATTGGAGATCAGAGACCTCTGGTTATTTTCCCCTAATATTTCTCCCCTTCTAGGAGTATGGACCAAACTTATTTTGGGGGGTGCAGAAAAAAAAAAGGATTCCAGGAGCAGTGAATTAATAGTGCAGGAGCTGAACCCCAGTGATAATTTTTTCTTTTCTTTTTCTTTTTCCTTTTTTTTTTTTTTTTGTGAAGGCTTGCCAGTGGCCCACCTAGTCAAGTGCACATAGTACTAAGCACAAAGACCTGTGCAAGAATTTGGATTCCAATCCCAGCTCCCTGCCTGCAAGAGGGATGCCTTACAAAAGCAATAAAGCAGTTCTGCAGGTGTCTATCTTTATCTCTCCTCTATTTCCCCTTCCCTCTCAATTTCTTTCTCTCTGTCCTATGCAATATAATAGAAAAGTGACTGCAAGGAGCAGTGGATTGTAGCACTGGCATAGAACCCCAGCAATGACCCTGGAGGCAAAAGTTTACTTATTCATTTATGATAAAGATAGAGTAGTTGAGATGGAAGAGAGAGAGAGAGAGAGAGAGAGAGAGAGAGAACTATTAATTCACTGCTCCAGGAATCCTTTTTTTTTCTTTCTATTTTGTTGTTGTTGTTGTTATTGTTGAATAGGACACCGAGAAATTGAGAAACAAGGGGAAGACAGAGAAGGAGAAAGATACCTACAGACTTGCTTCATCGTTTGCAAAGTAACCCCCTGCAGGTGGGGAGCTGGGTGCTGGGTGCTGGAATTAGGATCCTTATGCTGGTCCTTGTGCACTTAACCCAGTGCACCACTGTCCTCCCAATAATTTTTTTAAGAAAATATATGTGTAAAGGTAAATGTAGCACCCCCCAAGGATGAGTGGTCTAGAGCTCTCAAGGAGAGCCCTTTTTTATAGGCAAGGAAATTTTGGGTCATTAAAGTGATCAATGACAGCTTGGGCAACACTTCATTATTTAGTTTCCTGATCCTTTTGCCTTTTTCTCTGGGCCACAATGTTCTGTGTCATAGTATTCCTTGAAGGTAGCTGTGCCTCAAACACATCAACATGTCCATTGATGAGTCAGTCAGTTTATCAGTTTGATCACTTCTTTTCATTTGTAGCAACACCCAGGGCTCCTTTTGCTACCAGTAGTTAACAATGTTCCCAGTTTAACTAAATTGGTGTGGTCCTTAAGCCACCATGTTAGTAACCCTTAGAGTCATTAGTGTAGTCTGCAGAGTCAAAGGGGAAAATTAATATTTTTGTAAGAATATATGAATTAATAATGCCCATCCAAGTATATGATATCTTAATTCTTAGAGCCTGCAGAAAAAATTTCTAGAATCTGTTAAGGTAGTGTGTGTGTGGGGGGGGGGGGAGTGTTTTCTCATGTAATTAAGTTAGGAATCAAATTGATGGGGTATACAGTTAACAATATTGATGTACTTTTCCCATATTAGGGAACTACTCTCTTCCCTGATCCAGCTTTCTAGTTCTTTTTCCAACTATGACACCATCTCCCCAAACAGTAACTTAGTTCACCTGCATACTAGATGTCAGGCTCAGGCAAAAACTAGTAAAGTCATGGGCCCCCTGGAATATATCTAAAATAGACCTACTAGCTTTTTCCAAAACAGAGGCCCCCAAATCTTCATCTGAAATATTCAAAAGTGATTAATCAACAATTTGTTCTGCTTTCAATGTTAACTCTTTTTAGCCAATAGGTTCCAGATGCTACTACCATGATGCCAACTTAACTTACCTGGGCAGAAGATCCAACCAATGTGTCCTAAAGCCCTGCTTCCCCAGAACCCTGCCCCACTAAGGAAAGACAGAGACAGGCTGGGAGTATGAATCAACCTGCCAATGCCTATGTTCAGCAGGGAAGCAATTACAGAAGCCAGACCTTCCAACTTTTGCGCCCCATAATGATCGTGGGTCCATACTCCCAGAGGGATAAAGAATAGGAAAGTTATCAAGGCAGGGGATTGGATATGGAGTTCTGTTGGTGGGAATTATGTGGAATTGTACCCCTCTTATCCTATGGTCTTGTTAGTATTTCCATCTTATAAATAAGTAAAAATTAAATAAATAAATAAATAAATAAATAAATATTAACACAGATAGAATATCCTGGATTACCCAGATGGTCCCTAAATTTTATCATAAATGTCTCCCTCAAGAAAAAGAAAGAGATTCTTTGTATAAAGATTTAGCTGAAATTAAAATTAGGCAAAGGGAGATTTGGCAATGTGTCTAAGGAGGTAGAGGCTGGAATGAAGTTGCCACAAGTGAAGACATATCAGCAGCCAGGAGAAGCTGGAAAAGCAAGGAACAGATTCTCCCTTGAGCTGAGAGAGAGAGAGAGAGATAGAGATAAAGAGAGAGAACAATAGAACAATCTAGATTTCAGCCCACTGATTTCAGGTCAGAGAAACTGACTTCAGGCTTCTTGTCTCCAGAATAGCGAAAGAAATAAAATAAATAAATAAATAAATAACTTCTGTTATATGAAGCTATTGTTGAGGCCTCCTCTGTGTTAACTGAGTCCTTGTATTCTGTGTTCAGGAAATAATATCAGAGGGAAACAGTGTTGATAAGCAAGGAAATGGTTTTGCTTAATTTTTTTTTTTTTGGTCTTCATCAGGGCATCAGTGTTTCGCTGCTTAGGGATGACTTTTTTTTTTTTAGAGAGAAATAGAGTGGAACAGAACACAGCAAGCTTCAGGGCTGTGGGGACCAGGCTGAAACCTGATTCCCTCACAGCACTATCCAAATGAGCTGCTGATATTTTTGCCATCCCAGAACCAGTGTTTATTAAGAAGGAAGTTAAGGCAAAGAAACCGGGTTAAGTGCGCTTGGTGCAAAGTACAAGGACCGATTTCCCAGTTCTAGCCCCAGGCTCCTGCAGGAGAGTCGCTTCACAGGTGGTGAAGCAGGTGTGCAGGCTTCTCTGTCTCTCTTCCTCTCTATCTCCCCCTTCTCTCTCAATTTCTCTCTGTCTCTATCCAATAACAAAGAAATAGGTACTCAAAAAAAGAAAGAAAGAAAATTAGTTTCCGTAGCCTCAAGGGAGAAAACTGACCAACTTTCTCTCCAGGTGAATGTCTTTCTGTGGTTTTTCTTCAATGCTGTCCCATTCCTCTTCTGATTGAATGATGTAGCTGAGTTTCTTAACAGAATAAGTAAAATATAAGCATTCACTATATTTCATGCTCATATTTTCTCATCATAATGTTCATAATCGCCATTCTTCTGACTGATTTAATTGGCTCTTAGTTACTGTAAATTAAAAAGGAAAAGGACTTTGCAGGATCTCAGCTGCCTCTTGGCTTGCATGTAGAACAATCAGGATTTATTTCATGGCAGTTCAACAGCACAGAATGGTATATTGTAGGTACAGCAAGATAGGCAATTATTGGCAGAGACATAGGTTACTCATTATAGCTGTTGAGGAGAGTCTTAAGAGTTTACCAGCTAGCTCAGTTATACGTGTTCAGGAGAAGCAGTCATGGTGGGAGAAGCAGTCATGTGTTCCTTGAACACACAGGAAAGCAGGGAGCCAGGAGAGCAAAGTACAGAAAGAGAGAGCCCTCTTCCGCCTGCCATGTGCTTAAATTCCATCCTGACATCAGCTTGACATGAGCCCCTATGCTAATTACATCACAACAGTTAATGTATTGCTTTATCAATTATTATTAACTCGGTTCAGTTGGAAATATTTTTCCCCACAGCCCCTTTATTTCATTGTTTTTAGGATTGAAGTAGCTAGAACAGGAACTTTTATAGGGTTTTGAAGATAAAAATTACACAGCATCATTTCTTTCTGAATTAGCCTCCTGAGACTGCTATAACAAATAACCACAAATTTGTTGACATTTTTTCATGTCTACATGTAAGGATCTAGGTAGAAAACAGGAAAATCAGCCTAAGCTGCAAAAGTTACAAAGATGACACTCCTAGATGCATGGAGTTCAGGATTTGTGTGCAAAATTTCAAATTCAGTCCCTAGAACTGCATATGTCATAGGGGTGCTCTGCTTCTCTCCTCCTCTCTCTAAATATGTCTTTAACCCAAAATTAGGAGTTGTACTATTTTTATTAAGAGTTATTTCAGTATGCCCTGTAGAGCACACAACCATGCTCAAAGATATAGGTTGAACCCCTCAATCCCTTTCTGCAGGGAGGGACGCTTTAGGAGAGGTAGAGCAGTGCTAGAAATGTTTTTCTCTCTCCCTTTCCCTCCCACCTCCTGCTATATTTCTTTCTGTCTGTCTGTATCAAATTAAAAAAAAAAAATAGGAAGTCGGGCGGTGGCGCAGTGGGTTAAGCACAGGTGGTGCAAAGCGCAAGGACCGGAGTAAGGATACCGGTTCGAGCCCCCGGCTCCCCACCTGCAGGTGAGTGGCTTCACAGGCGGTGAAGCAGGTCCGCAGGTGTCTATCTTTCTCTCCCCCTCTCTGTCTTCCCTCCTCTCTCCATTTCTCTCTGTCCTATCCAACAACAAGATCAACAACAATAATAACTACAAGGGCAACAAAACGGAATAAACATTTAAAAATACTTTAAAAATTTTTTTAAAAATGAAGAAAGAAATGGCCACAGGAACTACAGGGGCAGGGACTATTCCTTGTGCAGACACCAAATCTCAGCAATAACCCTGATTTGTTTCTTGAAATCTTGAGATTGTCAGATGTAGACACAAATGTTGATGTCAAAGTTTTGCAGCTGAGGTAGAGAGAACGTTGCTATCCTTGCTGCTTTCTGTCTGGCAAGAAGTTATCAGGATTGGATAGGCCATATGAGGATTTATCAGAAGTTTGCCTGGGTTTAGAATTAGGCTCAGTTTTTAAAAAAAAAAAAATTATATGGGAGGGGAGATCACCTGTTATCTAATAATTTTGATCGCCTCAAAATGTTTTAGTTTAGGGACAATCTCAAAATATTACTGGTTTAGCACAGTAAAAAATGTTTCTAGCTTGACAATGCCCCCACCACACTGGGGGAAACTTTGATGCTGTGACCTTTCCCCATTTCTCTTTTTCTCTTTCTTCTTGAGAACAACACCCTTGAGCAGTGACTTCCTATCAATGACAAGAAAAGAAATTTATTTCTTGCATGAAAAGGTCCAATTAGTAAGGGTTGATGAAGTGATTTTCTCTACAGATATTGCAGGTATATAGCATCTTTACGTATGGTTTGAATGCAGAAATCCCATTATTTCTTAAAACTCAAAAATTCAATTTCATTTTCCCATTTCAATTAACTGATAATGGAAGGGAAATAAGAACAGGAAAAACCATACATTTGTGCTTGGTTTTTTTTTGTATTTTATTTATTTATTTTCCCTTTTGTTGCCCTTTTTATTATTGTAGTTATTATTGTTGCCATTGATGTCATTGTTGTTGGATAGGACAGAGAGAAATGGAGAGAGGAGGGGAAGACAGAGAGGGGGAGAGGAAGATAGACACCTGCAGACCTGCTTCACAGCTTGTGAAGTGACTCCCCTGCAGGTAGGGAGCTGGGGATTCGAACCCGGATCCTTCCTCCAGTCCTTGCACTTTGTACCGCCTGTGCTTAACCTGCTGCGCTACTGCTGTGCCCGATTTTTTAACTTGGAAATGATGCATTCCATTGACTAGAATTCAATTATTTATCAACATTAAAGAGAAAATGTTTATGTATGAAGATTAGAGGACAAATATTATGGTAAATATTGTTTTCTGATACACATATTCTTTAAAGCCTATAATTATCATGGCATGCAAACCCAGATGATTTTCTTATTTTAGTATTTCATTTATTTTTACTTTACTGAATAGAGACAAAGAGAAATTGAGAGGGGAAGGGGAGGTAGAGGAAGAGAGAAAGAAAGACACTTGCAGCACTATTTCATCACTGTTGAAGCTTTCCCCCTGAAGTTGGGCAGATGAATTTGAATGTGCAATTTTTATAGGTTGCTACTATCCCTTTGTTTCCTTCCTGAGAGATTCCTAATGTCAGCTGATAAAAGGAGGAACTAAACAAATAAAACTCCTACTTGTTTGATTCATATTATGAAAAAAAAACTGCCTTTTATGGATACAAAATTTAGGATTACAATTAGGAATATTCATAAGATGTAATTTGGATGTTGAAAATGTTCCAGAACATGCTAAAGTCACTGAATGGCAAATCTATTATAAACTATTTCTTGATTTCCCAGGCATAAGTGAATCACTTATGTGAACTTCTTAAACATTTTACCCACTCCAAGCTCTTAAGCTCCAACTTCTGTAGTGTAGACAGCAAATTTCAAAAGAAACACATCAGGATGATCTCAAAGTTTCCAAACAAGAAGCTCAAAGGTTTGGAATGATTGCTCTGCAGTCAGACACCATTCAAATTTACAGCTCTATATTTGTTTGTAAAATGACCCACTTTCTTTTCAGTTTGTCCCTTAATGACGCTTATTGTTTTCATGTTCAAGGTAAATGTCCATTCAGGCTGAGCCAGTTTTTTCCTGGTGTGCATTTCAGGCTGTCCACAGTGAGGTCCAAATTTTAGTTTTGAGATCACCTACTGGTAATATGAAATTATTTATATAAATCATTTAATGTCTTGTTCAAGACCAAATATAAGAAGATGAAACAAATAGGATGCACTACTGGTGTTTAGAAGTTGACTTT
This sequence comes from Erinaceus europaeus, assembly GCF_950295315.1. Classification (NCBI taxonomy): domain Eukaryota; kingdom Metazoa; phylum Chordata; class Mammalia; order Eulipotyphla; family Erinaceidae; genus Erinaceus; species Erinaceus europaeus. The sequence continues at coordinate 92,990,739 of NC_080169.1, read as the reverse complement.
ATCTACTTTCAGAACAAGGAGCTACAAAGAAATAAAATGAAGCTATACTATACTCTGGGACACACTGGACACTGCACCAACCAATATTTTCTCCTGATCATTTTTATCTTTGAAAAGAAGAGAGTATCAAAGAGCAAAATTTTCTGAAGTGCAAAATGAACACTACTCAATTATTTTAAGATCATACAGCATATTATAAATTTTAATTATCTAGAGATGACTATTTCCTTATCTATTGATTATACCAAAGTGAAATTCTTACCTCTTTGTTGATGTGTCTTTCATATACCCCCTTTTGTTTAACATGTCTCTAAAGAAATAGTAAGGTTTCAAGCTATAATTCTTTGGCTGATTTAATTTCTATGTACTTAATATATAAATTATATGTAAGTATGTACATATAATATATACAGTTTTCTATATAATATATAAGTTATATAAATAAAATAGATTTAGTACATATTCATATTTATATATTTAATTTCTATGCTTTATTTTTAGTGCTTTAAAGGCATTTATTTTTACACCTTCTACTTTCTCCAAGGTATATAAATTTCCATTTACACTCTATATAGAAAGTCAGTTTAAAGAAAATGTTAAATAATATTAAAGGTGAATGTGGATATAAATTATGAAGGTACTATAAGAAAGAAAATAACTTTGGTAACTATAACTATTCACATAAATATTGTTGCCATTGGCAAACATAGCACATGCAAAGAGGTAATGCCATCACAAGTTGTTGTCTTTGTACTTATGTAAGCTTATTGTTTATATATTTGCACTGTTCTTCATGGGAGGGACATTTCATACTAGAGAATAATTATTTTCCCATGTAATACCAGATTTAATTAGTTATGATATAGGTCCACCTGGCTATGTTATATGACCATATGGCTCAGATAGGATAGGAGTTCACTTAAGTATCTTGCAACAGTCATACTGTGGAACTAGGTGGCAGCTCACTCATGTTACAGTCCACAAGGTGCAAGTCTCGCCACCCTGATTCCCATCTAAAAGTAGGAATCCTCACAAGGGATAGAGTTTTAGTTGCAGATATTGCTCTTCCTCTCTGTCTCTCATTCTCTCTGTGTGCATGTTTCTCTCTCTGTCTCCCTCTCTCTCTTTCTCTTGTCTCTATCAAAAGAGAAAGAAAGAAACAAAGAAAGGAACAAAGAAAGAAAGAGGGAGGGAGCGAGGGAGGAAGGAAGGAAGGATGAAGGAAGGAAGGATGAAGGAAGGAAGGATGAAGGAAGGAAGGAAGGAAGGAAGGAAGGAAGGAAGGAAGGAAGGAAGGAAGGAAGGAAGGAAGGAAGGAAGGAATGTCTCCCAGGAAAGTTGAATCCAGGAGGGTACCAACCTGCAAAAAAATAACCCTGAGGGTAAATAAATAAATAAATAAATGCAAAAAATGCAGTCACATAATAAGTAGCCTAGAAGGTTTCTACTTTTCTTGTTGCTCTTCTTTCATCCTGTGCTAAGTAAAATACTTCACTATTCTGTATCTCATTTAGCAGGATAAGGAAGAAACTGGAGTAAAGTTCCTTCCCTTTAAAGGTTATATCTTAGCGGGAGCATAGAACTTTGGTAGTGGGTGCAGTGTCGAACTATTCGCCTGTAATCTTATGATCTTGTATATCTTTATCATATCACTAATAAAATGTTTTAAAATATTTCAAATAAATGGTAGGACTAGTACATGTGGCCACATTTAAATATAAAAGAGGCTGGCTCCTTAGTCATATGGTCCCTTGAATATTCCATTACTGTCGAAGAAGAGGATGCATATAAATGGACACATAAAAGCCTATTTAAGGATCAGAGAGAAGTTGAAATTACATTTTCCATTACAGTATTTCACAGTATCATAATTTTCCACTCTATACCATAGAATGATATAGACATCCTCAGAGATATCTAAAGTACAAAATTATGACATGAAGCTGCAAAGATGTTTTAAAATGACAATTTATTAGATTTATGTCTTTTAAGAAATAGTCTGTACAGAACAACTAAACTTATCTTGGTGAATCTGACAGTTAATACAAGATAGGAATTTGAGCACTTATGAGTATGTGTATAGAGTTTATTTCTTAAAGAAATCAGTTGACATTAAGAGCTAGAAAGGTTTTTTTTTTTTTTTAGATATATTTTTAGCTCTGCTAAACCACTAGCAGGTCACAGAAGGTAAGCTTACAACTCCCACAGAAGAGGATGACACTGACAAATGAAAATGAGGTTAAATAGAATCATTATACTAATCCCACTAGTAAAGTTTCAGAAAGCTGAAGTTAGAGCCAGATGCTTCCATTACCCAGCTCATTCAATTTAAGTCTGCACAACAATAAAAAATTTCTACTCTGGTTTGGAGAGTGGTAGAAGACATTGTTAGCATTGCCCAAAGCTGGGACATTTTGTACGAGGTCACTAAATCATATAACTTGTTTTATGGGAAGTCCCTGAAATTTACCATAGATAGATCATCCTAAATCATTTTCATCACCATTCCACAGGAAAAAATAATTTCTAAGTTTTCAGTATCCGAGAAATAATTGTGGTACATGATAAGCAAATGTTTTGCAAGACCCCTTTAGAGAGTAACATCAATTCCACTTCAGTATAAAAAATAAATAAGGTGGAACCACTTATTAATACGATAGAGAAGTTACTTATTACTCAAATGTTATCAATTTAAGAATGTGCTTATCTTTTTCAAGCATTTGTTCTCTAACATAATTTCCTTTTCAAAATCTGGAGAATTTTGTAAAAGAGAAAAAAAATGTGAATGATCATATTTAAAAATTAGAATGCACTGGACATGAATAAAATAAGCTGAACTGTTAATAGGTATAGCACTAAATAAAATCCGAGCATAAATAGAGCCTCTGTGTTCACTTCCAGACTCGTGGTTTCTTTTCTTCTTTTTGTTGGTCTCCTTGCATAATTTTTCAAGCAACTGGTACTTACTTTCCTTTTTGCCCTATTCTAGTTTTTAGCTTCCGGCATGCTCCATTCTAGCCTTGCTTTTAGAGAAGAGGTTTTTGTGTTTTTTTCAAATGATGACAATAATAAATTATTTTTTCAATGTGGTTCTAGAGATCAAACTCAGGGTCTCACACATGCACTATTATAAGCTATCTCCCCACCTCAATTTCTCATCTCTATTTTTTAATTATAAGACAAGATAGTGATGAAGAGTAAAAAACACTGCTCCACCATCTGTGGAATTTTACTGAGTTCCAATTGTTTATGTGTCATGATAAGATAATTCTGACCTGATCTCAAACCTTCATGGATGGCAAGGAGTCACCTCCCTTACTCTTGTACATATACATACTATTCAAACTTGGAAAGAGAAGACAAAAATGGACAAAGAAACTGGTAATATTTGCTTTCATTCCTATCCTTTTCCACTAGGACTATGTCCTGGCTTTCAGTGAAAGAATTCACTGGTGTTTTCACACAGAGGAAATGTAGAACTCTACCCTGTGACAATAACAATACTATAAATTACCATTTCCTCCATAAAGTGACATTAAAGTTGGTGGGGCGAAAGAAACTAAAGAATTTACACTCATCTCACTTTTGACCATGTAATTTTGGTGAGGTTGAAGAAATTCACTCCCAGTACTACAGGTGAATAATGAAATCATCTTTGTTATCTGGAATCTACTGCCACTAGAGTTATGTTTTTAGTAAAATAGACTTTAAGAATTTTGAGGTGGGAATTTTGTTTGTTTTGTTTTTAAGAAAATGGTGAGCTTAGAATTTTAAATTCCTAATCAAAGGTCAAGGGTAGAAAACAGACATCTTCTTTATAAAACACATATCTTCTGTCCCACAACTAGTGGTTGAGATTTCAGAAAACAAACCAAGTTCTGCACCTGACTGTCTGAGAATGTGTATAGAATTCACAGTCTTAGATTCTCTTATGTAGAAGTGTATCTCCTAGATTGAAATAGGATAGAAATCATGAAAGTTGGAATTGGAGTGTCAGATGAGTTCAAGGAAAACTAGGAACTTTGAATTTGCAATTCCACTGTATGTTGTAGTCCTAGTCTGAGAGGTGGTAAAGTGTATAAAGTGCTGGACTTCTAAACATAAGGTCCCAAATTTTATTCCCAATAATGCACATATTAATGTGATACCCCTTTCTCTTTATTCTCCTTTCTCATAAATAACTAGTAAATAAAATATAATAAAATAATCTATAGTGTCTCTTTTGCTAGTAGAAGCAACTAATTATTGGTATCTAAGGAAATTAAACCCCTCTTACCTCAAGAATTTGTTATGACTTAAAGAAAGGTGTATTTATGTATTTATCAGAAAGAGCACATAAGATAGAACCAAAGCATCATTCTGGTACATCTGATGCCAGGGATCACACTTGTGACCTCATGCTTGATAATCCAATAGTTTACCCAGTATATCACTTCCTCCAGGATATTGAACATAAAATATTACTTGGAAGAAGTTAGTATATGCTGTACTATAATATTTTGAAAATCATGGCAATATTTGCTGTAAATAATTCTAAGACTTGGGGGCTGGGAAGAGGTGCAACCGGTTTAGTGCAAATAGTATGAAGCACAAGGACCTCCCACAAGGATAAGGGTTTGAGCCCAATTCCCCTCCTGCCCTGTGGAATCTTTACAAGCAGTGAAGCAGGTCAGCACGTGTCTCTCTGTGCTTCTCTATCTTCCCCTCCTCTCTCAGTGTCTTTCTGTTCTAATAAAATAGATAAAATGGCTACCAGGAGCAGTGGATTTGTAGAGCAGGCACCCAACCCCAGAGATAATCCTGGAGGAAAATAATAATAATACCTTAGAATCAGATAGAAGGAATGAAATAATAGATTAGATCAAATTTGTTGATATAGAATGATTAACCAGAAGTTGTGATTTTTAATACATTAAGTAAAATAACTTGAATTCATTCTACAATTTCTATTGGAATTTGGGAATTTACACTGGCTGAAGATTAAAGACAAAAATTACTCTGGTACTTTGTACAGAAAGATATGAAAGATTCAGGGGAAATGGAATGCTGAAGACTTCATATCATCCATATTCTAATCATGTTCTAAAAGAATATGAATATAAAATCCAGAATCTTTACCACACATTAGTCCTTGAGTCCCAAGGTCTCTATGCATTTTACTATCTACTCACTGTTCATTCTTCTTATGTTTTATATTTAAATCCCAGGTTTTTTTTTTCTTTTAGTTTGTACTTACAGGAAGAATTGGGTATTATACAGTTCTTCCTCCTTCCTGGAAGATGAAGTCAGCTTGTGTATTTTATTTGATTTGTTTTTTTCTTTCCTATTGGGGTATTAATGGTTTACAGTTGAGAGTAAAATACAGTAGTCTGTATATGTATAACATTTCTACATAACAATACAACTCCCTACTAGGCCCTCCTCTGCCATCATGTTCCAGGACCTTCAACTTTTCCCCCTACCCCAGAGTCTTTCCCTTTGGTGCAGTACACCAACTCCTGTCCAAGTTCTGCTTAGCATTTTCCCTTCTGATCTTGTTTTTCAACTTCTGTCTATGAGTAAGATCATCCCATATTCATGTTTTTGCTTCTGACTTATCTCACTTAACATGATTCCTTCAAGCTCCATCCAAGATGGAATAAAGAAGGTAAATTCTCCATTTTTTATAGCTGAGTAGTATTCCATTGTGTATATATACCACAACTTACTCATCCACTCATGTCGTTTTGCGCCGCAGAGAAGAGAGAGAGGAGGTCCAGAGCGAAGAGGGAACACAAATCTTTATTTGTGCTGGCACCTCAGAGTTGGGTGCTAGAGAAGAACTTAAACGACACACTCATCTGTTGTTGGACACCTGGGTTGCTTCCAAGTTTTGGCTATTACATAATTTGTTTATTTTAAATTACAAATTTGATCATGAAATTATACATTAAGTGTTTTATTGACTCCCTTTGGTAGCTAATGTCCAAAACCCTGATAAACAAGGTCCTACATGAATTGACAACTTGTTTATCTATTATTTACCTCCTCACTCAGTCTCCAGTACCTAGAAGACACTGACCTAGTGAGTAATCAATAAACACTTTTGAATCAGTTAATTCAGAAATTGTCTCTCTTTTATATTAAAATCAATCATGGGAATACACACACAACCAAACTGACAAATGTCATCTCTCTTCTGGGTGTTTGTTCTTGGACTTGTTAGAGATTTGCATAGGCCAAGGAAGCTGTAACAGGAAGAATCCTAAAACCAGTTCTGCAAGTTTTTTTGCCCTAGGGCCAGGGACTGTGAATATGCTAAAACAGCCCATTTATATGTCATCTTACATGGCAAGAGAGACCTTACAGATGTAATTAAGTTTAGTAATTAGTTGACCTTAAGTTACAAATTAGTGGATCTGAAGATAGCAAGATTGTGCAGTTGGGCTAACCAAATCACCCTCTGAAAGTCGAAAAGGACGTCATGAAATGAAGCATGAAAGAGACATGCCATTAGTGTTTTGAAGATGGAAAGGACCACATGAGAAAAACAGAAGATTGAGGAATCAAATAAATTCCATTGGCAATAGTTAGCCAGCAAACATGATCTTCTATTCTAAATTCAACTCGATAGAATTTGGAAGCAGATTCTTTCTCCAAAAATAAAAATAATAATAAAAAACTTCAGTTAAGAACTCAGCTCTGTCTACTGTTTGATTTCAGCCTTGTTAAAGCCCAAATTAAGAATCCAGACATCCAGTATCCAGACTTTTGTAGAACTGTGAGTTAATACATGAATATTGGTTTAAAACTTCTTTTACAGAGAAATAAAAACCTAATATAGAGGCTATTCGTGAGACCAAACATCAAACAGAGAGAGAGCTGGAGGAACTAATTTGCTTCTTATTTCCAGCTAACCATGTTATTTTCTGCTATTATTTCTTCAGTTTTTTTTTATATTGTTACTGTTGTAAATAACTCATCTTGCATGGTTAATACATCTTTGTCTGCCAGTGTCAGGCTAGCCTGAGGATGTTTCTCCCCAGGCACATGCTCTCTGGGTTGGAGAGAACTTGGCCAGAGCCAACCTAGGCTGCTGCTTACTCAGCGATGCGGAAGAGGAACCAGGAACTCTCGTAGCTGAGCGGGAACGCAATGCCATGCTGCCGTTATTGATCTGCCTTTATATCTTCTGAAGCAGAAGTGGCAGGTTGGAAAAGGAAATGGGTAGGATAGGGGGTGGGGAGAAGAAAAGAGTGTGAAAGTAGCAAGCTTCCATCTAACCAGTGGGTATTAAACCAATACCCTGCAGGCAGAGCGGGTCTCAGGCAAAACAATGATTATGTAAATAGAACACAGCGTTAAGCAGTGGAGCAGGGGGGAGCTGGCATAATGCCCAGCATGCCAGGGTGGTGAAGATAGGCTGTCTTGTTCTTGAAGTAGTAGCAGTATTTCAGAGAAGCTTGAACTCACAAACTTACAACTGTTGAAACAAGATTACACCAGGATTCATTTTAAAGATCTAGTTGGTTTTACTAAATGATTAATAAATGGTATTATCCATGCTCTATCAACTGGAAATGTGTTACAAGTATATTTAAAATATTAGTGACTTAATTGATTATAAAATTACATGGTATACTTACCCCACACTCACTACCAAAGTTCTGTGCTCCCCACTCCAATGATAACCACCATAGTTCTCACTAAAACTTAGATACAGTTTTGTTGCTCTCTTTTATTTCTGCAAGTTCATCTGTTTTAATTCTTAATATTCCATATATGAGTGAAAGAATCCAATAGTTTTTCTTTAACCTCTTTGCTTACTTCACTAAGCATAATCACCTCCATTTCCAACTATTTCATTCCATTGGACACAGTATCATCTTTTAATTTTTTTTTCTTATTTTTTAATATTTATTTATTTATTCCCTTTTGTTGTCCTTGTTGTTTTATTGTTGTAGTTATTATTGTTGTTGTTATTGATGTTGTTGTTTTTGGGTAGGACAGAGAGAAATGGAGAGAGGAGGGGAAGACAGAGAGGAGGAAGAGAAAGATAGACACCTGCAGACCTGCTTCACCACCTGTGAAGCGACTCTCCTGCAGGTGGGGATCCAGGCTGAACCTGTATCCTTACACTGGTCCTGGAGCTTTGTGCCTGTACTTAGCCCGCTGAGCTACAGCCCGACTCCCTTCTTCTTTTTTTTAATCTTTATTTACTGGATAGAGACCGTCAGAAATTGAGAGGTAAGGGGGAGACAGAGATAAACAGAGATAGAGAGACACCTGAAGCCTTGAATCACCACTAGCAAAGCTTTCCCCCTGCAGGTGGAGGCTAGAGGCTTGAACCTGGGTCCTTGTGAATTGTAACATGTGTTCTCAACCAGGTGTGCTACCACATGCCACCCCTTTTGTAAAAGTTTTTTTCTTAATTTTTTTTTTAACAATTTCATCTTTTTAAATTGTAGAGTAGTGTTCTATTGCATATATGTCACATAACCAGTTGCCTGTCATGACCATTTAGACTGTCTCCACATCTTATCTACTGTGAATACTGTATATGTTCCTTCTAATTATACCCTGGAAAATGGTGGGATAAAGTTATTAGCAAAAGAAAATCAAGATTTCAAGCAAAGCCACCTTTCATTGCAGGAAGGTAGGTACACCTATCAGGCAGATTACCTCACAGGAAGAGACTCAGACTGCAATTAGGTCATATACTCATATACGGTATTAAGTCTTGGTAGGTTCCTCATCAATGACTGGACTTGTTTCCTTCCTTCCTTTATTTACTTTTTTTAAAACACAGCCAAGCAATTCAAGGTAAAGACTTTACTTACACATTGACTCAGTCATTGCTTTCAAATCATACTGTAAGATTGTACTTACACATGGATTTAGTCATTGCTTTCAAATCTTACTTTGGCACCAAGGTAGCACCTTGTCTAATACTTCTTGCTTCAACCACTACTGTGCTGGCATCAGCCTTCTTCAATAACATTAAAGACCAATGACCAGAAACTACTATTGGCTACACAAGATTTCGAATACAGTCGATTTGCCATAGTTCTTAAATATTTAATAGGACTGGCAGGTGCATATCTTCTCTCTTTTCTAAGAGAACTATTTGCAATGATTTAGTGGGTTCTTTTGGTGCTCTGGGAATTGTCATCCAAAACCCACAAAAATAGTAAAAACAGAGAAGATACATCATTGTCAAGAAAACAATTCACAAGTCAAGAAATGAATCTGACAAGCACAGCTTATACAAGAGGTCCAAGGAGAGTGTGGGGAGACTGGAAAAAGCCTGCCAATTACAATTAAGAAAATACTACAGCCTGAGTATATTCAGGAGTTTGCAAGAGAAAATTATAAGGCAATGAGAATGGACAGCTAAGAAATATGTGATGAACATACATAATCATATATAGAAAACAGTGGAGAAATGTTATCTGAGGTGTGTTTTTACTATGGTAACCATGCAGAAATATTATTTTCCCTTCCCCACAAACCAAAGGTGCGGACCTATAATAAATTCATTGTCTCACAGCCCTCAAAAGTAGTCACCGGTGCTAGTAACCTTAATTGTGGATTCACAACTATTATGTGTAACAACAAATGCTTGTGTTTAAGTCATCCAATTTGTGACACTGTTAAGACAGCCTAATAAATACAGTATGTATACTCTTTGCATATATAAATCTGTGTAGGCTATTATAAATGTACATATTTATGTTACCTATCTGGACCCTGTAAAAAAATAAAAGTGGCAGGTTCAAAAGGGAAGAACTTGTGCTAAAGACCTCCAAGACTTAATTCTAAATTTAATTATGGTTTCAATTCATTCCTTATAGTTTTTGTCTTTGCCAGGACTGTTGTCCTAACTGGACAATATAAAGTCCCTAGTAGTGGGGGTAGATAGCATAATGTTTATGCAAAGAGCCTTTCAGACCTGAGGCTCCAAAATCCCAGGTTCAATCACCTGCAACACCACTATAAACCAGAGCTGTGCTGTTAACAAACATATACCATGCTTGGCCATACTTAATTGGTCACTGAGTTTCTAAATAGGATGAAAAAGGAATTGACTCATTATATCTTCAGTTAAATTATTAGTTTTCCAGCAATAGTCTACTTGTTGGTTTCTGAAATCAATTGCATCTGATCCATTTCAAAAGTTTTCGGTCCATTTCAAAGAGACAAATCATCTAATTTCTCCATAATGGACTTCTAGGTCCAATTTAAAATGGCTTCACAGATGTCAGCTTTTCACATATCAATACAACCAAGACAGACTATTAAAATGATTCTTTCCAAAGTGAATAAAAGTTGCTAGAGGGAGTCGGGCTGTAGCACAGCGGGTTAAGCACAGGTGGCGCAAAGCACAAGGACCAGCATAAGGATCCCGGTTTGAACCCCGGCTCCCCACCTGCAGGGGAGTCGCTTCACAGGTGGTGAAGCAGGTCTGCAGGTGTCTATCTTTCTCTCCTCCTCTCTGTCTTCCCCTCCTCTCTCCATTTCTCTCTGTCCTATCCAACAATGACAACAACAATAATGACTACAACAATAAAACAACAAGGGCAACAAAAGGGAATAAATAAATAAAATAAATATTTTTCAAAAAAAGTTGCTAGAAACCAATTTACATCCTTCATATAAACATAAGTATTGCTAATATGTAATAAATGTGATCTTTCCTCAGAATAAAAGTTTAAAGTTATATTATTCTGGGTCCGGTGGTAGTGCAGTGGGTTAAGCGCACAGGGTGCGAAGCACAAGGACCAGCATAAGGATCCTTGTTCAAGCCCCCGGCTCCCCACCTGCAGGGGGGTTGCTTCACAGGTACTGAAGCAAGTCTGCAGGTGTCTATCTTTCTCTCCCCTTCTCTGTATTCCCCTCCTCTCTCAATTTCTCTCTGTCCTATCCAACAACGATATCAATGACAAGAATAATAGTAACCACAACAATAAAACAACAAGGGCAACAAAAAGGTGGGGGGGGATGGCCTCCAGGAGCAGTGGATTCATAGTGCAGGCACTGAGCCCTAGCAATAATCCTGGAAGAAAAAAAAAAGTTCTATTTTTTGAGGGGCTGAGTGGTGGTACACCTGGTTGAGTGCACATCATAATATGCAAAAATCTGGGTTCGAGCTCCCTGTCTCCACCAGCAGGGGGAAATCTTTAAAAGTGTTGAAGCAGCATTGCAAGTGTCTCTGTCTCTCTCCCTCTCTATCTCCCCTACCCTCTTGATTTCTGGCTGCCTCTATCCAATTAATAAAGATAATAAAAATAAATTAAAAATACAATTCTATTTTTATCTATATTCAAAGCTCCTTAAAAGCAGTGGGTGGTGTGTCCATTAAACAGGTAGCATAGGGTAGGGCACAACAGATGGGTTAAATCAAATTAGCAGGAAAAAGTTGTGAGAAGGCAAAGAGGTAAAGAAAAATTTGATGTTTCAGAAGTGGAAAAATAGCAGATAATATGGATACCTGATAAAGAGAGAGGAAGAGAAAGTGCTCTTCTTTTTCAACTGAATTTAGGGTTGGAAGATGATTCAGCTGGAGGATATAAATATAAATTTTAGAGCTAAAATAGTAAGATCAGAGTGATATATCGAAATTTGTGAAGTGTTTGTCAATATAAAGTCTATGAGCTCTGAGAGGCGATCAGTATGCCAAGTCTAATAAAATAATCCAAACTTTGGGAAATCTTTGCCCCCTTATTCCTCTTGTCAAAACTGAGATAGATTCCCTAGGATCAAGGGAGTAATGGCAAAGCATATTGGCAAAGTTTTATAGTTTTTGAGGCTGGGGCAATTCTTCTCTAGAAGGCATTCTTTTGGCTATGATTGGTACAAGAAAGAATTTTGTGCTGATAAGCTCCCCAGAGCCCTAGCTGGACAACACTAATCCAGCAAGGCAGCATGCAGGCCTGGAGAGTGGCATTTCCAACTCGCACATCTGTGAAACAATAAAAGGTGACTTGCATGAGCTGAGCCAGCCTGTCTGCCTGGGAACTGGCCCTTGACTCCCATCCTAGGTGCCTGGAAAAACAACAGTGGATTCATATGGGAGGAGCCCACAGAAATGGATACTTGCAAAGGGAGAATTAAAAGGACCTTAGAGCTGGAAAGTAGATACTAGTTTAAAAAAATAATCATAATAAATAAATAAATAAATAAATAGAGTTAAATGAGGGGTAGATAGCATAATGGTTACGTAATGGAGCTCTCATGCCTGAGGCTCCAAAGTCCCAGCACAACTATAAACCAGAGCTGAGCAGTGCTCTGGTAAAAAAAAAAAAAAAAAAAAAAAAAAAAGTTAAATGGGCCTCCACTTTAAATGCCCCCAGGAAATGCAGCTTCTAATTCCAATCTTCACACAATGAAAAGTCATTTGCATAAGGACAAGGAGGGGATTTGCCTGACCTATGAAATTGCAGGTCCTCAGGAGAGACCTGGAAAACTTTCTAAAGGGCATAAAAAGGACTTGGGGAGTGGTGGGTGGGGGTAGGGGGGAGATTTGGGAAGCACTCCCAAAAGTCTTCCATATGACACGAGGTCTGAGTATTGTTGTTTTTTTTCTTTGGCTGTTTTGTTTTGTTTTTTTATAAAGTGTTTTCCTAGCACAAATGACGTCATGGGGCTCTTAAGAACCATGGGGCAGGCAAACTCTGTATCTTGGCTCTATTTCTACACAGTGGAGGCTACTGGAACTGGGTGGGAATGACTGAATATCAATTAAATTGTCCTTTTGTTTTCCAAATTTGGTTTTCACACTGACTGCTAAAATACAATTCATGGGAAATGATCAATGTCTGGCCATTCCCTACCATACCCCAGGTGCATACCAAACTTTGACTTCTTGGCTTCATTACAATACTTAAATAAATATGTCTGACGATATTTATTTTTCTGTGCATGAATTGTATGGTTATATATATACTCACAGATTTTTTCCTCAGTTTTGTATACTCACCTTTATCCTTCATAAATATGCAAGAATTTTCCTGAAAACTCTTAAATACATATATTCTGTTATGGCTCTCTAACCCTACTAAACATAAAACCAAAATCAACTTCCTCTTTTTTAAGCTTTACTGATTACATGTACTTTCCTACTTCAGTTGTGGTCTAGCCAATTAGCTGCCCCCTCCCTTTTTTTCCATTCAGCTGTATAATATAATATAAGAAGACAATTGATGGTTCTGTGGAAATTATCAAGGCAAGTAAATTATCACAGCCAAGTAAAAGAAGGTCATGAAGAATGTCATCAAGGAATAAACTTTAAGATCAAACAGAGATAGAGAAAGAAGAAAATACTATCACTGTTCTAATGCCCACAAGTCTCCTGGGGTGAGAGCAACTAACTGGAGCTATTCTGTAATTCCCTCTCATGGGGGTTCTAAACTGACTCCCACATGGAATAATCACAAGAAAGTCAATCATCTTTCAGGGAGATGAGCATTTATTGGGAGGAAACAAAAGGACAGAAAAGAAGAAAGTACAAGCCATGTAGGGGTGTGTGTGTGTGTGTGTGTGTGTGTGTGTGTGTGTGTGTGTGTGTGTGTGTGTGTGTGTGTGTAGCTTTATAGTCCCTTCAGAGGAAGGGAGGGACTCTCCCTCAGGGAATGTTTCAGCCTTAATTCTTCAGGTGCTCACATCAACCTCCATCTGCATTTTATGGCATTTTGCCATCAGCTGCCCTTTAACAACAGGACTATCGAATATGAAAAGTAGATGATGATAATGAAAATAAGTATACTATTTGGTTTATTTGTTTGCCAGCAAGGTTGTCACTGGTGTCTGCACAAAGATGCCACTGATTCTGGTAGTCATTTTTCCCTTTTTTTTTTTTTGATAGATGGTGATAGAAAGAGGGGCTGAGTACTGAGGTAAGGAGAGCATTTTTTTTTTTTTTTTGGTGGGGGGATTAATACTTTACAGTATATATAATTATTGTTGGTACATGTGTTAAGTTTCTCAGTTTTCTTAAAAAAATTACTTTCACCCTGAGCCTAGGTCCTCCTCTACCATCCTCCACTAGGACCTGAATGCCCACACCCCACCCCCATATCAACCCCACCCCTCAGGGTCATTTACTTTGGTGCAATACACCAAATCCAGTACAAGTTCTACTTTGTGTTTCTTCATTCTGTTCTTATTTCTCAACTTCTGTCCATGAGTGGGATCATCCTATATTCATCCTGTTCTTTCTGGCTTGTCTAACTTAACATGACTCCTTCAAGCTCCAAACAAAGTAAGGTGAAGAAGGTGAATTGATCATTCAAAATAGCTGAGTATTATTCCATGTATATACCACATCTTACTCAGTAACTCATCTGCTGTTGCTAGATTGCTTCCAGGCTTTGGCTAGTACATATTGTGCTTCTGTGAATATAGGTATACATAGATCTTTTTGGATGAGTATGTTTGTTTCCTTAGGATATATCCCCAGAAGAGGAATTGCAGGGTCATGGATAGGCCCAACTTTAGCTTTCTGTTCTCCAGACTGCTCTTCACAATTAGAGACCAATTTACAATCCCACCAGTAGGGTTCCTTTGTCCCCAAAACCTTTTCAACATTTGTTGTAATGATCCTCTCTAATGGATGTCATTCTCACAGGAGTGAAGTGGTATCTCATTGTTGTCTTTATTTGCATTTCTCTGACAATGATTTGGAGCATTTTTACATGTGTCTGTTGGCCTTTTGGATTTCCTTTTTGGTGAATATTCTGTTCATATTCTCTCCCCATTTTGGGTGCAGTTATTTTGTTGTTATTGTTGATGATTTTAGTAAGCAATTTATTTATTTTGGTTATTAACCTTTTGTCTGATGTCTTGCATTTAAAGATCTCCCATTCTGTAAGGAGTCTGTTTGGGTGATGATTTACTTTGCTGTACAGACACTTTTCAATTTAATGTAGTCCCATTGATTTATTTTTGTCTTCCTTCCATTTGGACTTATGTCATTGAAGATGCCTATAAAATTTATCTGGAAAGTAGTGCCCCCAATATTATCCCCTGAGTATTTGATAATTTCTGATCTAACATCTGAGTCTCTGATCCTTTTGGAGTTTACTTTAGTGTGTGGTGAAATGTAGTGGCTCAGTTTCATTCTTCTGTACATTTCAATCCAACTTTCCCAACACCATTTATTGAAGAAACTATGAGAATTTTTTATGACAATATCCTATTTGGTTAACATGAAACAAGTAGAGGACATACCTTCAAATAT
The DNA here is from genome assembly GCF_950295315.1 of Erinaceus europaeus. Classification (NCBI taxonomy): domain Eukaryota; kingdom Metazoa; phylum Chordata; class Mammalia; order Eulipotyphla; family Erinaceidae; genus Erinaceus; species Erinaceus europaeus. The sequence continues at coordinate 92,975,522 of NC_080169.1, read as the reverse complement.
CTGAGTACACGAGGGAGGGCTGGAAATTGTTGAGAAACAGGCAAAGGGAAAAAAGATTAGGTGCCACAGTCTAGCCAAGAAAGACTAAGTTTCTTTCCCCAAAAGACACTTCACAGGGACTAGAAAGAGATGACCGATGGAGAGGAGAATGTTTTTAAAATTATCAGTGCCCATTGAGGACTATATGATTAAATAAAGTATTAAATACTTCCAACTAGATGTAGCCTATATCTCTTGAGCATTTTCTTTCCACTTCTTCATTCCTGTTTTAATATGTAAATCTCAATGGAAGCTTAATAGATATAATTTATTTGTTCATTAATTTCACATTTTTTTCCTCATTGGAGTTGGAAAGGAAGCATCTTCAAACTCCATGATACTCCTACTCCCATTGGATAACAGTCAATGAATTGGCTTATGAATACCAGGTCTATTTACCTCCAACTGAAACAGTCAATGAATTGGCTTATGAATATCAGATCTATTTACCTCCTACTGAAAAAAAAAAAAAGGAAGTAAGAACTGGGGAAAAAAAAAAACTCACTTGTTTCGATCGACCTATCAATGGCCATGTTCAGCGGGGAAGCAACTACAGAAGCTTAGCCTTCCACTTTCTGGACCCCATAATGATCTTAGGTCCATACTCCCAGAGGGATAAAGAAGAGGAAAGCTTTCAAGGGAGGGAATGGGATATAGAGTTCTGATGGTGGGAACTGTGTGGAATTGTACCCTTCTTATCCTATGGTCTTGTCAATATTTCCATTTTTAAATTTTTTTATATTTATTCAGTTATTTATTTTCCCTTTGTTGCCCTTGTCTTTTTTATTGTTGTTATAATTATTATTATTGTTATCACTGATCTCATCGTTATTATATAGGACAGAGAGAAATGGAGAGAGGAGGGGAAGACAGAGAGGGGGAGAGAAAGACAGACACCTGCAGACCTGCTTCACCTCCTGTGAAGGGACACCCCTGCAGGTGGGGAGCCAGGGGTTGAACCGGGATCCTAATGCTGGTCCTTGTGCTTCGCGCCACATGCATTACCGCCCAACTCCCAATATTTCCATTTTATAAATAAAAATTTAAAAAACAACTCACCTAACAGGCTGGAAGTGGTGCACCCAGTAGATTTACAGTATTCTCTCCCCTCCATTTTTTTTTTAACCAAAGCATTTCCCAGCTCTGATTTATGATAGTGCAGGGGATTAAACCTGGGACCTCAAAGGCTTGGTAATGAAAGTCTGTTTGCATAAATATTACTCCGTCTCACCACCCCTCTCTACCTCTCTATGTCCCCCTTCTCTATTTCTGTCTATATACAATAAATAAATACATACATAAATAAATTTTTTTAAATTTCTTTTAAACTCACTTGTTTACTTTGCTGCTTTGTCCTGTGAGAAACCTTGGTTTGAGCTCATCCCCAGCACAGTGTAAATAGTTAAGATTTCTTTTATACCTATTAAATTGTAGTCATATAAATCACTATTTAATTAATATGAGGGGTGGAAATTGATTGTATGTCTAACAAAGTGACTTTTCAAAGTTAACCCAATTACCAAATAATGTGATGTTAATAATAACTATCCATTGTCTTCTTGAACCCTAAGACAGCAGGAACCTCACATTTCTACTATAGAGACTAAAATTCCCCCAGTCCTGGGACCCTAGGGTAGGGCCCACTTTCCCTTATGCTTCTCCCAATTCTTATCAAATAATATTGCATCTGCTGATCACAACCTAATCAACACAACGAGTGCCACCCCAGCATGTGTCCAGAGACTTCAGACTGTGTCCAGAGACTTCAGGTGTGGAAAGACAACCCTTCAGCTTCATCACTCAGGTGAGACCTTTCCTTTCATAGTATTCTCTAACTCCATCCCGGGAGGTTCACTTCCTAACAAAGTCCCAAAGCCTAGATATAGACCTGGTTCCAGGAGATAGAGCATATGTCCACACGTATCCATAAACCAGGGCAAATATATACCTGAAAGCATTAGTACACTAGAGTTTGCAGTGAGTACCCCCCAACACTTTATCTCCACTATTCCATCCTTTGGGTCCATGATTCTTCAACAATTTGTTTGGCTTTGTATGTTAACTCTCTTTTCAGCCCCCATGTTCCAGATGCCATCAGGATTCCGGCCAGGCTTCCCTGGACTAAAGACCCCACCAATGTGTCCTGGAGTTCCGCTTCCCCAGAGACCCACCCTACTAGGGAAAGAGAGAGGCAGACTGGGAGTATAGATCGACCAGTCAACACCCATGTTCAGCGGGGAAGCAATTACAGAAGCCAGACCTTCCACCTTCTGCAACCCACAATGACCCTGGGTCCATGCTCCCAGAGGGATAGAGAATGGGAAAGCTATCAGGGTAGGGGATGGGATATAGAGATTGGGTGGCAGGAATTGTGTGGAGTTGTACCTCCCATCCTATGATTTTGTTAATGTCTCCTTTCTTAAATAAAAATAAATAAATAAATAAATAAATAAATATTTTTACATATTCTCACTGGATCTAAAAAAATTTTTTAATTCTTAAATATTCATCAGGAACTTTTAGTGAAAAGAATCCAACTATTGATTCAAAGCTGTTTTTACACAACTTAAATTTAAGCCATTGGTTTTTCTCTTATACTATTAAGAGCAGACATACACATATCTAGTTACAGAAGTTGAGCTATTTCTAATAAAATAAAAATCACCCTGTATCTGTTATTGATGATCTACTTTTACAGGTACTTATTAGAAACAATTAAATTAATTTTGTATTAATTTTTTCTAAGCTCTCTGAGGAAAAGACAAACCACATTAGATAATATTAGCTTATTATAAGAACACCCTTGAAATTGAAACTCATCGGAACAGTTATACTCATTCAGAAGTGCTTTATTTCCTGCATTGTAGTTGCATCAGATTCCATGAAAACAAAGCAAAATAGAATAAAGACTCATTTTTACCCAGGATATTTCTGACTTAGGTCTAGAAACCCACTCCCTACTGACACAATTTCACATTAAAGTGGTCACCCAACATGGAACACTTTGATTGCACTGAGGTTTGCATCAAGACATATCAGATAGCAGATATTAAACCTTTTATCTATTAACACTAGGCTAGATAAATGGAAGTTTCATCTCTCATTTTCTGCACTTCAGATCAGTCACACTAATTTAGGACAAAGGCTCTTTTCCTTAGAAGGTATCTGATGACTTTATCACCTACTATTACTCCTTGGTATATTTACTTTTTTAAAAAAAGATTCTTTTAAATTTCTTTCTTTTTTTATTTTAATGAGACAGATACAAAGAGAAAGATACTGACAGAAACACCAGAACACTTCTCAGTTCTGGTTTGTGGTGGTGCTGGGGTTGAACCTGGAAGACTGGGAACTCAGGCATGAAAGTTTTTTGCATGATCATTATGCTGTCTTCCCAGCTTGTATATTCACTTTGGTATCAAGGTGCTGCATACATTCTAAAACATTAGTTCTCAAATATATGGAAGTGTAACCTGCTTGGTGTCAGTCCACTATATGTAGATGTTTTAGTTGAATAACTATAGAGAAAAAGCTGTTCCTAAAAAAAAAATGAGGTTGAAGGTTACCAGGTTGACGCCACGTCTTACTGAGAGCAAGAACTAAGGTTCAGTCCCCTGGTCTCCACACGCAGGGGAGAAGCTTCTCGAGTGGTGAAGCAGTGCTGCAGGTGTTACTTTCTCTCTCTCTCTCTCTCTCCCTCCACTTCTCTTTCATTTTCTCTCCATCCTATCAAATTAATAAATAAATTTAAAGAGAACAATGCTTCACTATTCCAAGCCAGCTTTATTTTTTCAGATGAAGACAGAGACAGAGGGAAAGCACTAAAGACACCACAACACCAGTGTTCTCCTCAGTGTAGTAGAGGCCTTGTTCAAACCTAGGTCTCACACATGACAAAGCAGGCACGTTGTTTAGATTAACTATATTTCCAGACTCAGTCCCTCCACTTTTTTTTTGTTTTTTTTTAGTATTTTCAATGTTTTAATAAAGATAATTGAGGATCATACTCTAAAGAAAAAATCCAGGAATTGGTATTTTCTCAGTTCACATTACTTAGCTTACAACCACAGGAAAATATTCAGAATTTTAATTTAGGTCATGTAGTCTTGCATTAAGTTTCTTTGAACTTTAAATACTTAAGCATAGGGCCAAGATACATACAGAATGAGAAGTGAACTCCTGAGAAAGAGAAGAATCAGTTTTAAATGTTACCTGTCACATCACAATAAGAAGAAAAAAATGCTATTATAGGGAATAATTTCATGTAGAGTGACTATAATTCACCACAATCATCACTTCTACACTGTTAAATGATGTTAGAATTGAGACCATTAAAAGACTCCACCCAGCTGGGTTTATAAACTTAATGAGTTGGTAACACAGCAGCAGATGGTAGCAGGAAAAATAATGCAAATCACCAAGAAAATGATAGCAGGAAATGAGGATGCATATGGGGAAGGCACACACCATAATCTTTAACTAACTAAAGAAATATTAAGTTCATTTAGTTTAGCTTGTTTAAACCCTCAGAATCAAGTACTGTGAGATTGTTTTTAATCTTTGCTAAACAAAGTTGAAGCACTTCTTGTGTGGAGTACATAATGATACTCGTTTACTTTTTATATTAATAATCTTAATGTCAAGCTGTTTTCAAAATGATTTTTTTGGGGGGGCGCAGGTATTGGTGCCTTGTCAAGAGTTTATGTTACCATGTTCAAGGACCTGAGTGCAAGACCCTGAGGGATGGGGTTGGGGGGAGTTGGGGTTGGGGTGGAGGGGGAAGCTTCACTAGTGGTAAAGCAGTGCTGCAGATATCTCTCATTCTATTTCTATAAAACAAATAAACAAAAAGTCACCAAGGAAGTAGATTCATTGTGTAGCCATCTAGTTCCAGTGATAACATTAGTGGGGGAAAAAAGTGGTGGAAAAATTATGTATAAGATATATATATATATATATATATATATATATATATATATATAATCACGGGGAAATTTTGTTGCTAGATAGCAATGTGAAACTTGAGAATTGTTCTCTTAGGAAGCACTAGATATAAACCCTTTCTCCTACAAATGACCTCCTAAAAATTACAAAGTATCACTTGTAAAATATTATGGGAAATTTCATTTAATGTACATGACTCATTATATAGTATTTGGAGAAGCAGTGTCAATCATCAAGAATGGGAAGATTAGTTCTGGAGAAAAGACCAGAAAGGGTCCATACTCCCAGAGGGATAAAGAATAGGAAAGCTATCAGAGGAGGGGATGGGATAAGGAGTTCTGGTAGTAGGAATTGTGTGGAGTTTTACCCCTCTTATCCTATGGTTTTTGCCAGTGTTTCATTTTATAAATAGAATTTTTTTAAAAAAATCCATCATGAGAGGAAAATAAATCTATAAGATTTCTTGTTTCCAATAATAATTTTTTTTAAAAGGCCAGAAAGATAGAAAGGTGATAGGGAAGAAAGAAATCATCTTTTTTTTTCTTCACTCTTGTTGCCCTTGTTGTTTTATTGTTGTAGTTATTATTGATGTTGTCCTTGTCGGATAGGACAGAGACAAATGGAGAGAGGAGGGTAAGACAGAGAAGGGGAGAGAAAGATGGACACCTGCAGACCTGCTTCACTGCCTGTAAAGCGACTCCCCTGCAAGTGAGGAGCCAGAGCTTTAACCGTGATCCTTCCACTGGTCCTTGTGCTTCGTGCCACATACGCTTAACCCACTGTGCAAGACTACATGTAGAGCACTATGGGAATAAGAAAAAGAGTGTGATTTAGAAAGCTTATTCAAAAAGGTCATGTTAAAGATCTTCTGGAGAAGAGCTCTTATCTCAAAGATAATCTTCATTTTGTCTCCAAGGACTCTCGTATGAAATTAACTTTTGGGGGTTGAAAGGTAGTGCAGCAGGTTAAGAGCATGTGGTGCAAAGTGCAATGACTGGGTAAAGATACTGGTTGGAGCCCCTGACTCCCCACCTGCAGGGTAGTCGTTTCACAGGTGGTGAAGCAGGTCTGCAGGTGTCTTTCTTTCTCTCCCCCTCTCTGTCTTTCCCTCCTCTCTCTATTTCTCTCTGTCCTATCCAGCAATGGAGGACATCAACAACAACAATAATAACCACAACAAGGGCAACAAAAGGGGAAAAAATGGCCTCCAGGAGCAGTGGATTCATGGTGCAGGTACTGAACCACTGCAGAAGTAACCCTGGAGGCAAAAAGAAAGAAAGAAAGAAAGAAAGAAAGAAAGAAAGAAAGAAAGAAAGAAAGAAAGAAAGAAAGAAAGAAAGAAAGAGAGAAAGAAATGAACTTTTTGCTAAAGGCAAATTTTTGCTTCCCTACACTGTGCATAAAGAAAATGGGTAGAGTAATTATGGTTGCATAATAACCAAATAATGGAGCAGCTGATTGTTTGGAATTTTTTTTTTTTTTGCTTTAGTTATTTAACCTATATTTGTGATCTTAACTTTCCTCTATCTCAAAAGCATCTCCAAGATGATCCTTCACTTTCTGAATGATTTTATATATAATCGAAAGCATGTGTAGACAAAGAGCTCTTCAGGGAAAAGTGAGTCCCAATCTAATTTCTCCAAGTAATGTCAGGAAGGAAGCCATCAATGAGGTTGCTCCAAATCAAAGCACTTTAAAGAAAGTCTTTTAAACCATCTTTAGGCCAGTAAAGTATGGAGAAACACTAATGTCCAAAAGATGTAGAAGGCAGGGTTTGTTACATGTTATGTATCTTACTACTTTTTGAGGCCAAAATCAAAGGTCAGGAAATATAATCTCTTAAATCAGAATAATTAAGTGTCTGCTTCCTCATGATGATATCACAATGTTTATTTTGAATCTAGGGTTATATATCACATTATTTTATCTTACTGTAAGCTTAGTTTTTAAATCCCTTATTTTAAATAGCAACTGAAGACAAAGAACATATTAAACATATTTGGATTTTTATAAAGTCCAGCAAATATTTTACCCATTGTTGGGCCCTTGTGTAAGCCTGATAGAGCTTAGGGAGAACCACCCCCGTCCCTGGATGGAGGTCTGAGAAGATAACCTCTTGGTGAGTCTCTCTCAACCGAGGCGAGCATAAGGGGGGAAACTCAGACTTGGTTCTTTCCTTCTTGATTCTCAGGCCCACAGAAACTCCAGTTCTTCCCTCCATTAACTGCAGGACACATGGCCTCAGATTCACTTATTCAAAGTCGCCTTCTGATCACAGAAGAACACACCTTATCACACACTTCATCACACACCTCAGACCCCAGACAAGAGAAATTCCAAACTATATGGCTTTTTGATATCCATCTCCTCTCTGTCTCACCCTTTGGGTTTAACCCCTATGCTTCTCTCAAATACCTTTGGATAATTAAGTTGCCTGTGTCATGGAAAATAACTGTCTTGTATCTCAACAATTCCTGTAATACCAGCCCCCTACCTTAGGGGCATGCCAACCATTAAGAAACCTGTAATTTCTGACATATTTCAACAATAATTTCCTTCATTGCATTTCTATTTAACTCATGTCCACTTTGCTAATAAACGGACTCTAGGATTCTACGGATTCTAGGATTCTAGGCACGCTAAGAGTCACCTGGTGTCTTTTACTTTGTGTCACCCCTGTTGTGAGCGAGAAAGAACCAGCCTGTTACCTTTCCCCTGGAGATCACCCCAAACCAGAGAGAGAGAGAGATACTGAAAACCCATTAGTTATTCATTAGACACTAGTGCAAAGTTCCATTCATAATGAGTAATTTAAGAATTAATTTATAATTTCTCAGTTGTGGTTACCAAAAATAAGAGCCACTTATAGTGGTAAGAATGCTTGTTAAGTTGGTATTTCTTGAAACAGTCTGAACAAAGAGTAAATAAAACATAAATACATTTTCCATAATGAGTGTTGAGGATACTCATGCATGGAGCTCTTGACTAATTTCATGAGATGGTTAATAAGGTTCTTATTCCATATACCTATTGACAATTCTATATGCCACTCTCTTAAATTGCCTTTTTTCCTGTAATGGTGTTGGGGGCAGGGGTGAGAGGCCTTTGACCTTTCCCAGCTCCCTCCTCCTGAATTCATGGGGAAATTTCTTGAAAAAATTTAAAAAGTAGGCAGGGGTAGATAGCATAATGGTTATGCAAATCAACTCTCCTGCCTGAGGTTTAAAAACTCCCAGGGTCCATCCCCCACATTGTCATCAACCAGAGCAGAGAAGAGCTCTGGTAAAATAAATAAATAAGTAAATAATGAAAAATTAATGAAGAGTTACTAAAGAACACCGGTGGTGAATGTATGCAATTCCCAATCTTCTTTTATTGAGTTATGAAACAGATATTATACTGAAGTGAAGTTAGAGAAAACTAGGAGAATAGACTTCCCAAGGGCCTGGAAGGTTTTCAAAAGTCCTTTCTGTGTGAAATCCTTCTCCTCTTAAACCTGGATCAGTTTCCTATTGGTCTATTGAAAACACCAGGAGCAGTTACCTTACCAAAGCCCCTCCTACAATGTGCATCTTTTATGTTGAAGTCCCAAATTCCCATTTTCTATGTGCTTGTGGAATATTCTTGTGCCCTAATTCCCATGTCTTATGTGCAAACTTGGTACACATGTGTCTGTGCCCCCAGGTTCTCTCTATATCAACCCTGACCTCAAAGACAGGAATCTTGACTTAGTGTAGTATAAGAAAGAAATTAGCTCTTTGGAAAAAAAAAAACCTTCACAACTGGTGAAGCTTGGGTTTCATTCATAAACATTCACTTTCTGCCCCACAAGAGAAATCACAGTTATAATGGTCTATAAGCAGGATGCTTCACGGGTTCTCTGGCATATTGTACTAGACCATATTGCTCCCACAAATGTTGTGCTGTTGCCTATGGATTGGTGGTGGAGAAGGAAAAGATGAGGGATGTTTTATTTGGCCATATTGTTGATGTGATCTACTTCATAGATCACTCCCTAATTGAGAAAATACTCTTTGCTTTCTCTGTTGTATTATCATTGAAAGTCTCCACTGAAACAGTGCCACCCTCAGGTTCTCCCAGACTGCTCATTTTCATTCCATTTGGAAATTGTTTCATCAGGCTATGTGTGCCTCTATAGAAATAAATCAGTCCTTGACAAAATAGACACAGAGTATTTTCTTTCAAATACTGTCAAGAAAGTTTCTAGGATATATCGGTTTATAAGATAGAGTCAATTTTAGGTGCAGTCTTTTAAATTGACATCTGTATATTCAACTTTGTACATGCTGCCAGAGTTAGAATCTTTACCTCTTTACCAACTTTCCCCACCACTTCTCTTTTCCTTCCTGGTAAACTTCCATTTTGTTCTAATAGTCTGGAAGTTGATTTGTTTGTTTTTAGTATGTTATTTTTGTTTATTTATGTGCCACAGTTGAATAAAATTACATGGTGTTTGTTTTTCCTTATCTAAGTTATTACACTGTAAAACCTTCTTCTTCCATTTGTGTTGTTGCAATATGACAGGAAGGATAATATAATTCTTCTGCTTTTTCTCACACAGAAAAATTGAAAGATAAATAGCAGAAGAGAATCAGAATGTTTCAAGGTGATTTTTTTCTAAGAAGTCTAAAGTGTTTTTCCATGATTTTTAGCACCTCTTTCATAGGTACTTGGGAAATATGAAGAGTTTTACATTACTCAGGGTTATACATTGTGGAACTTAAAAAAAAAACCTGTTAATTTTAACTTTGCATTAAACTTTTTTTAGTTGCTTGATGTTCCTTTTGCATTTGGAATTCTTTAGAATCTAAGCTTATTTTTACATTTAATCTTCTGTAGAATTTTACTTTGCTTTTATTCATAGTTGTTTACATTTTCATGTTTAGAATTTAGACAGTTGCTTATTGAATTGAGTAAATAACTACTGATGACATTGGAACCACGGAGGAAATTCAATGACTAAAATATTCCTACCTTGCATGAACTTTCAACTAGGTTAAAATCCAAATATTTAGTCTCCATAAGTTTCTTATTAAAATTCAGTGTGGTACTTGGAATAAGTAATATTTAAGTCACTAGCAGATCTTGCAACCCAAGTAATAAACACAGTTTACTGAATCTTAAATAGATAAGCCTTTAATTCAACTTCTTTACTTATAGACCCACATAGTCAACGACTGCCACCTCTCCAGATTCAAAGGAGGTCTCGAAACTTTACATCAGGCTCAACCTGATGCTGTTGACTAGCTACAGAAGAAGGGCAAAGGCTAGAAGAAGAAAAAATAACTTACAGATTACTACTTTTAGAGATCTTTAACAGAAAGATATTTTAACTTTATATCAAATTAGCTTTTTCATATGAGTGACCTTGGTTTGAGTCCAACCCTCACTGCACTGGAGGGAGTTTGAATGCTCCCCTCTATCATTGTCTTCCCCTCCTCCTCCTTATATCCCACTCCCCCCTTCCTTCCTCCTCCTCCCCCTCTTCTCCTCCTCTTTCTCTTTTTCCTTCTTTTTCTCCAAAGTTCTTTTAAAACTTTTATTTATTGGAGAGAGGCAGAGAGAATTCAGGAGAGAAAGGAAATATAGGGAAAGAGGAAGAGAGACACTGGAACACTGTTTCACCACTTATGAAGCTTCCCCCCATAGGTTGAACCCTGGTCCGTAAGCACTGTAAAAATGTGTGTGTGTGTGTGTGTGTGTGTGTGTGTGTGTGTGTGTGTGTGTGTGTGTGTGAGTGTGGGGGGGTAGAGAGAGAGAGGCAGGTGAGATAGCTTACGTAGGAGAGCACTTACATTGCTGAATGTGTTCCCTGTACAACTCAGGTTTGAGTCCCAGTCCACACAGAACTAGGAGAGATCTTATTGCTGTGATATCTCTGCTTCTTCCTCCCCCTGTCTTTCTTGTATGGAAAAAGTTGTCCCAGAAAGGTAAAGCACTGGTGAAAACAAAATAAAAAACTAATATATATATATATATATATATATATATATATATATATATATATATATATAATAATATAATAAAAACTAATATATATATGAGATATATCTGGAAATAAATTTATCAAGTTAGAAATATTTCTCCTAAAAAATCATTCTTAGGACAGGGGAGATATCATAAAGGCTATGAAAAAGACTTTCATGCCTGAGACTCCAAAGTCACAGGTCCTTGTGCACTATAAGTGCCCCCTCCAGAAATCTTTTACTTTTGTGCAGTACACAAAGCTCAGTCCAAGTTCTATTTTGTATTTCCCCATTCTGCTCTTATTTTTCAACTTTACGTTTATGCATGAGATCATCTCATATTCATCCTTTTTTTTTTTCTGGTTTTATTTCACTTGACATGGTTTGTCCAAGCTCCATCAAAAAGAAGTTAAAGAAGGTTGACTTTATCACTCTAAATAGTTTAGTAGTATTCCATTGTGTATATATACCACAAATTTCTTAGCCTGAGTTGTATTTTAAAATTATGTTCTTGAAGCATGTATGTTGACATACAAAGTTATGATAGAAATTTGTATGATACATGTTCTTACTTTGATTTGCCAGTTTTATGATTTTTCTACAACAAATGTGTCTTTTTTTTTTTTTTTCCTTTAGCCACCAGTTATCACTGGGCTTGGTGCCAGCACTATGAATCCAGCACTCCCAACAGTCATTTTTTCCTTCTTATTATTTTATTTTCTTACATTTTACTGGATATGACAGAGAAAAAATGAGAAGGTAAGGGAAGTAAAGATACATGATAAATAAATGGGTGGATAGGTAGGTAGATAGACAGATAAACAGACAGACCTGTAGCACTGCTTCACCACTCATGAAGCTTTTCCCCTACATATGAGAACAGGGGCTTGAACCCAGGTCCCTGAGCATGGTAATTTATGTGCTTAACCTAGTGCACCACTGCCTGATCCCCTTGGATACAAACCTTTTTAATGAAAGAAAACTGGGAGAAATATAGAATCTTTCTGAGTCATACAGCATAAAGTACCCAACTTTGAGAACTGGGCTTCATCACCCCAGTAATACAGCCCCACAGGAATATACCTAATGATTTGCTGTTGATACCAAATTATTCAGCTGTTCAAATGAAGTTATTTTGGGTCTCTTACCCCTTAGCAGAAACTAATGGACATTATACTCTCTGAATTGAAAATAAATAAACTCAACACTATGGAATATTATGATATAAAGGCAGAGGAAATTAGCCAACTGAGAAATAAGATGAAAGTGAAGAAAGAAATAAGATGATAGAAAACTATGAAGGACTGAAAGACAAAGAGAACTAAGTATAGTTTCAGTCCATTTCCCAGAACTCACCTGGTCTGTACTACCTGTTAAGGATTCTAGAAGAAACCTAATTCCTATGCAAAAAACTGTTTCCTTCTTAACCTAACATAGGTAAGTTTGTTATTTGCAAAGAGCAAACATTTGCTATAATATGTCCTATCAATTAAGAAAGCAAAAAATCAACTATTTTAAGAAGAGAATATAATTAGAGGATTGGCTTAAATACTGGAGGAATAAAAAAGTCAATAAGGAGAACAGTGAGGTTCCATAGAGTAACGATTGTAATATGAAGCTACTACCCTTAGTGTTTTTATAACAAATAAAATAAAGATGAATACTAGAAAGAAATAAAGAAACAGTAGTGTGAAGACAGAGTTTCTGCTCAGCCCTTATGACTCACAGTCTTAGAGGAGTTTTAAAGAGCTAGAGCATAGATATCTGAAAACAGAATGAGAGACCATCTATGTTGGCTTCCCTGAGAAGGCAAAATAAGACTCTTACAGTTTGAAGACAAGAAGTAGAAATAGAAGAAAAATTGCTACTATTAACTACTTCACCTCCTGGGTTAAAAAAAGTAACTAATGACTAATCATGAACCTAAAGGCTAGAATAGTTCAGAAGAGTTAGGGGGTCTCCGTTTTGTAGATAGCTAATAGTCCTATTTTAGTTATATTCCAAAGAGCTATGACTAGACTAGTTTTTTTCTTCTTTTTTTCCTGAGCCTGATATATGATATGCAGGTGGATCCAAGTTATTGTCTGGGGAGATGGTGTCATGGCTGGAAAAAGGATTAGAAAGCTGGATCAGAGAAAAGAGTAGCTTCCAAATATGAGAGAGGTATATAAATATTGTTGGCTGTAAACCCCATCGTTCTGATCTGATCTGGGGCCCATACTCAGCTTAGGAGCCTATGTGACCTCTGCATCACTGTAGATCTGAGCTCACATTTTGTGGTCATGAGTAGAAATGTTCTAGCCTGCCCCAATATCAGGACCCATCTTCCCTGGGTGGAACATAGAGTATGTTGTCCAGCCTCCCTTCAGAGGATGAAACATTCTCTACTATTGTTGATCCACGTTGAGGGCAAGTTTCTATGGGGGGGGCACAAAGAGGTCTATTACGTTGTTCCTGACAGAGATGACCAGTAACAATGGAGAGAGGGATCTATTCAAGGACTAGTATCGGGCTAGCGTGGGGGTGCCTTTTTCTGGGTGCATACTCTCTGGGTTGGAGAGAACTTGACCAGAGCCAGCCTGGGCTGCTACTTACTCAGCAATGTGGGAGATAGATGACTCAGGAACCAAGCTCTTGTTGGGCTAGGCAATACAATGTCTTTATTGATCAGAGAGCAACACTTTTAAAGGCCAGACCCAGAAGTGACAACTCAGAAACAGAAATGGCTAGGAAAGTGGTGGAGAAAGGCAAAAGGGCACTGGAAAGGTAGAAACTTCCTTAGCAACTGTTGCAAGGGTTTTAACTGGTGGGATTAATGACACCCTGGGGGCAGGGAGGGTCTTGAAAGATAGATCAAAGGAATGGAATGGGTGGGGATCTTTCAGACAAAACAATGATTATATAGATAGGCCATAGTATTAGGAATGCAAGGTGGAGCAGGGGGAGCTGGCTTAACAATTTCCCAACAGACTAGGCCTGTCATGTCTGTTTGGGAATCTCAGGACTCTCCGAGTAGGCCCCCAGCTGATGGGGTGGCATGGTAGTGACTAAAGTGTCATCATTAAAGTATGTCATTGTTAAAGCCAGTCTCTTGATCTTATTCAGCTTTTGCATCTTTGCTTTGATAAGGTTAGCTTTGGAGTGAGTGAGGGAAGTATATTAGGAAGTTGGTGAGGAGGGTATCTAACTCTAAGTAGACACTATTTCATTAGGAGGTTTATGGTGTCTTTTTAGATCTTTTTACTTGCTTTCTACATATACTGACTCACAGCAGACTATTGTGTACTTTTGCTTTCAGGTATATATTTTGCCCTAATTTATGGATACGTGTGAACATATGCCCTATCTTGTGGGATCTGGTCTATACCTAGGTTTGGGGGTTTTTTTAGGAAGTGAACCACCTGAAATGGAATTAGAGAATCCTATGAAAAGAAACACCTCACCCAAATAATGAGGCTGAAAGGTTGACATTCCAAGCCTATGTCTCTGGACACATTCTGAAGTGAAGCATGCTGAGGTGGTACTCCTTGGGCTGATTAGGTTAGGATCAACAGATGCAATATCTTTTGGTATGAATTGAGAGAGGCATGCAGGAAAGTGAAGCCCACTCTAGAGGTTTCAGGACTGGGGGTAAATATAGGCTCTATAGAGGAATCGGGAGGTTCCTTCTGTCTTAGTGTTTAAGAAGGCAATAGATAGTTATTGCTGTAATTAAATTATTTGGCAATTGGGTTAACTTTGAAAATCCCTTTTTTAGTATTTGCTGTATCATACACAACATCACCATAATTTATGTCCTTTGACATTATTTGTTGAAATTTGTTTGGCTCTATATGTTAGCTCTTTTTATCAGCCACCAAGTTCCAGATGCTAAGATGATACTAATGGGACTTCCCTGGACAGATGACCCCACCAATATGTCCTAGAGCCCTGCTTCCCCAGAGCCCCACCCCACTAGGGAAAGAGAGAGAGAGGCTGGGAGTATGGATTGACCTGCCAGTGCCCATGTTCAGTAGGAAAGCAATTACGGAAGCCAGACCTTTCACCTTCTGCATCTCATAATGACCCTGAGTCCATACTCCTAGAGGGATAAAGAATAGGAAAGCTATCAGGGGAGGGGATGGGATACAAAGTTCTGGTGATGGGAATTGTGTGGTGTTGTACTCCTTTTATTCTATGGTTTTTGTGTTTCTTTTTTATAAATAAAAAATTTTAAAAATAAAAATGAGTTTACAGGGGTATATTTTTACACAGTGCACACCACCAAAGTTTTGTGTCCTCTACTCTCCCATACCCCAAGTTCCTCCCAGTGACAATCATCACTGTTGTCACAAACTCTTAGAGAAAATTTGTTCCTCCTTTTTTCTGTTTGCTACTTCCTCTGTTCCTTATATTCCTTATGTTCATTAATCAGAGTCATCTCCAGTTTTGTGCTCACTGATGTTTTTAATTTATCTAACAAGCTGACAATTAAATTGTTGGATGATTAAAAATAAAGTAACTTCTTAGGCTATATTTACAACTAGAGTAAACAATCAGGAAAGAACTTGAACCTTTTCTTTCTTTAGAACTCTATTGTTCTTTCAGAATTTCCTATTATCAAAGTATAGCTGGAAGTAGTTTAGCACAATAGAAACATGGTTTTCAGAGTCCCAGTAGTAGGCCAGCTGGTAGGACACCTAGTAGAACATACTTGTTATAATTCACAAGGTCCTGGGTTCAAGGGCCTGGAGTCCTTCATAAGCACTAAAGCAATGTTATAGGTATCCTTCTTTCTCTCTCCTTCTCTATCTCTCCCTTCCTTCGGAATGTATCTCTGTCTCTATTCAACAATTGAATAAATAAAATATTGTAAAACAAAAATAAACCAACACTCAATAGAGGTTAAATATTAAAAAAAAAAAGTAGGCTTAAAATACAAAAACAGTAGTTTAATGACAAGGAAATATGGGGAAAAGTTCATTTTATATTGCTTCTTAATTCTCTGTTTTAAGCCAAATACACAGTCTAACAAAACTTTTATAATAAATGAATGAATAACCATAGCAACCACTCAATAGATAAATTAACAAACTCAGAAGAAATTTGTTACTTTGGCAGTCTGTGTTCTACTAAAAAAAAAGTCTTTTAATTAGTCTTGTTGACTCCTAAATATAATTATATTTGTTAATTTGGAAGCAATATGTGTTTCAGTTGAGCAAAAATTTTAAAAGTAACTTTTTTGTTCAAACAGCATTTTGACAATAGCAAAACAGATACAAAAAAAGGGAAACAAATGGTAATGATGTTTTATATATATGTTAACAAACCAGATTGTGGTAGTCAATTCACAGCATATAAATATATCAAAACATCATAATGTGTACCCCAAATATATAAAATTATTTCTCAAAAAGAATTTAAAAAATCGACATGGTCCTAAATCTGTTTCAGAAATTTACTTTTATAAAGTAAGTCACTCAGGATCAGTGGAATAGCTTGGAGAATACACTGCTTTGTCATGTGTGCTGCCCAGGTTTGCAATGAAGGAAACTTTGATGCTGCTTCTCTCCCCCTCCCTCTCTCTGCCTTTAAGGAAAAGCAAAAGAGGGCCTGGGCAGTAGCACAGCGAGTTAAGCGCACATGATGCAAAGCACAAGGACCAGTGTAAGGATCCTGGTTCAAGCCCTTAGCTCCCCACCTGCAGGGGAGTCACTTCACAAGCAGTGAAGTAGGTCTGCAGGTATCTATCTTTCTCTCCTCCTCTCTGTCTTCTGATTTGTAAATTATAAAAATTCCCCTGCTCTCTGACCAGACTTTGAACAGAAAAGTTAAGATGTGACTTTGTTGTTTACTTTCTTTAAGCTCTTCATTATGGTGAAAACAAAACAACAACAACAAACCCTGCTATCTTCTATAACAACACTCTTTATAACTTATGATCACAGATGAGACTATCTGAAAATCTGTACATTCTGGAATAAATGATGTTTTGGTGGAGGGTGAAATATACTGATACATATGGGGAAATGTGAAAATGTACCCTTTTACAACAAAAATCCCGTAGATCATCATTTCCTTAATAAAGTGATACTGAAGTTGAAAGGGGGAAATGCTTTACCATTAGAGAGCAAACCATCTATGTACCACAGATGAGTGAGACCTCTTCTACCACTATAATCATAGGCTACCTGTAGCACCACCTGGTCACAGGAAACTCACTACCTGCAAATCTAAACAGGCAAGAAGTTACTCTCACAACAACAATTAACAAAGGCAACAAACGGAAACAATAGCCTCCAGGAGCTGTGGATTCGTAGTGCAGGCACTGAGCTCCAGCAATAACTCTGGAGACAAAAAAAAAGTTACTCTCAATTTCATTTCTTTTTAATATATATATTTATTTATTTATTAGATAGAGACATCCAGAAATTAAGAGTGAAGGGAAGATAGAGAGGGAGAGAGACAGAGAGACACCAGCAACACTGATTCACCATTTGCAAAGCTTTCCCCCTGCAGGTGGGGACCAGGGGTTCGAATCTGGGTCCGTGTGCATTGTCACATGTGCGCTCAACTAGGTGCTTCACCAGCTGGCCCCCTCAATTTCATTTCTTTGAGGTTCTGTTTCTTATAATCAGTATTAATAGTGGTAAGTGCAACAATCACAGCTTTCATTCACAGTGTACTCTGGTAACTTTATAAAATTAATTTAGCACTTTATCTAGAGAACTGATACATATGACAAAAGAAATCAAGCAATGTGAGACTACAGTGGTTATCTTTGGAAGGTGGGAGGGTGGGAACACAGAACTTTGGTGGGGTATGTGGTGTGGAATTATATTCCATAACCCTACAATCTTGTAACCAACTATAATCACAAATTAAAAAGAGAAAATTAATTTAAAAATTAAGTTAATTCGTAGACTCCCTGAACCACTTAAGTTACACTAGAAACTACACATCCACTTTACACCACACAAGCTGCTTTTGATTTAATAAATATAAAGCTCAAAACAGGATGCAGGAAGCTCCATCAGTGCTACCTCATAGAAGAAGCAGCTAAGCCAAAATAAATTGCTCCATGTGTGACCATTTCCTTACATTGTTAACATGGAAGTATATAGCATAAAAAATATACTCTTTGGCTTTAGGAGAGCACAACTCATAATAGAGGAAAATATCAAAATGGGTGGAGGTGATTCTAAGAAGTTGGACATCATAACTGATAAATGCCCAATAGAGTTTTAAAAGCAAGTAATGGGGAGAGTTTATTCTTTAATATCCTACAATTCTCAGGTCATTATAATTTGACATCTATACCTGCATTGTAATTGCTACCAAAACAAACAAACAAATCTAATCTGCATCCTTCACTAAACAACTGACCGCATTTACTGAATTCGGTCACCTCCATTCCCCTTCCTTTCTGAATACCAAAAGTCAGTGGGTTGTTTTGTTTCACTTGACTATGGATTGTCTTTTGTTTGTTCATTTGTTTTCCATGTAATTGAAATCATACGGTATGTGTCTAGATCTGACTTAACTCCACTTAGCAAAATGTCATCTATGCTCTTCCATTTCAGCAGATGACAAGATTATATTGTTTGCAGTGCTTAATAGTGTTCCACTGTGAATATATACTACTTTTTTTTTTTTTAAACCAGAGCACAACTCAGCTTTGGCTTATGGTGGTGTGGAGGATTGAGACCTTAGAACCTGTGGCACGAGAATCTGTTCACACAACCATTATACTAACTCTCCCACCCTTTATACTAAATCTTCTTTATCTATTTATATATTTTGCTGCGCGTGCGTAAGCGTGCACGTGTGTGTGTGTGCACTCTGATGTCTCATATATATATTTCACCACTCCTTATTCAGAAAGACAGACATAGGAAACACAACCAGTGCTTTCTTTACTTTTACAGTACCTCTCATGCGGTACCACGGTTCAAAGCTGAGCTATATGCACATACTATGTCCTACACCCCACCCAGTGAGAAGTATATCAGGTCTCATTCATGGGTTGATGGACAGTTAGGTTTCTTCCAAAGTTTTGGTTATTATAAATAATCCTGTAATAAATATAGGAGTGCATATTTTTCATATTCTTTGGATGGATACCCAGAAGTGCAGTATCTGAGTCATATATTTCTATCTTAACTTTTCATAGAATCACATACTAATTTCTGTAATAACTAGACCAGCTTACCTTTCCACCAACCCTATACAGGAGCCTTATTATCTAAGAATTTGTCTATATCTCAGAGATTGCCCAAATTTTTCACATGTAGTTATTCTTAGTAATAATGTAATATTTACTTTTTGTAGTACAGTTTGTAAATTCTCTCTCATTTCTGACTTTCTTTTATTATGGCTTTCTCTTTTTTCTTTTTGACTTTAGCTATAGGATCTTGTACTTAGTATATCTTTCCAAAGCACCTGTCCATTTCTTGCTTCCACTAATCTTTTGCATTGCTTGTTTCATGAGTATTTCACTTATTTCTAGCCATTTTTGTTATGAACATCCTTCTATTCATCTACTCCTTTTTGCTTCATATTTTTTTTTTTTCATATTTGTCTGGTTCCTCTAGGTGTAAGACAATTTTGTTTGATAACTTTCTTGTTTCTTTTTCAATACTTTTTTATTTACTTATTGAATGTGATGAGACAGAGAGAAACTGATAGAGGAAGGGAAAATAGAGACAGACAGAGAAAGAGAGACACCTGAAGCGCTTTCACTACCACTCAGGAAACTTCCCCGCAGGTGGGAACCAGGGATTTGAACCTGGACCCTTGTACATTGTAACATGTGCACTCAAACCAGGTGTACCACCACCCAGTCCCTAGAGTTTCCTTGTTTCATGATATAGTTCTGTATTGCTATAAATTTTCCTGTTACTACCAATATTGTACCCCACAAGTTTTAGTAGTTTATATCTTCATTTACATGTATCCAGAACTTTAAATTATTTCTCCTTTGATTTCCTCCTTGACAATGACCCAAAAGTGACTTGGAAGTATACTGCTTAGCTTCCAAGTACTTGTGATTTTTCTAGTTTTCTTATTTTGGTTCACTTACAGTTTCATACATTTCTGTTCAGAAAAGGTGCTTGCCATGGTGTCAGTGTCCTTACATTTATTGAGGCTGTTTTGTTTTCCATCATACGATGTATTTTTTCTTAAGTTCCATATGCCCTCAAGAAGAATGTGCATGCAATATAATGTGTAGATTTAATGAGTCTACTTAATTAAATATCTAACTCAAGGTCATTGTTTTCTTGTTGACTTTCTATCTAGATGATTTATCTACTGATTTAAGTAGTGATGTTAAAGTCCCCTATTCTATTGTGTTGTCATTATCTCTCTCTAGGTCTGTTTGTGTTTGCTTTATATATTCTGGGACTCTTATGTTGGTTGCATATACATTAATATGTATTCTATCATCTTGATGGATTAAGCCCTTTGCCATAAAAATGTCCATCTTTATCTCTTGCTACCTTTTTAAACTAAAGTCTGCTTTTAATATTTATTAATTTGTGAGAAATAGATGGCAAGAATCAAACCATCACTTTACGCTGGGAATTGAACTAAGGACCTCCTGCTTGAGAATCCAATACTTTATTACCTGTACCAGCTCTGAGGTCCCAAGATATAAATATAGCTACTCCAGGTTTGGAAAGTTGCTTTGTGTCTTTTAATATTAAGCCTTTAGTTTTTGGGTTTTTTGTTTTGTTTTGTTTTTTGTTTTTCTTTAGATTTGAAGTGGGCCTCTATCATACAACATATTGTTTTTACTTGAGAGAGGGGAAAAAGAAAGAAAGAAAGAAAGAAAGAAAGAAAGAAAGAAAGAAAGAAAGAAAGAAAGAAAGAAAGAGAATGTGTTTAGGGTGATAGCTGGGGTATCAATCCTCTGGGTTGACTTTTTCAGACAAAAAGAGGTAGAGACTGAGAAGGGTAGAGGCTAATCCAGTAGAGCACAATTCCCCAGTTTCAAGACCCTGGTTATCATCTTGGGTTGGGGGGGTTGGTGGAACAGTGCTGAAGATGTTTCTCTTTCTCTCTGTCTCCTTCTCTAATTCTCTCTGTCAATATCAGAAAAGAAATAAAAAAAAGAAAAACTTAGCTGTCAGTATTCATGGAGACTTCATGAAGACATTGAACCACAGGCATAACTCTCATGGTCAAAAGATGAAAAAATACAGAGAGACAGAGATAAAAGAAAAATATGGGGGGAAGATACCACAGCACTGCTCCCCAACTTCTGGGGGGAAGCTTCAGGTGTGTCTTTTTCTCTATCCTTCTCCCCACCTCTCTATTTCTGTCTCTGTCAGAAAATATAGAAAAAAGATATGACTGCCAGGACCTAAGAAGTCACCACGCAGGCACTGAGTCCCAGCAATACCTGGTGACAGATAATAATAAGAGCAACAGTACTGATAGTAGTGGTAGTGGTGGTGGTACTAAATATGGAGATTGGGACCAACAAAGTAGTTCACCCGGGAGAGTATTAGCTTTGCCATGCATGCCATCCAGGTTTGAGCCTGGCACCTACTACACTGAACAAAACTTCAGTTTTGTCCTATCTTTCTATCTCCCTCTGTCTCTTTATCTGGAAAAGTCATCCCAGAGTGGTGAAGCCCCAGTAGTAATAAAAATAATTGGTACTATCATCCCTTGAAATTATTTTATTTCTCCAGTTATAATTTTCTGTATTTTTTTTAGAAATTGTTTTACAAGCATGAAGGATCTTACATCATTATAGGTGATAATGAAATATTAGCGACAACCTAAGTAACCAATAAATATGGGTCAGGTTAATATGTTTTCATATATCATTCTGCAAGACTGAATGTAATTTAATTATTGACAAATGCTAGAACGAATTAATTTTGTTACTTAATACCATTTATTCTTCCTTTTTTAGTAGTACCATCTCGGTAGTTTCTAGAGTGTTATTCCTGCCCATATTGGATATAATCTTGCAGTTTCCCTTAGCCACATGGTGATATGGACTGAGATTGAGCAGGTTTTATGAATTTGAATTTATGCAGCAATAGTTCTGCAGTTAGAATTTATTCATTCTACTTTGAAAAAAAGTGTTTATTGGATTATCTCTCAATTCACAGTGAAAGCTATAGCCTTATGAATGAACATTATATTTCCTTAAAGTTTATGATTTATTCTGTATTTTTCACATACTATTCTATATTGTTTACTATAACTAAATCCAATTTCTGTTGTTTGCAAGCCAAAATATAAGCAAGACTTGTAGATGCTGAAATAATTTTTTCTTAATATCAAAATTCACAGTAAGCTATCCATTCAAAAAACTGCTTGCAAAGGTATGTTCAACACAACTTAATATAGGAGTAAATTTTATACAGAAAACAATATATATGTGTATTTACATGTACATTTAATACACAATAAATATATGTATTTAATACATAATAAATATATGAATTTAAATACATATATTTAAATAGAAATATAATGTTAGCATTAGAAATTAGAAAAATTAGAATGCTAATTTTTATTTGCTACCTGTTTGTCAGTAGCAATCAGGTATTGTTAATGGGGACAGGAAAGAAATTCAAAGACCTTGATTTTTAATTTCAAGTAATTAACTAAAAATTTGCAAATAATATAAAAATCAAGGACGAAAGGACAGAATAGAGTGGAGTTCATTTTGTCTTAAAAGATCTCAAAATTCCAGGTGAAAAACATGTTAACTTAGTGGTTGGGACGAGAGTGTAATGAATGGTTATTCAAAAAGATTCTCATGCCTGATTAAAAGTTCAGTTTTAAGCTACAGCATCATCAAAAGCCGTAACTGAGTCATCCTTTACTAGAAACAGCAGGATGGAAGAAAGGAAGCAAGGAAAGAATTTTAAAAAGTTGGATATTCCCAGTTTACTTCATTTATTTATAACTCAGCTGGGTATGAGGTTAAAGAGGAACATTACCAGATCTTTTAGACGATTTAATTACACACACACACTTCATTCATGTCTGATGAACCTAGAGATCTCCTTAAATAGCTATCCAAATCTTTTTTTTCATTTTTTATACCTCTTAATTTTCCCTTCCTTATCTCAAGGCCCCTTTCACTTGTAACTCACAGCAAGCCCAAAGCAAATCTACCTAATCAAGTGATAATTTTATAAGAGCTATTCAGATAATGTCATTAGTTCCTATTCTTTCTCTGTAAGTTTGACTTTTTAATGGGTTATCTACATACTCATAAATTCTTAGTGATACCCTCCAGAAACTCCCAATCTATGTCTTTCTGAGTCAGTGCATCTAAAAATACATTTTTTGTTCTTAGCAACTGAAAGACCCAAAACTGAGACATTTGGACAACAGATTTGTTTGCCAAATTGTGAACTTTATTGAACAAAGCACTCTAATTGGTCAAGCCAGGAGCAGCAATCCATGAGACCAGAAAAGAAGTCAGGTCATGAGATCACAGGTATTCAAAGTAGAGTTGGAGTGGGTACCACAGGAAACACTATTCTTGCTATGGGGAAAACTATAACCTTTTTTTTTTTTTGAGAAAGCAAAAATAGTAATAACTTCACCAATCATGCCCATGAAAGTACTGTGTTAACTGATTATGCCTATAGAGCTCCTCCACCACCTATTTTCAGAATAAGTACAAGCATCAAAAGATAGGACAGAATATAGAAGTGTTGAAAATTCACCGATTCGTTTCACCTTGAAGCTATGTGTGCAAACAAGTAATGAAGAAAATGATCATCATGATATAGTAAAATGACAGGAATCTGAGCTTTGATCTTGACGATATCAACCCAAGATTGTTTAATATCTATAAAAATCAGTTTCCTTGTTCTAAAGATGAAAGTGGGGCCAGGGGAGAAGGTAAAAGAATTAACTAAGATGAGCTCTAAAATGCTCAAATCTCCCAGTCCTGAAATTCAATGTTCCTGTGTTCTTTTATGTTAAAATTCTTAATTAGTCATAACTTTACTTTCCCTTTAAGAAAATGATATTTTTTTTCCTTTTTTTTAATTAGAGATTTAATAATGATCAACAAGATTGTGGGATAAGAGAGGTACAATTGGGAGTTGGGCTGTAGCACAGTGGGTTAAGCACAGGTGGCGCAAAGCACAAGGACCGGCATAAGGATCTCGGTTTGAGCCCCTGGCTCCCCACCTGCAATGGAGTCACTTCACAGGCAGTGAAGCAGGTCTGCAGGTGTCTATCTTTCTCTGCCCCTCTCTGTCTTCCACTCCTCTCTCCATTTCTCTCTGTCCTATCCAACAATGATGACATCAATAAAAACAACAATAACAACTACAACAATAAAACAATAAGGGCAACAAAAATAAATAAATAAATATTTTTTTAAAAGAGGGGTACAATTCCATACAATTTCCACCACCAGAGTTTCATATCCCATTCCTTCCATTGAAAGTTTCCCTATTCTTTGTCCTTCTGGGAGTATGGACCAGAGATCTATATAGGATGCACAAGGTGGGAGGTCTGGCTTCTATAATTGCTTTTCTACTGGATAGGGCCATTGACATGTTTCATGGTTACTATTATTATTCCAGACATATTGCAAATAGATTTATTGTTTAGTATTAACTGGTTTTAAGTGTGTTATCCAATAGCAAATAAATAAGAAAAAGATTTGAGGTCAGGCAGTAGAGTTCCTGGTTGAACACATATGTTACAATATGCAAGGACCCAGGTTCAAATCTCCATTCCCCACCTGCAGGGAAGCTTCACAAGTGGTGGAACAGAACTGCAGATGTCTCTCTCCATCTCCACCTTCCCTTTCAATACCTGTCTGTCTCTGTACAATAAATAAAAGTAATAAAATACTTAAAAATTTTAATGGAAGCATAGACATAGGTTTTGATAGGATTGTTTTTCTGATCTGACAAACACACGATTTGGATGCTTTTTCAGGAAAATGATAATGTGTTCAGAGTCTATTAGAACTCATTATGAAAACATATTGCACTAATACTAGGTACAGAAATTATGCCTCAGAGAACAGGAGGATAGTGCCAAGCTAATTATAATTGCCATTTTCCTTTATTTCTAAACAGAATGCTATAGAACCTTTGATAGTAAGATAATAATAACTACTCTTTACTAAACATCTGGCTTGTCATCTGTTTTGTGTGTTTTCCATCATGCTTTATTATAAATCCTATTACATTGCTATATACAATGACTATAGGTGAAACATGGGTATGAGGAAATTATGAGCTTGGAGGGTCTTTCAGTCTTCCTTTGTAATAGTGAAAGGTGCAAGTAAACCAAGCTTAAAAAATTCATTTTTTTCCTTCTCCATTTCTAGCAGATCTGGCCTTTTCCCTGACAGGTATAAGTACATCCCCATCCCCACACAGGCCCCACTGAAATGCCTGAGGAGCAGATTAGGGCAAATGTTAAAAGATAACCACTTGTTTTTAAATAAACACCATCTCTTAAGAACTAAAGGGGATAGTCATAACTAACATGGTTATTTGTTTATTCCTAAACCTGTTCCAGAGATAAGAGTTCAGAATCTGCAGCAAAGGTTTATTTCCTGTTGCCAGTAAGTCTGGCAGTTCTGACAAATGTGAAGATAAATTGCCTGGCACCAGGGAATCTGCATTCCCTCCCTTCTCCTTATAAGTCTCCCACTACTCTATTCTTTGGAGTATCAGTTTCAGAAATTTGGCCTTGCTATTCCTGACACTGGAGTATCCCATAATCATTACCATCACCATAACCATCACCACCATCACCAAATCTCTCTTTACAAATACACTGTTTGTACTTCTTATATTCTAGTAAGTAGATTTTTTTTCAATAATAGTAGTAACTTCCATATAAAATATATATCCCACATGTGTACTTCAGGCAAATATACATACCAAATGAAGAAACATATATTAAAATGTAGACATAATATTGAGAACTTCTAATTTTTGAAGTATTTTATTTATTTACTTATTTTGATGCAGACGGAAGTTTAGAGGAAGAGGGAAACAGAGATAAGACACCTGTAATACAGCTTCTTGGTTCTTGAAGCTTCTTCCCTGCAGGAGGGGACTAGGGGCATGAATTCGGGTCCTTGTGCATTAGTAGCATGTGTAGTCAACTGCGTGTACCACTTCTGGCTCATTTGTGAGGTTTTTTTTTTTTTTTTTTTTTGACTCCAGGCTTATCGCTGGGGCTTGGTGCCCGCACTAACGAATCCACTGCTCCTGGCGACCAACATTTTCATTGTTGTTGCTGTTATAAGTGTTGTTGTTGCTGCTGCTGCTGCTGTTGTTGGATAGGACAGAGAGAAATTGAAAGAGGAGGAGTGGGGGACAGAAAGATAAACAATCAGAGACCTGCTTCACCACTTGTGAAGCAAAGCAACTCCCCTGTAGACAGGGGGCTCCAACCTGGATCCTTGCACGGGTCCTTGCGCTTCGCACTACGTACGCTTAACCCAGTACAGTACGGCCTGGCCTCCTCACTTGTGATTTTTTAGAAATTGCTATTGATTATCTACTGGGGAATATAATATGTTGGCATTTAAAAAGAAGCACACTTTTACAACTACACTCATAAATATAGTTGGTTGTGGTTTTGTAGATGTTGTCTTACCGAGTGTTTGTAGGAATGTGACATTTGGTTTCTAATGTTGGATCTCTTTGAAGATAGTGGTATTATTTTCTTTTTGTTTTCTGTGCTACCCAAAATAAATTAACTTATTTTTGGTGGAAGATGTCTCCAAGACAAGAAACTTTACTAACATAGTAGCTAAATGTTTCTTTCTCATCAGAGTTGTGATTGCTCATTATTAAATCAGTGGAAATAGATCAGCAGTACTGCCTCCAAAGGTAATTTCCAATGAATAAAGCCCTAAGGGAATTAAGGCAAAGGTTTCCTATGTGCATGTTAATTCGAGTATGTCTCACAGTGCCAGAAACAGTAACAGAACCACAGCAATGACCATACTAATAAAGGAGCTGGATATACAGGTTGGGAAAAAGAATAGGTCACTACCTAGTCAAGATTTCCTTCTATTTTAAATTTTCTCAACAAAGTGGTTACACAAACTCAGGTAAATCTCAAGAGATTAAATAACGATGCAAAAGCCAACTGGAGTGTTTCCATTTCAGATATAGTCATTACTTAGATAATGTCATTGATTTGCTTAATTCTGCTTGTTTCTTTAACAGCAAGGGGAAATGGAAACCATTTCTGTAATTGCCAACAGGCAATTTTACACAGAAACCAGTTGAACTGGAATGAAATCTATGCCAAGCTTTCAGTTAATGAGGCTTCTCAATCAATCAGCAGTCCCTGCTCAGTGTTTGTTTTATGGGCACACGGTTCCAGGTAAACTTCTGTGTTGTTGGATTTTCTATGTAGAGCTACAGTGGGATATCTCACAAAATAAAAATCTGGAAAAAGGAGAAAATTTGTTTTAAGAAACAAACTTTGAAATTAAGGCATAGAGCAGCAATAAGCAAATTTGCCTCAAGGAGATTGAATGCTTCCCCTGGCTAATTATAACCCAATCAAGTGAAATACATATAATTAAGGGAAGAATGTAAATGAATGGAGAAATGAGTTTGTTAGAGAGAGGAAGAGAGAAAGAGAAGGAAAGTGAGTAGCAAGTGGAAACCCAAGCATCTAGAGGGAAAAGAATGCATCCACCACAAGACTTCTTATCCACGAATTCAATTTCTTATTTCACAGGTATCTGTTCACCTTAAAAAATACTTGCCCAAAAAAGTATTTGTTGATGAATGTTGGGTTCACATCATACCTCCTCTCATGAATTTATGTGGATTTTTTTCCAAAGCATTCAGTCTTCACCTTTTTTATGTAGCATAGGAGATAGAACCTAGACTTATACATCTATACTTTACGACTGAAGCAACATCCAGACTGAACTATTTTCTATTATTTTGCAAATGAAAGGCAGAGAAAGAGAGAGAGAAAGAGAGATCCATCCATTTGTGGAGTTTGCCTTGCTGCTCAGGTGCTCTACCCAAAGCTACCTCCCAGGTGTACTTGATTTTCTTTCTTTCCTTTAAATTTTTATATAAATGTCACCCGTGCAACCTAAGCTATTCTGAACAGTAGGTTCCCAGACATAGAATTTTTGGAAGTCAGTGCTTGTGACAAAACTTGACAGAGGTCCTAGCAGTACATATTTCTTGTACCCCTAGTTAAATTAAATTTCCCTAAGGGATGTATCTAGTTTTCTGTCATTCTTTACCTAAAAGTTTTGGCAGCTAGATTTTGCTTGCTCTATATTTTATAATTACTGACAGTTCACACTGGCAGAGAGATTGCATTATAGGGTTAGAATAACTGCACTCTGATGTTTCTGCTTTATAAGTAGACTTAAAGAAATTGTCTAACACATCTGAGTCTCCGTCTGTACTAATGTAAAGTAAGAATAGTAATAGAACCTGCCCCCATGGAAGGTACTTTTGAGGATTGTAGGAGAAATTTGTGGAAAACTTACTCTCATGTCCTTTAGTTCTTTTTTTTTTTTTTTTTGCCCCTATGTTAAAATGACACAAAAGAAATTAACAAGAGACAAGGCAATTATAATTTTGTGGGCACACAATACAATAAAACATAGAACCTAGTAAAAGATCAAAATATCCAGCTTAGAGTTCTTAGATGAGAGGAAATATATCTATGAAGAAATATAGGTCAAAGAAATGATTGAAGGTTTTAGTTTGAAGAGCTATTGATAATTTAGTGAGACAACCATTGATTTTTTTTTTAAGTGGAGATATTTACAATTTTTTTATGTCAACACTTTGAGTTGACTTTGGTTTACAAGATTATGAATGTTTTAGAAGTACAGTTGTT
Organism: Erinaceus europaeus; assembly: GCF_950295315.1. Lineage (NCBI taxonomy): Eukaryota > Metazoa > Chordata > Mammalia > Eulipotyphla > Erinaceidae > Erinaceus > Erinaceus europaeus. Next base: position 92,946,714 of record NC_080169.1, on the reverse strand, counting down.
TATCTTCTCAAAATATATTTCCATGTCATTGCCCCCACCAAAACATGCATATCCTCCACCAAAGTCCATTGGATCATCTCCTCTTGAGTCCCCCAGTTTCATCTCCAACCCGTTTGTTAACCTCAGTTCTGTATTCAAAGCCCATAATCTTCATTGGGCTTTGCTTGTTTTCCTTGCTCTGTTGACCCTCTACTGAGGTTCTTCTATATTTTAATTTATATAAATCCTTTTAATATTTCTTATAAGTCTGCTTTAGAGGTCGTGAATTTCTTTAGCTGCTACTTGTCTGAGAAGTTATTCATCTTCCTTCAAACCCAACTGATAATGTTGCAGGATAAAGTATTCTTTGGTGGGATCTTTTGTTTTTAACACTTTGAATATATTCATTCATCATTCTAACCTTAATAGTTTCTGTGGAGGATCTGGTCCTCAATGTAGAACAACAATAGTCAAAACTGCCCCACTCTCTGAAGAGAGACTGGGCCAACATACTCTGCCACTTGAGGAAGACTGCTCCTGAAATGAATGCAGCCTAGAATGTTCCTAGATATGGCCATGGAATGTGAGTTCAGACCAGCAGGGATACACAGGTTGCACAGGCTCCTGTGCTAAGTATGGATAGACATGGGTCCCAGGTCAGATCAATGGGGTTTATATGCTTTATATACTTTTCCCATATATGGGAGCTGCTCTCTGCCCTGATTCAGCTTTCTAGTCTTATTCTCAACTCTGACACCATCTTTCTAGACAATATTTTCAGCCCACCTGCATGTTAGCTGTTGGACTCAGGCAAAAAAAAAAAAAAAAAAAAAGTAATGGGGCCCTTGAAATATACCTAAAATAAACTTCCTAGCTTCTTCCAGCATGAAGGTCCCAAATTTCATCTGCTATACCTTTAGGCTCCTGATTATTAAACAATTTGTTCTGCTTTATATCTTAATGTTTTTCAGCCACCAAGTTGCAGATGCTACCATGATGCCAAACTGACTTCTCTGGGAAGACAACCTCACCAATGTATCCTGGAACCCCACCTCCCCAGAGCCCTACCCCAGTTGGGAAAGATATAAAGAAGCTGGGTGTATGGATTTACCTGTCAATGCCCATGTCCAGCAGATAAGCAGTTACAGAAGCCAGACCTCCCACCTTATGCATCCTATAAAGATTTTTGGTCCATACTCCCAGAGGAATAAAGAATAGGGAAGTTTCCAGTGAAGCAGATGGGATGTGAAACTCTAGCGGTGGGAATTGTATGGAATTGTAACCCTCTTTTCCCTCAATCTTGCTGATCATTATTAAATCACTAGTAAAGTGAGTCAGGGGGTAGCACAGTGGGTTAAGCGCATGTGGTGGGAAGTGCAAGGACCAAGTTGCAAGGACCAGCTTAAGGATCCTGGTTTGAGCCCCCGGGGCCCCACCTGCAGAGAAGTCACTCCACTGCTTGGTGAAGCAGATCTGCAGTTGTCTTTCTCTCCCCTTCTCTGTCTTCCCCTCCTGTCTCCATTTCTCTCTGTCCTATCCAACAACGATGATATCAAAAACAGCAACAATAATTACAACAATTAAACAACGGGACAACAAAAAGGAATAAATAAATTAATTAATTAATAAAATCTTTAAAAAAACTAAGACTAGAATTAAGCTGACCATTTAAAGGACTAAACCTCAGTAAATCACTTAATCTCTTCCTGCTTTCTCTATGAGACTACAGTGGAAAACAAAGTAATAATCAGTCAAATTCTGTGAAAATACTAAAATATTACAGGAATGCTAGTTCGTTTTCAGGTTTATTGTGGTTTCTTGTGTATCAGTGTCTAAAACATTAGCTGCTGTGTAATATGTATGCAATAAATATTGGTTAAATTAAATTCCTTTCAAATATTGTTATCAGTTCATTTGTAATAAAAAAAACAAAATACAGGGAGTCGGGCAGCAGTGCAACGAGTTAAGTGCAGGTGGCACAAAGTGCAAGGACTGGCATTAGGATCCAGGTTCTAGTCCCCGGCTCCCCACCTGCAGGGAAGTCGCTTCACAGGCAGTGAAGCAGTTCTGCAGGTGTCTTCCCCTCCTCTCTCCATTTCTCTCTGTCCTATCCAACAACAATGACATCAATAACAATAACAACTACAACAACAAAAACAAGGACAACAAAAAAGGGAATAAATAAATATTTTTTTAAATGTTTAAAATAAAACCAAAATACATCAATCATTAGGGAAGTAATTTCTGTTTTTTTCACAAGAGTAGGATGAAATGTCAAAGAAGGCATTTTCTTTTATATCAGTATATTTGTATACATTATATAAAGGAAGTTTATTAGGGGCCCAGGTGGTGGCACACCTGGCTGAGTGCACATGTTACAGTGTATAAGGACCCAGGTTCAAGCCCTTGGCCCCCACCTGCAGGGGGAAAGCTTCATGAGTAGTGAAGTAATGCTGCAGATGTCCCTATGTCTCTGTCTCTCCCTATCTCCTCTTCCACTCTCAATTTCTCTCTGTTTATATCCAATAATAAATAAATAAATAAAATATTTTTTAAAAAAGAAAATAAATAAATTAAAGATGTTTATTTCCCATCACTGCTCTCCAACAAATGCTACCCAAATTAATGGTCTGCAAATCCTAACACTGGTACACTTTCTGCTATGGTCTCTCTTTTTTTTTTTCTTGTTTTATCTAATTTCCTAAACCAATGAGTATTTTATTAATTGAGAAAATATTGGTCTTAATATGTTTTCTGTAGTTTTAACAACTAGACTTCATTTATAAAATGTCCTTAGTTCAGAGAGCTGACAAACAAACATTAGGAATTGAAATACACGTTCCTATGATAAGGAAAACACATTTATTCCCGCTGTTCTTCTGTGTTTACTGAAAAGAAAGCTATGGCCAAATGAGATGCCTCACTTTTAAGATATTTGCATTTTAGTTCACTTGGAATTCAGGTCAGATCAATGGTTCAGTCGAGGAGGGCAGTTTATTCCCCACATCAAATCATAGAGAAATTCAAGGACCAGAGATTTTTTTTTAACTTAATATACTTTCTTTTGTAACATAGGCTGCCTTTTTACATCAAAAAATTTTTGATGATTTCTTAAAAAGAAAGTATTGGTGGTACAGATAACAGGTTCTATCAGCTCCAGACTTACCTACTGGGGTATTAAATGGGAAAATTTGAATATTGCATCACCATCATGAAACTGACTCTTTGGAAGCAATAAATTTTACTTACATATACTTCACTAGACTGACTGTTTTATCCTATAACAGACATTCTTCAGCAAGGGTTTCAGTGATGTTCCCTTTGACTCAGATAATTTTTTTTTTTACTTTTTTTATTGAGGGGGTTAATGCTTTACAGTACAGTCATTGTCTCATGCATATAATTTCAGGATGCACCCAGCCCTTAAAGTTCTCTACCCTGCCCCCCTCACTTCACCAGGGTTTCTTGTTCTGATGCAATACATCATGCCCACCCAGTTCACGTTTCACTTTGTTTTCTTCCACCCTATTCCTAATTATAGGTCCCATTTATAAGTGAGATCATTCAGTGTTTATCCTTCTCCTTTTGGCTTATCTCACTTAACATGATGATTCAAGATGATGTAAAGGACACAATTTCTTTTTTGTTTATTTATTGATTTATTTATTTAATAATGATTGACAAGACCGTAGCATAAAAGGGGTACAATTCCACACAGTTCTCACCACCAGAGTTCCATATCCCATCCTCTCCATTGGAAGCTTTCCTATTCTCTATCCCTCTGGGAGTATGGACTTAGGATCATTCTGGGGGCGCAGAAAGTGGAAAGCTTGGCTTCTGTTATTGCTTCTCTATGGACATGGGTGTTGGCAGGTCAACCCATACTCCCAGCCTGTTTCTATCTTTTCCTAGTGGGGCTGAGTGACAAGATGGGGTTCCCGGATACATTGATGAGGTGATCTTTCCAGGAAAGTCAGTTTGGTGTCATGGTAGCACCTGCTACTTGAGAGATGAAAAGCATTACGATAGAAAACAGAAAAAAATGTTTAATAATCAGGAACCTAAAGAAAAGAATAGAGCAGATGAGATTTGGTGTTTCCATTTTGGAAAAGGCTAGGAAGTCTACTTTAGGTATATTCTAAGGTGTTTGTCTGTATTGCCATTCCTCTACTGTTGGACATCTGGGTTGGTTCTAAGTATTTGGTGACTACAAACTGTTCTGCTATGAACATGATATGCAGGTCTCTTCAGACAAGTGTTTCCTTTGGATAAATCCCTAGGAGAGAAATTGCTGGGCCATATGGTGGGTCTCTGTCTAGTGTTCTGAGTAATCTCCAGACTGTCTTCCACAAAGGTTGGACCAATTTTCTCTCCCACTAGTAGTGCAGGAGTGTCCCTTTTCTCCACATCCTCTCCAGTATTTGTTGATATTGTCTTTTCTAATATATGACATTCTCATAAGTGCAAAGTGATATCTCATTGCTATCTTTATTTGCATTTCTCTGAAAATCAGTGACTTTGAGCGCTTTCTCATGTGTCTGTTGACCTTTGACCTTTCGGACTTCTTCTACTGTAAGGTTTCTGTTCATGTCCTCAGCCCATTTTCTTATGGGATTGTTAGTTTTCACAACTAGTTTTTAAAAATAACTCCTCATCTCAACCTATTTTTTTTGTCTCCAGTTAGTCAAATATAATAAAAATCTAACACTGTCAATTAAGTGTATTCAAAACTATAAGGGCCCGGTGGTGGTACACCTGGTTGAGTGCACATGTTACATGCACAGGGACCCAGGTACAAGGCCCCATCCCCACCTGCAGAGGGAGAGTTCCACAAGTGGTGAAGTAGGGTTGCAGGTGTCTTTCTGTCTCTCCCCTCTATCACCTCTTCTCTCTCAATTTCTGGCTGTCTCTATCCAATAAATAAAGATAAAGAATTATAAAAAATAGTTATAGACTAGCTCTGGTAATGAAGACATGGAGGGAAAACATTAATCTTTTGGTTCAGCATGCTAGCTCACCTCTGTAGTGTGCCTGGTTTGCCATGTGTAAGACCCAGGTTTGAATTTGACCCTCACTACTCTGCAGGAATCGTCAGCACTGTGATACCTTTCCCTCTGTCTCTGTCTATTTCTATCTGAAAGAGTTACTTTAGGGCAGTGAAGCCTGGTGACAGTATTAGAAAAAAAATAATAAATAACATTTTAGGCCTGGCGAAACAGCCTATTTGGATAGTGTATTGTGAGGTCCTGGCTTGAGTCCAGCCCCCCAGTGAACGGAAGGAAGGAAACTTTGGTTTCTTTCCCTCTTTTTCTGTCTTTCTACCTCACTTTTAATTCTTACTTTTTTATTATCTTCATTTATTAACTGGATAGAGAAAGTCAGAAATTGAGAGTAGGAGGGGAGATAGAAAGGGAGAAAGACACCTGCAGACCTACGTCACCACTCGCAAAGCTTTCCCCTTGCAAGTGGGGACCTTTCTTCTAGCGTTTGCCCTTCTTCCATAGCCAGTCAACAGCGTCAGGTTGAAAGCTGTCAGGAGCTGCTTGTTGCTGGCTTTGAAAGTGACTGGGATCCATGTGGATTCAGTCGGCTAGGAAGGATCGTCAGTTTCCCCAATGAATGGGTACTCACGGGATGCACCATGAGAAGGTCGATCCAATGGGGGACCTTGTGCACTATAACATGTGCATTCAACTGGGTGCTACTACCCAGCCCCTCTACCTCATTTTTACTATTTGAAAAAAAGATTTAAAAATAAAAAAAATCAACCTTATTTTTTGCTTTAGATTTATTTTCTTTTCTAAGTTCTAGGAATTCATCTGTCTGATTTTACCACTTCTGCTCTGACCATTTTCATACTTGTCTTATTTCAGAGAGAGAAAGGAAAAAAAGAGAAAGATACCATAGCACTGGACCTCTGACCGTGCAGTGGCAGTCCTAAGTGATGTCCAGACCTGAACTTGTACTACATTCATTATAAGGCACACACCCTAGTAGGTGAACTATATTCTCCCATACAAGTACTAACCAAGCCCGACCCTGCTTAGCTTCTGAGATCAGACGAGATCGGGCGTGTTCAGGGTGGTATGGCCGTAGACTATATGAACTATATTCTGACCCCTGATGTGATAATGATTTCTTTGTTTTCTTTCTTGAAAACTTATTTAACCTCTCCACAGACAATACATTTGTACCTCTTCCCTTAGTAACTGTAAGGTAAAAGAAATGAAATAAACACCAGAAATAAGAATTCATCTCTTATCCTGTATTTTTTTAAATATGTATTTATTCCCTTTTGTTGCAGTTGTTGTTTTATTGTTGTAGTTATTATTATTGTTATTGATGTCGTCGTTGTTGGCTAGGACAGAGAGAAATGGAGAGAGGAGGTGAAGACAGAAGGGAGAGAGAAAGACAGACACCTGCAGACCTGCTTCATTGCTTGTGAAGCGACTCCCCTGCAGGCATGGAGCGAGGTGCTAGAACCAGGATCTTTATGCTGGTCCTTGACCGGTGGCGCCACCTGCACTACCACCCGACTCCCTATCCTGTACTTCTAGACAGGATTCAGGATAGTAAAGTAAGTTCTATTTTACTTAGAAAGCATATCAATTTTTATGGTATTTTAGCAGAAGCTTAAATCTTAAGATAAAAAAATTGAACTGCTTAAGAATCTATAGGAACAGAACGATAAGTTCAAAGTTATTTATGATATCAGACCAAACAAAAAAACCTTAAAACCTTGGGAGTCGGGCAGTAGCGCAGCGGGTTAAGCGCACATGATGCAAAGCACGAGGACTGGCGTAAGGATCACGGTTCGAGCCCCAGCTCCCCACCTGCAGGGGTGTCCCTTCACAGGCAGTGAAGCAGGTGTACAGGTGTCTATCTTTCTCTCCCCCTCTCTATCTTCCCCTCCTCTCTCCATTTCTTTCTGTCCTAACAATAACAACAACAAGTACAACAACAATACAAAACAACAAGGGCAACAAAAAGGGAAAATAAATAAATATTAAAATTTTTTAATTTCATAAATCAGTATTCCACAAACACAAAAAAGCTAGGACAGTTTCTTAATATTTAATTTTTCTACTAACCATGCCATAGAAAAGCTGTTTCTATCTGTTTCACTTTCTTCTGCTTGGGTACTATACATGCAATTATGCTTACGTATTTGTTGTTGAATTATTCAACATTTATATTAACTGTCTGATATTATTACATCTATGGCACCACCCACTCTACTTCCATCCCAACTGATTTTGAAGCAAATCCCAGATGTTTTATTTTAATTTTAAAAAGCCTTTCTTAACTTTATTTAATTTGAGAGGACAGAAAGAGGTTGAGAGGGAAGGGAACAGGTAGAGAGGGAAGAGAAACAGAGAGCCCTGCTGCACTACTTCACCACTTGTGAAGCTCTCCCTTTGCAGGTGGAGATGAGGGACTTGAACTTGGGTCCTTGTGTATAATAACAGGTGCACTTAGCCAGTCCTGCCACTACAGCCACACCCCCTTCCAGAGGCTTTATGAAACTCACATTTGCCCTGTAGATCCTAGTCATAGCTCTACCAGAGTAGGTCAAACTTCTCTGTCATACATTTTGCTATGCATAGTGCTTTTACTTTATAACAATGGTTTCAGCATTTAAATGTGTGTCTTTGTTGTTGTTGTCGTTGTTATCATCATCAGGCAATTACTGCTCTGGGCTGAATTTTTTTCAGTTAGAAAGAGAGAGACAGAGAAGAAAAGGAAAGGCAACACAGCACTGAAGCTTTCTCCAAAGCACTGGGGATTGGAGTTAAACCTGGGTCGCACACATGGCAAAAGCAGGTGCACTACCCAGACAAGCTATACTGGTGGTCCATAAGTATATATTTATAGGTTTGCTTTCAATTAGTATCTACCTTCACTTTATACATTGTGTTGCATGAGGGGGAAATATGTCTTTTCTATTCACCTTTCAGTCCCTTGCCATTATCACAATTTCCAGCTCATAGTGAATTCCTAATAATGTCTACTGAGTTAATTAGTCAAGATTTCCATAATAAATCCTATTTGTAGCTGCATCCTCAGCTGCTTCCTTAAAATTCTTTATCATCTTTGGCTTAACATAGAAATATTTCCTGCACACAGACCCTGCTCTGAGGTGCCTTTAGTCTGTCCAAATAGAGGCTGGTATCTTCTCTTTGGTTTCCTCAGAAGCCAAAAAAGTATTACTTCTTTCTCACAAATGTACTGTTTTCAAAATGAATTTGCAGACAAATCTTGTAATTATTGCTTGTGTCTTGATATTTGTCAAGACACAAGCAATAATGTGTCTTGAACATTTACTATGTTGTATCCATCACAAAATTATCTGGCACCACTGAATATATTTTTCTACTTTAATTTTCAATTTTTATTATCTTTATTTATTTATTGGATAGAGATAGCCAGAAACCAAGAGGGGAGGGAGTGGTAGAGAGGAAGAGAGACAGAGAGAGACCTGCAGCCTTGCTTCACCACTCATAAAGTTTTCCCTCTGCAGGTGGGGAATGGGGCCTCGAACCAGGTCCTTGTGCATTGTAACATGAGCGTTCAACCAGGTGCAACACCAGTCAGCCTCCTATTTTAATTTTCTATACATTCTTTTTTTGTTGAGGAATTATACAGATGCAGTCTTTGCCCTCAGGTTTTGCCACTCCCTGTGATATCCTCGCAGTGCCTTTTTCAACCAATCCTGTCCCGACATGTCACTCCTGGTTGTTGCCCAATAAAGCCCTCCCACTTCCACGCGCGCTCTCTCTCTCTCTCTCTCTCTCCCTGTGGTGACGTAGCGGGGACAGCCATTTTTTCGGCTGACTCCACGTGGCCTGAGCCACCCTGTTTGATCCATAATAAAGATTTGTGTACCCCATTTGCTCCGGATCTCCTCTCTCTCTTCTCTGCAGCGCAGCCAGACGCTTTTTCTTTTTTCCCAGTCACTTTATCATAATGTTGATCAATGACATAGAAATGTATCATAATGTTACATAATGAAACAAACAAACAAACAAAACCCACTTTGTGTCAGTAGTACCTGTCCACACACTACTTTCCATAATAAGTAATACTTTAGGTTGGGGGTAGATAGCATAATGGTTGTGCAAAGAGACTCTCTTACCTGAAGCTTCAAATTCCCATGTTCAATCCCCTGCACCACCACAAGCCAGAATTGAGCAGTATTCTGGTAAAAAAAAAAAAAAATTCAATACTTTAAAATCTAATAAGTGTATATGGAAACCTCTATTTACTAATATTTTATAATAACTTTTAAAAGTTTTCTTCAACATTTTTTTATGAAGTGTAATGATGGTGTCATTCAGATGGTTGCACTATTTAAAGAAGGAATAAACCCCAAACAACTGGTAGAAAAGAAAATATACATAATTAAATGTGTTTCCAAATCCTAGCAGTAAATATTTACTTGCGATTTCCAAGTGATAATGTAATTGATGAATAGTTACTGCCTTGGTGCACTTATGTGTATATTATTGTCCTTCATGACCGCCAATATTTCCTTTCACAAACATGTTTTATTTTGTTATCTAATCATCTCCACTATGGTGGTTTCTATTATTTTGGCATAAGATTATTTATCTTGAAAATAAATAATCCTATAACCAATACTTACCCTGTGTTTATTAAATGTTTATGAGAAATAATTAAGTGGAAAATGAAATATTACCTTTCCTGCATGCATCTTCCTGAATCAGAAACACATTATACAATTAGTATATCTTGAATTACTGTTTCCCTTACTAAGTAAACGATCTTACTAGGTATAGAAAATTATTAAATTAATTCATCTGCAGATCTTGGACATAAAAGGGTGTGCTTGTATGCAATGCCATTTCTAATTTCTATCAAATTAGATGTTCCAAAAGACCTTTAGTGACTATGATTGACCTTGGTTGAAATTGATACCATATATAATTAATTTGCTTTATTTTTATACTACAGTATGCACAAAGTGGTTATTTTTCAGAAAATGTCAGCCAGCATGAGTTTTTTTTTTATTATTTTTTAAACATATAGTAGATGAAATATCTGAGGCAAAGATATTTTAATACTGTCTTTTATGTGAAAGATAATCCTTGTTAGAATTCTGATAACACTTATATTGACATTTCTATAGTGGATGAGTTACTGAAATTTAAACTCTAATCAGTCCTGTAATAATATTTGGAGTACATACTTTTAGAAGTCAAGTAGCTGACCAAATTATATTAAAGATACAGCACCATCTTATGGTTATTTCTGTATTTGTAAACTCTGGAAAGAAAATCTTGAGCTTAAGAATGCTAGATTTTATCAGTAAAATATGTAGAAGGGGGTTGTTGGTGAAAATTCTATAATAATGGCATGTAAGAACACTTGAAAGGACAGAGGTGACATGCATATACTTAAAGTGCCTAAAGATTTTCAATTTTAATTACATTCATTTGCATGTTGTATAGTCACTCTACTCCCATCCCAGATGTCCTCATAAATGGGGAGATTGTATAAGGATTGTTTAGTTAGGTGATGATATGAAGAAACAGTAGAAGGACAAAATCCTTATTCTACTGAGACATTTATCCTGTTCATCATTTCTAGTGAGTGAAAGGTAATCATTTTTAAAAGACTGTTTTCAAATATCAAGCTATGAAAGTTGTGGTTTTCATTAATCCCCCATTAAAATTTTTTTAAAATTCTATAATAAGGAAAACTATGTATTATAAAGTATGTGAGCAGTTAGTACATGTGTCTTTGTGAATGTAACTGATATGATGAAGTGATATATAAAGGCAAAATTGAGACTTCAGTTTTTTCTCTCAAAATTAGTTCTAGTTGGAAGGAAAATAGACAACTGTTCTTTCAATCCAAATCCATAATTTTGTATAACAAGATATATGACCCCAAACACTGTTAGTCTCTAGATGACAATGAGTCATTTATCTATTATATTTCAATAATGTTTTAGAATTAGAGAACTATTAGAAATAGAAACTTTCAGGGACTGGGCCATAGTGCACCAGGTTAAGCACAGGTAATAGGAAGCACAAAAATCCACGCAGGGAGCCTGGTTCAAGCCCCAGGCTCCTTACCTGAAAGGGAGGGTGTTGGAGGAGGGGTCGCTTCACAAGCAGTAAAGGAGGTCTACAGGTGCCTTTCTCTCCCCCTCTTTATCCTCCTGTCCTCTCTCAAGTTCTCTCTGTCCTATCCAACAACAACAACAAAAATGAAAAAAATGGCCACCAGGAGCAATGGATTCATAGTGCAGGCACCAAGCCCCAGCAATAACCCTAGAGGCAAGATGGAAAAAAAAAAAAAAAAGGAAGGAAGGAAGGAAGGAAGGAAGGAAGGAAGGAAGGAAGGAAGGAAGGAAGGAAGGAAGGAAGGAAAAAGGGAAGGGAAGGGGAGGGGAGGGGAGAGGAGGGGAGGGGAGGGGAGGGGAGGGGAGGGGAGGGGAGGGGAGGGGAGGGGAGGGAAGGATAGGGAAACAGAAATCTTCTTACTAGCCACAAGCTGAACTCACTAATGCAAGTGAAGAAATTCAAGAGGGGTAATAAATCTTTATCAGACTGCTGTATAACTGGAATTACTATCTCCTTATGCTGACCTAGCACCTACACATTTTCATAAGTAACTGATATCCACTGTCTTGTTCAGATTTTTGTCAACTTAATGAACACTTCTAACAATCATTCCTATTATTTTAGTGAAGAACTCATGCCTTGTTTAAGATTATAGGCAGGTTGATAGATGAAACTCCTCAAATTATTAAAGTGCAGTTATACATGTATGGTTCATATCTTTAGAGTTCATGTGAAATTTTATTAAATATGGACCTAAATAAATTACATGGCACAATCAGTGTAGAATTGTTTCACTCTGGTCAAAATACAAATACAGTTATTCTTACTTTTTTGATGTCTTGAAGCCTGTGGTAAAAGCTTTGTAATCTCTCTTCAGAAAGGGAAAAACATACATTTACTATATGTTTTGCTCACTGTTATATAGAGGCTTCTGGACTCATTAAGTAGTTTTTTCTTCTCTGTATCTTAGGTACTATTCTTCTTATTTTAACAGTTATTTCTTTAGGTAAAATTTTAGAAAGTTAAAACAACTTAATTACAAATATCCAAATAGCCTTCTTGTGGTAGAGAGGTTTTAACACACAGAGTTTGATTTTAACTCATTTCTACCCAATGTTAAATTATATTAAGATGAAAATAAAGGGATCCTTACTGATTTATTTATATATAACATTTTTCGTGGGACATGGATAAGATGTTAACTATGAACAGAGTAGATTTTTTATTTTCACAACTTACTACGGATTCTAAATGAATACAGATCTTACCAGAAATAACAACATAGGTAACATAGATTTGTGGTCCTAAATTCTTAAATTTTGTGACTTAGTTTTTTTGTCAGGTGGAAAATGCTATTTCATTATGTTTAAATTCAGATCCACGATATCTAGAAGTTAAATATTTCATGTTACCAAATACAGGATTATCTTTATGTATGGTTATTTTGTTTGTTAATATTTTATAATCATCTCACCAATTTAAAATAATGTTTTAATTTTGGAGGGCAGATTGAATAATTATTCACAAGAATTATATGACTGATAACTTAAAATAGGAATGAAAACATTTTGACAATCAATTTACAAGCCCATCTTTAACCATGATAAGCTCCTTAGGACATATTTATTAAATATGGTTAATACTTATTTACCCCTAAATTAGGAGAGTAAATATTTTTTGAGTCTCAAAAATGTGTTACTTTTGCACTGACTAACTTAGAAATCTAACTATGACAGACCAATGATTTTGAAAATGTGTTCTTCAAACTTATGGTGGTCTTTAAGATCCTGTTAGGGAAATGCAGATGCCTTCTGACAAAACAGTTTGCAGTAGAATAATAAGACTCAGTAAAGTTGTTGCCACATAGGTACAATTTCATACCTTGTCATGAGAGGAGTCTGCAAAACACTTTCACCTCCAACTTAGACCCATTATCATGCACCAGGACCTCAGAGCCTACTTCCTTTGCCCAACCCCCCCCCCATCCCCCCAGTCCCTCTTCCCCTCTTCTTTTCCAAAAGCCCTTTGCTTTGGTGCAACACACCAAACCGGTCGGTCCAAGTTTTAGCTTGTGTTTCTTCTTTCTGTTCTTGTTTCTTAAGTTCTGCCCATGAGTGAGATCATCCTATATTTATCTTTCTCTTTCTGGCTTGTCTCACTTGACATGATCCCTTCCAGATCCATTCAACCATTAACCTCCCAATAAATTTAGTAATAAATAAACCTTAAACTTCAAAACAAATAGAATCAAAGTTAAAAAGTGTTTTACACATGCACACACAGTAGTAAGCACAAGGACCTGCACAAGGATATGGGTTCAGGTTCCCACTCTGACCTGCAAAGGGGTGCTTCACAAGCAGTGAAGCAGGTCTGCAATATCTATCTTTCTTTTTCCTTCTCTACCCCCACCTCAATTTCTCTCTGTCCTACCCAAAAAAATGTGGTGGGTGGCCACCAGAAGCAGTTGATTTGTAATGTTGTGTTGACACCAAACTTCCTCCCTGAAGGAAGAAGGAAAAAGATAATAAAAAAATAAATATTTACAAAGTAGGAATGTCTTCTATGGGACCAGTTCATTTCCTCTTACTTGTTTCATGTGCTATGCCTTTTCTTAATAGGAATTCTTTTGTTTGTTTGTTTGTTTTTTTAATTTTTTTATTTATTCATGAGAAGATAGTGAAGAGAGAGACAAAGAACCAGACATCACTCCAGTGATTGAACTCAGGACCTTATGCTTGAGAATCCAATGCTTTATCCACTGCGCCACCTCCTGGACTACCCTTAACAGGAATTCTGAACTTCCATTGATTAGGTTTTATTAAGGAGATTACAGAAGCAGCATCAAAAACAAAAAGAATACTAAGACTCATTTGTCTTTTTTTTATTACTATTTTATAAAAAGGAAACACTGACAAAACCGTAGGGTAAGAGGGGTACAACTCCACACAGTTCCCACCACCAGAACTCCATATCCCATTCCCTCCCTTGACAGCTTTCCTATTCTTTAACCCTCTGGGAGTATGGACCCAAGGTCATCCTGGGATGCAGAAGATGGAAAGTCTGGCTTCTGTAATTGCTTCCCTGCTGAACATGGGCATTGACAGGTCGATCCATACTCCTAGCCTGTCTCTTTCACTAGTGGGGCAGGGTTCTGGGGAATCTGAGCTCCAGGACCACATTGGTCAGGTTGTCTGTTCAGGGAAGTCCGGTTCACATAATCTTAGCATCTGGAACCTGGTGGCTGAAAAGAGAGTTAACATATAAAGCCAAACAAGTTGCTGACTAATCATGAACCTAAAGGCTGGAATAGTGCAGATAAAGAGTTGAGGGCAGGGGTTCTCTGTTTTATAGATAGCTAGTAGGCATATTTTAGTTACAGTCCAAAGGGCGTGTGGCTATACTAGTGGTGTGTGTGTGTGTGTGTGTGTGTGTGTGTGTGTGTGTGTGTGTGTGTGTCCCCTGAGCCTGAAATCTGATATGCAGGTAGATCAAAGTTATTGTCTAGGGAGATGATGTCATGGCTGGCAAAAGAAGCAGAAAGCTGAATCAGGGAAGAGAGTAGCTTCCAATTATGGGAAAGGTGAATAAATATTGTTGACTGTAAACTCCTTCGATTTGATGTGATCTGGGGCCCATATTCAGCTTAGGAGCCTATGTGACCTCTGCATCCCTGCAGATCTGAGCTCCCATTCTGTGGTCATGATTAGAAACATTCCATCCTGCCCCAATATTAGGACCCATTTTCCTCAGGGAAATGTAGCATAGAGTATGTTATCCAGCCTCCCATCGGAGGTTGGAACATTCTCTACCATTGTAATGGTAATGGTAATGGGTAATGGGGGTCCACAAAGGGGCCTGTTTTGTTGTTCCTGATAGAGATGACCAGTAACAGTGGAGAGAGGGATTTATTCGAGAAAAAGCTTAGACCAGGGAGTATAGAGGCAACCGGTGGCACAACTATATACAAATAATGTCAAAGGACATAAATTATGGTGATGTTCTGTATAATACAGCATATCCTAACAAAGGGATATTTCAAAGTTAACCCAAATGCCAAATAATGTGATTATAGCAATAACTAACTATTTTCTTCTTAAACCCTACAACAGCAGGAACCTCCCACTTCCTCTATAGAGCCTATATTTCCCCAAGTACTGGAACCTTAGGGTGGTGCACACTTTCCTGCATGCTTCTCTCAATTCATACTAAATGATATTGCATCCACCAGTCCCAACCTAATCAATGCAATGAGTACCACCTCAACATGCTTCACTTCAGACTGTGTCCAGAGACAGGGGCATGAAATGTCAACCTTTCAGCCTCATTACTTGGGTGAGACCTTTCCTTTCATAGGATTCTTTAATTTCATTCCAGGAGGTTTACTTCCTAACAAAATCCCAAAACCTAGATATAGACCAGGTCCTGTAAGATAGAGCATATGTTCACATGTATCCATAAATTAAGGCAAAATATATTCCTGAAAGCAAAAATACACAATAGTCTGTAGTGAGTCAGTAAAAAGTTCATAATGAAATAGTGTCTATTTAGACTTAGATACCCTCCTCACCTACTTCCTATTACAATTCTCTCACTCACTCCAAAGCTAACCTCATCAAAGCAAGGACTGCAAAAGCTGAATAAGGGCAAAAAACTGGCATACTTTAATGACGACTCTTTAGTCACTATCAGGCCACCCTATCAGCTGGGGTCCTATTCAGGGAGTCCTGAGATTCATTTGTCTTTTTTATTATGTTGACATTATATGCATGGTGCAAAAGCACTGTTGTATTCATGCTGGAGCTTTTATGAACCAAAGAATGGCAACATAATCTACTTGTGATCATTGTGTTCTTCATTGGTACACACACACACACACACACACACACACACATACACACACACACACACACACGGAGTATCACCTAAAGACATATTTATTTAATCAGTAAAAAGTATTAATTCTGTTAAATCTTGACCATTGAGTACCTATTAAAACATTCTATGAGGTGAAATAGGAAGCATACAAAAAATACTTCTGCTTCATTATAAAGTTCAATAGATATCTAGGTCTAGCATAATAGCTCAATCAAGGCTAGAAGCCATGTCTTGTGAAGAACTCAGGTTTGAGTTGTTCCCCCCCCCTCCCCCCCCCCCCCCCCGTTACACTGTAGGCAGTTAGGTGCTGTGGCATCTCTAGCTCTCTGTCTTCACTCTTTCTATATGAAAAAGTTACTATGGAGTAGTGATGCTCTGGCAATGACAAAAAATAGTCAATGGAGTGTTTTTTTTTTTTTAATCATTTTATTTTATTGAGGAGATTAATGAATTACTGTACAGTTCTTGACACATAGGTACAATTTCTCATCTTCCTGTGATAGGGGTCTATAAAATAGTCTGACTTCTAAGCTAAGCTAAGCTAGGTCCCATTCCACCATATAGACCCAATCTCCTTTGCTCCCTGTCCCCAGCTCCCTCCCTTCTTGCCTTCCCCAGAGTCCTTTGCTTTGCCAATACAATAAACCTAGTCTTTGTTTCACTTTGTGTTTTCTCTTTCTGTTCTTGTTTAAGTTCCTTGAGGAGGAGCAACTACTCAGTTTCAAACTGAACTAGCAATTTTTTTTTTTTTTTATGAGATAGAACACCATTTTCACCTGAGAGAACGGTCAGTTATAATTGTACTTAGACATTTGGCAAGTATTTTCTCAAACATGAATGAGCTGAGCTCACTTTAAGGAAAACAACCGATAGCATTACTGTTCATGACAAAATTCAAGATTCGGGACTAGTGGTGGGCACATATGTTTCAATGCTCAAGGACCCAGGTTTGAACCCCTGGTCCCCACCTATATGAGGAAAGCTTTGTGAGCGGTAAAGCCGTGTGGCAGGTGTCTTTCTCTCTATCTCCCTTCTCTGTTGCCCTCTTCCCTCTCAATTTCAGGCTGTCTCTATCAAATAAATAAAAAAGATAATAATTTTTTTTTTTAATTCAAGACCAAGCAAAAGCTAGAATTTTGTAAAGGTTGTATCTGTCAATGTGAGTTTGATTGTTTTCTAGTACTTAACCTTTTCAGTATCTGTGGTTATTGAAAAATTAAAATTTTTGAATAATGCAAAATAAATTAAAATGTATTTAGGTGATCTACCTTGATTCCAATGAAACAGCATTTTCCACTTGACCAAAATTATGCATGACATAAAAAAATCCATTCAAAGATAGACTAAAAGCCATTAAATTTTTATTGATGCGGTTTTATAATTCACATTACAAATAACTTTAAAGTATTTGCTACTTGTTGAGCTTTTGTGTAACACCTACAATGATATCCACAATTAAATAACTTTTAAAATTCCATAAAATGTGTAAGTTTGTATGGCTTTTGTTACTAATTTGAATACTTATTTTAAAAGTCAGGAGAAATGACAGAGTTTAATACAAGAGAAAAAAAGTTTCACAGTTAGTATATGTGGCACCAGAGATTGAACTAGGCATGCAAATCAGGTATGCAAATCTTATGCTATACCAGTCCAGCAAATTCCCCAGTCGCATGGTTACTGCGAGTAGAACTATTACTGCTACTACTTTTGGGTTATCAGAAAAGTCATGACATATTTTTTTCTCTGCTGTGTATGCAAAAATATATCATGACTTTGCCAACAAACCAATACTACTGCTAGATTATTATTAATTACTACTACTACTACTACTACTACTACTACTGTTATTGATAAGGCTCAGTGCCTGCAGGACACCACCAAGCACCACCATTTCTGGCAGCCATTTTTTCTTTTTCCTTCTATTTTAATAGAAGGTGAGTGACAGAGAAAGGAAGAGAGGGGAGAGAAACAAGAGGAGAGGAGAGGAGCTGCACTTGTAGCACTGTTCTGTCACTACTAATGAAGCTTCTTCCTTGCAAGTGGTGATCAAGGGCTTGGACCCAGGGCCTTATGTATGGTAACAAGTGGACCTTGCTGGATGAGTCATCATGGGTCATAGATTCTCTATTTTATTATTTTTAAATGAGTTAATGACTATTTCTATATTTTGTGTTTTATTGTCTTAATGGTAGAAATTCTAATAAATGTAATCTATATAAGTAAAAGATCTTTGGAGTTCTTAGTTGTTTTTAAGAATACAAAAGGGAGGCTGGATAACATATTCTATATACCACCTAAGGAAGATGGGTCCTGAAATTGGGGCAGCTTAGAACATTCCTACCCATGACCACAGAATGAGAGCTCAGACCTACAGGGATGCAGAGGTTACATAGGCTCCTAAGATGAATATGGGCCCCAGATCAGATCAAATTGATGGGGTTTACAGTCAAAAATAATTATTTACCTTTCCCATATTTGGGAGCTACTCTCTTCCCTGATCCAGCTTTCTGGTCCATTTTCCAGCCATGACATCATCTCCCCAGACAACAACTTGGATCCACCTGCATATCAGATTTCAGGCTCAGGAGAAAACTAATATAGTCATGGGCCCTTTGGAATATAACTAATATAGGCCTACTAGCTATCTTCAAAACAGAGACCCCAAATCTTCATCTGCAATATTCCGGCCTTTAGGTTTATGATTAATCAACTTTTTTTTTCTTGGCTCTATATATTAACTCTTTTCAGCCACAAGGTTCCAGATGCTACCATGATGCCAACCTGACTTCCTTGGGCAGATGACCCCACCAATGTATCCCAGAGCCCACTTGCTCAGAGCCCTGTCCCACTAGGGAAAGAGAGAGAGAGAGACAGTCTGGGAGTATGGATTGACCTGCCAATGCGCATGTTCAGTGGGGCTGCAGCAAAGGTGGGCGCGAGGAATAACATCATTGCAAGACTGGCCAGCTCCTCATGGGGCGCGAGCGCTTCCACACTATGATCATCATCTCTGGCATTATGCTATTCCACTGCAGAATACTGTGCCCCAGTATGGTTCCGTAGCCCCCATGTCCACTTGGTCGATTCCAAATTATATTCCTCCATGAGGATAATTTCTGGAACCATCCATTCCACCCCGGTTCCATGGCTGCCAGTTCTTAGCAACATCGCCTCGCCAGATATTCGTCGGGATGCGGCATCATCTAAGTTCATTTCCCACGTCTACGCTCGACCGGACCTGCCAATATACGCGGATATCTTCGCCCACCCTGTCCAACGTTTGACGTCTCATCACCCAATCTGGTCCCCTACACCTACACTGAACTTCTCTGTTCCAGACTCTTGGAAACAGAGTTGGCAGTCAGCTGAGGTAAAGAACAAACACCTCATCACAGACCCCTGCAAGCGTCAACCCGGCTTTGACCTAGCACGTTATGATTGGGCCCTCCTCAATTGCTATCGAACAGGCCATGGCCGGTGCGCCGCTATGTTTCATCGCTGGGGAGCCAGAGACGAGCCGAACTGCCCCTGCGGCTACAGACAGACTATGACCCACATAGTCAACAACTGCCACCTCTCCAGATTCAAAGGAGGTCTCGAAACTTTACATCAGGCTCAACCTGACGCTGTTGACTGGTTAAGGAAGAAGGGCAAACGCTAGAAGAAGAAGTGGGGAAGCAATTACAGAAGCCAGGCCTTCCACCTTCTGCACTTCACAATGACCCTGGGTCCATACTCCCAGAGGGTTAAGGAATAGGAAAGCTATTGTGGAGGGGATGAGATATGGAGTTCTGGTGGTGGGAATTGTGTGTGGAGTTGTACCTCTCTTATTCTATATTTTTGTCAGTGTTTCCATTTTATAAATAAAAAAAATTAAAACAGAATATAAAATATAGGTTCTTGGAACAAAAATTTATTTATCACCATGATAGAACAGAATAACAATAAACAGCTAATTAAGTGATTTTCATCTTTCTCCATTGTTATTATTGAAGTATCCATTATTTTTTCCATGAAAACTTTAAAGTTAATTTAATATTCTTGATCTATATTGTTGAAATGATGTACTTTTTTTTTCAGTAGTAGAATTTACATCTTTCAAATGAGACTTTAGTTGACTTTCTTGTCATTCTTGTGTTCACTTTAAGGTATCCCAGTTTGTGCTTACTACAGGATATCCATTCATATATATTGTTGGCTGACAGAAAATACATTTAACAACAAAGTCCATATATATATAGAAACTACTATGAATACTCGAGTAGCAAAAAAGCTCTATTTATTGATTTACCCATTTATACACATGAATCCTAAATCTTATTCTTTTCTACAAAAATATCAGATAATTTATCTCTTTACTGATTCTTTAGTCCTCACAAGAGCTTCATTGTTCTGGCCTGATTTTTTTAAGACAGGGGAGAGACAATAAGGCTTCCTCCACTGTCGTAGGGGCTAGACTTGAGCCTGGGTGAAGTACATAGCAAAGTAGATTTCCAGGAGAGAGATTTTGCTGGTACCTTTTTTTTTTTAAACATGTAAAATGTTGGTCACACAAATTCCATTACACAGACTCTAATACAAGCCCTGGTCCTCATCTGCAGGTCTCTCTTGTTCTTTCTCCCTCTCTATTTCCCCTTCCTCTCAATTTCTCTCTGTCTTACCAAATAAATATACAAGCAAATGAGTGATATTAGAAAAAATAAATCTTTAAAAATAAAATAAAATACAAAAATCTTCCTCTAGGTTAAATAGCTGCTTCTTTAAGAAGCCACAATAATCACCACATACATTATATATTGAGAATTAATACGAAACTTTTATCATATGGTAGGGCATGTATCTTGTCATGTATGTGGCCCAGACTCCTCATCCAGCATCATATGGGGGTGTTACTGGATGGGGAAGCACCTGTCTTTCCCTCCATCTCAGTATACTCTAGTTCAATGGAAACGTGGCCCTGGTCAAGTGAAATCATGCATCCATGAGGTCCTGCAAAACTTCCCCCACCCCATATAAAAGGCCTTTTCTACTTATTTATTTATTTAGTTAAATTACCTTTTTCTTATGACATTTTTATTAGTAATTTAATATTGATTTACAAAATTATATGATAGCAGAGGTATAATTCCACAGTCTTCATGATTCCAGAGTTCTGTATCCATACTCCCTCTATTGGAAACTGAAGTAGTTCTCCCAAGGTCACAGATATAGGTTGACTACAATTTCTATAATTATCTATATGTATATATATATTTTTCTCATGATGCTTTGAGCACATAGATCATATGTGCTCGATGTGTTCAAATATTTTTTCCTCCCTGTACTTGACAACCAACTAATTACCCTCAACTTCCCCCATATTTCTTACAAAATGGAAAAAATGAACAGAACTATAATTGATCATCAATAAATACAGATTTTATAGGAACAGAAATACAACTGTTTCTGGTTGTGGGGTTAAGACTTATAAAATATGAACATTTCAAAAAATTTTAAATAAACATTTTATTTATTTATTTAGTACTGAGAGAGAGAAATTGAGAGGAAAGGGGGGGATAGAGAGGGAGAATGAGAAAGATAGCTACAGTACTGTTTCATGAATCATGGAGCTTCCCCTCTGCAGGTGGGGACCAGGGGCTTGAACCCTGGGCCCCTGTGATCTGTAACATGTATGGTTTACTAGGTGTACCACCATCTGGCCCTGAAATCTTTGTTCTTAATAAAACAACCTAACACTTATTTCAGGGTTCCCCTATTGTGTTTTTATTTATTTCATGCTTAGTAATTTAGCAATAGAAGTTTAATAAATGAGTGTGCAAAATCATTTACTACTTTGTATGTAGTTTGTTTCTATAGTTAAAGATGAAATAATTAGTGTAACAATTAAAATAATAGTAAGCTATTTGGCATTTGCTCACTTTACAAGATATTAGAAAATATTTTTCATACATTACACTAATCCTCTCAATTCTTTGGTGTGTGTGTGTGTCTGTGTGTGTCTATGAATTACTCATGGTCAATTAATGATAATCATCTGCATTCATTTTTATGCTTCTACTGCTTAAATTCTTGGAGGAAAGAAAGAGAAATCCGAGCAAAGGGTGAAAAAGGAATTAGATGAGTTTCCAGGAGGATTATTGCCTTGTGAGATATAAATATTCATTTTAAAGTTTTAATTTTTTTATTTAACTATTGAAAATGCATACTACTTTCATTACTTAGGTTTGTGAGCTGACAGTTTACTTGTACATTTATGCATGACTGGTCTCCTATAAAACCAGAAATAATATTCTTCTCTGCTATGATTTTATTTATGATTGCCCACATATAAAACACTCAAAGGATACTATTTTGTGACTTATTTTTCCCCTATCAGAACAGGAAATTTTGTGCATGTATGTTCTATATGCCTACCTTCCAGAATGAAGTTTTGTTTGTTTATTTATATACTTTATCTACTCAGAGTAGTCCAGAGTATGCATCTCCTACTCAAATGTCTGCTCAATGAAAGGATAATTTCAATGACTTGAAAAAGTCAATAAGGTCTTCCTTTCAGGTCAAGTGCACAAATTATTTGTTAAGTAGAAAACAGACCACCAATAGATATTCAGGTTACACACTTGTTTACTTAAATATCAATGCCAAAATTATATATTATATCTTACTACTTTGTATCCATCTTTCCATAGCATTAGATGTGTTTTATTAAAAAGCAGAATAACTTCCAATTTGTTTGTATGCTTGCTTTTGCAAAAATAAAAATTTATTCAAGTAAAATTATTACTGTATTCAAGTAATATACTGTGTTTATGAAATTATAGAAACCAAATTATAGTCTTTTGTTGGGTATTTTTTATTTTAATTTTCCCAGAGAATCAGCCAACATTACATAATTGTTTGAAAAGGTAATATTTAAAATGGAAAATTGGCAAAAATATTAATATAAGCACAACACTGAAAATGTTAATTAAAATTATTAGTGCACAATGAAAATGTAGTGATCAGGTCTATAAAACCACATATAACATTTATATTATACAATATTATATACATTATATAATATAATGTAATATATATTATTATATATTGTGTATAATTATATATTATATACATTATATAATATATAATGTAATATAATATATATCATATCATATCATATATTATATTATATTATATATTTTATAGTGGAGAAGAGCCAGAAAGTGTATCCCAGAGATCCATCTTTGGCCCTTTTTTCTGAACATCTCCTAATTTCTGAACTTTATCATCTATACCTGTGGATTCAACTACAGCTA
The DNA here is from genome assembly GCF_950295315.1 of Erinaceus europaeus. Taxonomy (NCBI): domain Eukaryota; kingdom Metazoa; phylum Chordata; class Mammalia; order Eulipotyphla; family Erinaceidae; genus Erinaceus; species Erinaceus europaeus. The sequence goes on along the minus strand of NC_080169.1, from coordinate 92,923,472 downwards.
GTAAACAGATGATTTCCTCATATACATTTGAATAAACAGTTCTTATGTCCAACTGAGTCTTTTGTCTTTAGATAAGTTCCTCAGGAACTTCTGGAATGGAGCTATGGTTACCTAGTTGCAGAAAGTTGGCTCACCTCCAGAAAACAAATATTACAACAAAATAATTCAACAAACTTCATCAGAGAACATCTGGAATATCTGGTAAAGAAAAGAACATCAATATCTGAAGGGTGGTGATTATGCATGGTCAGTGGGAACAGGAGTGGGGAAGAGAAGGCATCAAGTAGAATCCCTGCATCATATTGCTGGAGGGTGCCATATTTGATGGGTTCTGTATTGCAATCCTGTCAAAGTCATATAGCATATTCAAAGAGATGAGTGCCTTTAAAAAAGAAGCTTCAGATTGCTCTTCACAGCTACTGCTGAGACAAGCTCCTGAGCAAACGCCAGGAAATTGTTCCTAGGAATTAGAGGCTGGAACACTTGTGGCTTCAGGAAAGTCTATCAAACTCTAAGATGGTCCGCTGCCATACAGACCATGGTCGATCAGACTACCCTGCAGGCAAGAAAAGTGACTTTTGACCCCACAGTAGAGTGAGGAGAGAAGGAGGTAGGGATCTTCCACCCTTTTTCTCCTAACAGACTATGTCTCTGTTTTTGGGACAGCAGGCACCTTCATTTCAAATCTCCCCCCCTTTTCCCTTAACTCAGAGACAAGCAAATCCCAGCATCACATGTGGTAACAACAGAAACCAAAACAAATGGGTAAGATTAGTAAAACACTGGTTTTGCAAAACTAAGAAGCACAGATACTTGATGCAAATCCAGAGGAGCTATCAGAAAGAGTTGAAGAAATACACTGTCAGGAAATCTGAAGAAATATAAAGCTCTCAATTTAATATGGGGAAATGGATTAAGAGAGAAATGCATGACTTCAAAGATTTACTTGATAGAAGAATGGAAAACTTGAAAACAGAATTACAGGGTATGAAGGACATTTTAAATGCATTCCAGTCTCAAATAGGAAGTCAAGGTAGTAGACTGATCTATGTAGAAGAAAGAACATCAGAAACAGAAGACAAATGAGCCACACTCTTTGACTTCAATGTAGAAAGAGAAAAAAGGTCTAGGAAAAATAAGGCAACTCTTTGAGATTGAAGACTTCATCAGAAAAATAAATATCAAAATTATAGAAGTCTCAGAAGAAGAGAGAAAGAAGAGAACAGAAATCATATTTAAAAAATAATAGCAGACTATTTTCCAAATATAGGATGTAGTCAGGAAGTGGAGCGAACTCCCAAATTCTTAAACCCAGATAGACCTACACCAAGGCATATCATTGTGAAACTATCAAAAGTCAAGGACAAAGATGAGATTTTACAAGTTGGCAGGTAATAGAAGAAAGTGACTTATAAAGGAAACATAGCCTTGCATACAATTATTCTGCAGGGGGAGTCGGGCTGTAGCGCAGCGGGTTAAGCGCAGGTGGCGCAAAGCACAAGGACCAGCATAAGGATCCCGGTTCGAACCCTGGCTCCCCACCTGCAGGGGAGTCGCTTCACAGGCGGTGAAGCAGGTCTGCAGGTGTCTATCTTTCTCTCCCCCTCTCTGTCTTCCCCTCCTCTCTCCATTTCTCTCTGTCCTATCCAACAACGACGACAACAATAATAATAAAACAACAAGGGCAACAAAAGGGAATAAATAAAATATTAAAAAAAAAATTATTCTGCAGGAACCATGGAGACCAGGAGAGAGTGCAGTGGTATATTTAAGGTTTTAAAAGACAGTAAGTGTAGCCCATACATACTTTACCATGCAAGACTTTCATTCAAATATTAAGGAGCAATCAAACAGTACCAGACATACAAAAACTAAAGGAAATTGTCATTACCAGACATGCCTTGCAGGAACTACTACTGAGGGGGTCGGGCAGTGATGCTAAACACATGTGACTCTAAGCACAAGGACCAGCGTCCTGCCCTGGCTCTCCATCTGCAGGGTAGTCCATTCACAAGCCATGAAGCAAGTCTGCAGGTGTCTTTCTCTCCCCCTCTCTGTCTTCCCCTCCCCTCTCCATTTTTCTCTGTACTATCCAATGACAACAACAACAATAAAAACAACAAGGGCAACAAAAGGGAAAATAAATAAATTAATTTAAAAAAGGAGAAAGAGCTACTACTGAAAGGAGTGCCACAGACATAAAACAAGGAATAGTTAACAAGGTGATATATAGTAAAAAAAAAAGACCTAGAAACACAAACCATAGAAATATGAGACAACTATAAAGTATAAAAGAAGAACAAATAGATACAGGATGTTCAATCAAAGAATGATGAGACAAGAACAGTTTAAGAAAGGTTCTCTTAGATATGTTTATATATAAAAATATATGTAGAATACTCCTATGTATAATCATATGTCATAAATGCCTGTGTCTTATTAATAATAAGCATATGCCTTATTAAATGTAATTTTATTTCTAGTACATTTTAATCTTTCTTACATTTGATTAATCCTTATCATATATAGTATCTTGATATTCTTTAATTAGTGTTTGTGTCCAAGTACCCTTATTCCTATAATTGATATCTGCTACCAAATGACGTGTCTTTCTCTGAAAGGCAACTACTGTTATGGTTTCAAACAAATTTTCAATATATAGAACTGAAACACATAAACTTCTTTTAAAAAAGTGTCAGTTGTCATTGAGACTCTGAAAACTTTGTTGGTTAGCCTTGTAGTGGAGTAGGAGAGCCAGGGGAAGGGGGTAGCACACAACTGTGGTAGTGAGTGTGGAACTATAATCCTGTAGCCTTATGATCTTGTAAATCATTATTTAATTACTAATAAAATAAAATTGAAAGAATAAAAAAATATCCATTACTCAAGGTCGGGCAGTAGCTCACAGGGTTAAGTGTTCATACTGCCAAGCACTAGGATGCAAGGATCCCGGTGTGAGCCCTCAGCTCCCAACCTGCAGGGAGGGGTTGCTTCACAAGCAGGGAAGCAGGTCAGTAGGTCTACATGTCTACAGGTTTCTATCTTTTCTCCCACTCTCTGTCTTCCCCTCCTCTCTCAATTTCTCTCTGCCCTAACCAACAACAACAATGGGGGGAAAAATGGCTGCAGCAGCAGTGGATTGGTAGTGCAGGCACTGAACCCCAGCAATAACCCTGTAGGAGAAAAACAGAAAGAGATAAGTTATTCAAAACTTTTTCTTTAAAATTACTTGTGATTTGAACACACACACACACACACACACACACACACACACACGACATCTATTTTCAGTCAACATTATTTCTGGTAGTCATTTTGTGTTCTTGACCTTCTTCAACTCCTTATACATATTCTATTGATTCTATTTATGAGTTCCATACTCCCATTGAATCTTATCATTGTTTCTCTCCCACATTTCCTTAGTAAATAACATCTTGATATATTACCACTACTTTCACCACCCTTATTTTAGATAGACTGTTTAAAACATTAAAATTTTTTTTTCTATATTTAGAAAGGAAGAGACTAGTTTATCCTATCAGCATTTTGGGTAGCTGAAACAATGGCTTCACATATGCAAAGCAAATGCTCTACTGTGGAATCACTTCCCTGGTTACTCCAGACTGATTCTTAAGTTATGCTTTATCCTAAGTCTTTATGTATGACCTCACTTTTGGAGGGCTATTGATTAAATTTCAAAACATGGAATACAAAGCTATGCTTTCCTGCTCAACGGTAAATTTACTTGTGTTTTTGTTGGTGGGAATGTAAAATGGTGCAGCCCCTTTCGGACACCATATGGAGAATCTTTAAACAAATAAAAATGGAATTCAGGAATGCCATGCCCAGGCATTTATTCAAAAGACATAAAAACACTAATTTGGAGGAATATGTATACCCCTATGTTCACATCTGCATTAGTCACATTTGCCTAAGAGTGGAAGCAGCCTAAATGCTCATGAGCAGATGATTGGATAAAGAAGTTATGGGATATATGTAGTAGTCTGCAACAAAAAAAATCATGTTATTTGAGGCAAAATGAATGGAACTGGAGGTTATTATGCTTAGTGACACAAGTAAAGGGGTGAAATACAATTATTGGATGGTTTCACTCAGATGTGGAATCTTGCAAATTGAAATGCATCAACTTGCAAAGACAAAAAGCAGAGTCCAAGACTTCCGGAGGCAGGGCTATGGAGCAGCAGCAGCAGCTGTGTTCCTCCCCTCTCCTCTCCTCTCCTCTCCTCTCCTCTCCTCTCCTCTCCTCTCCTCTCCTCTCCTCTCCTCTCCTCTCCTCTCCTCTCCCCTCCCCTCCCCTCCCCTCCCCTCCCCTCCCCTCCCCTCCCCTCCCCTCCCCTCCCCTCCCCTCCCCTCCCCTCCCCTCCCCTCCCCTCCCCTCCCCTCCCCTCCCCTCCCCTTGGCCAACTAGGAATGCCAAAAGAGACCACCTGGGACTGAGTCAATACAGGACTAGAATGACTTCAGGAACCCACCAAATCACTGGTGAGTGCAAACACCTGTGGCTCGTGGTCAGTGAGGAGCCTAGAGAGAGATTAAGTAATTGGCAACAGTCTGGCAGTTTACCAGTTCAGACAACACCTCCAGTCTGTTTCACCAACAAAAAGAGAGCTGAAGGGAGGAAACGACTCACCAAATACAACTGTGAGTCTCCATTGCTATTGCCCTCAGAATCTGGGGCAGTGGCAGGGAGGCCCTGTGCTGACAACAGGGGACAGAAAACTAACCAGGAAACTCAGGAGAAGATATATACCTTGGTGGCCTAGCAGTGGGGCTGTGAGAGTCTCTTTGCATAACCATTGGATTATCTCTGCCTCACCCTGTTTTCTCTCTTGGTCAGGAGTCAGTGATTAAGCTAAGAAGCCTACTTATAGTTTAAAAGCCCTCAGGCTCCCATAGCCTACAGAGAAGGAAAATAACAAAAGAGGCTTTTAAGCCAGTCAGTCTCCACAGCTGAAGAAATTTTAATATGGAAGAAAATAACAAGTTATAAAATAAAGCAGTGTTAATAAAAGATACTGAGTAGTCTGGGAGGTGGCTCAGTGGTAAAGCTTTGGACTCTCAAAGTTCTCGATTGAACTCTCGAGTTCAATCCCCAGCAGCACATGTGCCAGAGTGATGTCTGGTTTTTTCTCTCTCCTCCTATCTTTCTCATAAATAAATAAAAATAAAAAAATAAAAGATCCTGAAAATATGGCTTCTATTGGCAAGAAAAGGAAGTTCATAAATATCATATATTAGTAGTTATGATTGCATTAATTAAATTCTATTATTTTAGTTATTAATTTAATAATTACATTTAATACATTGATTCATAGCCAAGCAAATTCTAACAGAAATAAGTAACTTTTTGTAACTAGCATATTATGATGAGTCTTTGTCCCATTAATTATTAGTTCTATATGAAAGAAGTCTTCAAGTTTCAGCTTTCCCTCTGTAAAAAGAACTGAAATAAAGGGGAGTCGGGCAGTAGCGCAGCGGGTTAAGCGCAGGTGGCGCAAAGCACAAGGACCGGAATAAGGATCTCGGTTCGAACCCCGGCTCCCCACCTGCAGGGGAGACGCTTCACAGGCGGTGAAGCAGGTCTGCAGGTGTCTGTCTTTCTCTCCTCCTCTCTGTCTTCCCCTCCTCTCTCCATTTCTCTCTGTCCTATCCAACAACGACAACAACAATAATAACTACAACAATAAAACAACAAGGGCAACAAAAGGAAATAAATAAATAAAATAAATATTTAAAAAAATAAATTAAAAAAAAAAGAACTGAAATAAGATGAGATAAAGGGGTAGGGAGATAACTCACTATGGGTTGTGATCCTATGAGAATACCATGGACAGACCATAGGTCTCCATGAATAGTGAAGCTATACTGTGGTATTTCTCCTTCTCTCTGTAACTCTCTTCATGTCTTTCTTTCTTAGGTAATAAATGAAAAAAAGTGGGACCAGATTGCTTATGAGAAGGATCCTGAGTGCATTCCTAGAGTGGCATAACAAGCAAATAAAAGAGATAACGTTTGGTAATGGTTTTAGTGCAATTCCTATTATATACAAAGCACAAATGCAAATAGTTATAGTAGTCTTGATATTAATATTAATCACCTGTCTTGGCTGATGAAATCAATCATGTGGATAGTGTGTTGCTTTGCCAAGTACCAAAATTGAGGTTGGAGCCTGGTACTCACTGAATTGAAGGAAACATTGGTACAATGTTTTCTTTCACTGTCTCTCTGCCTCTTTCTTAAAATAATTACCGCCACAAGTGTAAAAAAAATTACTTTGATGATAGTATTAGATAAATGCCTTCACAAAACCTTTGCATAATGTAAAGAGCTGTGTATAAAAGCATTAGAAACTATATCTCAAATGAATAAACGTGTCATTATTTACCTTACTAACAATGAAACATTGTCTGTACATATATTCGTTTCTGAGATTTCTTAGCCACTGGCAAGTGGAGATCAGTCAGCTGTCATCCTCAATAAATGCCTTTCATCTCTGTGAGCACCCGTTGACAATTCATAAAAAAAAAAGCAATCCTCCCCAGGAGTATAAATTTAAACCTCATATAGAGAAAATGTCAGTAAGTGCAGAAGAAAAGCCTCTTTCGTGTACCTAAGCGAGAAAGTGGGTTGAAAAAGCTAAAGATGCTACCTGCCAGAAGTAGATGAGCAGGGAGTTCTTATTTGTCCGGTAAACAGTTTCGCAGAACTTCAACACCTGCCAGTTAGTTTGGGCTTTGGGCTCAGTTCTTAGTGTTGAAGTCATTGTTTTGCCTGCTTCCCCAACCCGCCACCCCTCTGTCTGGATTAAGAATGCCTGAAACAGAATCAGGAAAGGAAACGCCTGGGTGGTTCCTGCATTGGAACTGAGAAATCTGCATAGATAAGAACAAGCTTCAGGGTGCAGCTAGGAGACGCCCACTGGAGGCCACATCCAACAGTGACCAAGTCTTTCCAGCCCCAGTGCAATGCAAACTCGGCCAAATGATAATAGTGCTGGGCACTGGAGGGGCGCGCAAACATTTGCTGACCTAATGTCTACATCGTACATCCCGTCTAGTCAACTGCGTCCTACGCCAGAAAATAATGGAGCTGTGTCTAAGTGGAATCAGAGTGTCTTTTCGCAAAAAATCTAAATCATACCTCTAAAGAAATAAAAGCTGTTTAAAAGGAAAGTATCTTTAGTTTTCTTGGTTTTTCCTTTCAAGACCATTATTGGGACTAATAATTTGGACTTCAGTTTGAGTGTCAAATAGCAAACAAGAGGAAGAGACTTTTACAAGTCCCCTCCAAAGGAGGTAAACGCTGCGACCCTACTTTTCCAGGGCTTGGTTTCAACCTGGAGAATTGGGTTCTGGTGTGGGAGATATTATAGCCATTCTCCTCACTTAGGAGGCACAGGTGAGTGTGGGGGTGGGGATGGGGACACTCAGTTCCCACCTCTCAGGAGCTTGCGAGGGGTGGAGTGGTTAAGTGGGAGAAGGTGGGTGATTTGATGAAGTTACGGCAATCCAGGCATCCCCAGGTGGGAACACGTGGAGCTCTTGCACTAACCCGCTCCCATCCTTTGCAAATTCCGCGTCCTGGCACCGGGGCACCCCAGGCAGCATCGGGCTGCAGCTGCTGCGCGCGCACGCGCACTCGGCGGCCGGGCGCCCGCTCCTCAACATTCCATTCCACGTGTTGCTTGTTTGTAGGCGCCACAGGTTCTCCACCTGCGCTGGGGAGCTCTGGCCGCTTCTCCTCCTCCTGCCGGTGGTGAGCTGGGGGCCTCGGGGCGGGCAGTATCTGAGCCGGCCAAGCAATTCCCGAGGAGGACGGGCTCACCCCCCCTCCCCACGCTAACTCCGCCTATTTAAGCCCGGCGGTTCTCCTCCCCCTTACCTCCCCTCGCCTCTGTCCCGGTCTTCTTCCCGGCTCCTGCCCGCCCCTTGTGCCCTGCTGATTGAAAGCACTCTTAACTCGACGTGTCCGGAAAGCTGCGGCCAGTTTCCCTTTCGTTCTGCGGCCGCTGTTGCTAGTGGCGCGGAGCCTTCGGACCCGCGGTTTGCAGCCTCCAGTCGGGGGTGAGGCTTCTGGGGGCCTGGGGCCGGGCGGCGGGGCGCGCAGAGCACCATGCTTGATCCTTCTTCCAGCGAAGAGGAGTCGGACGAGGGGGTGGAAGAGGAGACCCGCGAGGTGTTGGTGGCGGCGGGCGGCTCGCAGCGGGCGCTGCCGGTCCCGACTCGGGAAGGGCGACGGGACGCGCCGGGGCGAGTGGGCAGCGGCGGCACCGCCAGACCTGTAAGCCCGAGCCCCTCAGTGATCAGCGAGGGTCAAGAAGAGCCCGAACGACAGCTGGACGAGGAACAGGAGCGGAGAATCCGCCTGCAGCTCTATGTCTTCGTGGTGAGGTGCATCGCCTACCCGTTCAATGCTAAGCAGCCCACCGACATGGCCCGGAGGCAGCAGAAGGTGAGTTGTCTGCAGGACAGGGCGCCTCCTGCAGCCACTTCTCTCCAGGGCTTTCTCCTGAGAGAGCTTTTGGGGTGCCTTTTTAGCTCAGGAGACTGCATATTGGTTAGTCTTTAAGGATAAGGACATTTTTGGGGGGGGTGGACTGTGCTTTTTTTTTTTTTTTTTTTTTTTTAAGCTTGTTGGGTTGCTGCGAACGCACTTTCTCCCCTGGGTTGGCAGATGCTGTCAGCTCAGTATCCGCGACATCTAGACTCACTGAGAGCATTAGCCTTGCTTTGGTTGCTCTGAGCCATCTCTGCTGTGTCCGGGTGAGATGTCACTTCTTAAAATTTTCTTAAAATTTTCTTTTCTTAAAAAACTTTAAATTTCTGAGGGCAGTAGTGCACTCCTGCTTATCTAGCCCAGCTGAAGTTATGATTTTTCATGCATCTAAATGACTGTGTAGCTAGGTAAAACTAGTGGAAAAGGATTTTTTTTTTCTTTCCTTTCTTCCTCCTTGAGCTGCAGAAGTAAGTCTTTACTGGGATAGAGAGGTAGAAATTTCCCCCCCTGTGCATTAAAAAAAAGTTAAATGGATTGGTTTCCCACTCTGTTGTATAACTCAGGCAACAAATTCAAACGCTGAAGGTTTGCAGCTCTGAGTTGGTGTGGGTAAATTATTCCTGGACCTAATGAAATGCACCATCAATGAAAAAGACTTGATGCATTTCCTAAGGAATGTTTTCTCCCCTAAGGGGTGAGGAATTAATTTCAGGTGAAATGTCTTTCAACTTTAGTTTTAAAACAAGACCCCAGGGAGCTAATGATATGAGAAAGGTAATGACTCAGATTGCCCTATTTGGATACACCTTTTCAATAGAAATTGCGACTCATTCCCCCCCCCCCCCCCTTTCCCTTTCCCTCAGTCCCTCCTTTACCAGAGCATTGTTCAGCTCTGGCTTCTGGTGGGGCAGATTAAACCTGGGGCTTTGGAACCTTAGGCATGAGAGTCTCTTTGCATAACCATTATGCTATATACCACCATCCTCTCAATAGAAATTGTGTATGAAGTCTTTTGTAAAAGACTGCTGAGCCTAGAACTTCAGTAGAAATCTGTAACAGGCTCTTTAGTTTGTGGCCAGATCTGGAAACCCAGAGATAATTACATGTGTAAGGCACACCTAGATGCACAAGATGTATATTCTCTTAACTATTGAAAGTATATGAGGAAGCATTTATCAGAAATTGAGATAGCATTCAAACTGACTTTTGAAATATTACTGTAGTTGAGTAGTCTTCTTGCCATTCTCTTTAACACAGCTTCTTAAACTATTTTGAATCATTCTCTGGGAATGTTTATGGGACGATTCTTTACAGCTGGCAGCTAATTACACCCCTTTTCCATGCACCTTAGCCCCTTAGGTAATTGAATCACAGTGGTACAGCTGGTAAAGACATTGAGATCTTCTAGGGAGATCTTTCTTTTTGGAGGAGTGAATGCATCCCAATAGTATTTCTTGATTCCCAACCATTTGATGTAAGTCAGCATTTTTCAGATCAGCTTTTAATGTGTCTCATAAGCTTTGCATTTCAGATTGAGTACCATAATTTCGCCTTGGTAATGTGCAGTGAATTTTGTTTTTTAAGTCTCTACGTCAAATGACTGTTAAGTTAGTGATCTACAGGTTAGGTATAAGTAATTCTAGATAAACTGGGACGTGTTTCATAAAGTTTATGAATATGAACCGGTCTCCTGTTAATATTGCACTGAAGCTTATTTTTAGTGCATTGAAGTCTAAAAATAGTGTCTGGTGAAATTCAGAGTCTATTCCTATTTGGAATATTCTTGAACATATGTCTTTGCAAAAAGTTACTAGTAGCTGATTTATAGGTCCATACTTATTGCTCTTTGTTAGACACTCTTGCTAATGGTCCAGATCTCTTACTCTTCTTATACAAATAGAATGTTTTCTTCAGAAGTTATATAAATTAGATAACAAGCGCACACATAATACTATTGACAGGACTTAATAACTTTATCCAAACATTAAAAAATAGCAAGTTAGCCTAAGTAACGGCCTTATTCAAAACTTGCTGAAAAGTTCCCACCCTTTCTATACCTTTCTTCTAACTAAAGGGAGCTAGAACAATTCTTGGCAGTCAGAGTTCCTCCTCAGTCAAAATAAACTGGGGATTTAATTGTTCTTGTGGAATTGACGTAGTGTCAAAAACTTAATTTATGTCTTGAATTGTACAGTCGGCTATATAAAAGAACAGGATAGTTGCAAAAATCCTAACCTACTGTACATTCTGTATTTTCCAATCAGACATCTAGCAAAAAGGACTTAATAGCTTACATTTTTTGTGATTGAAACACATAGTGCTACTTCTCCCTACTTTGTGAATTTAGAAACTCAGAAATTGAGGTTTGAAAAGGTTCTCATTTTAAAAATGAAAATTTGTGTTCATTATAGCTACAAGAGTTTCATAATATTTTCTTGTAGCCAATAATATACAATTTATTGAAAAAAAATTTATCAGTGTTCAGAGCCTTAACCTTGAGATGTGGATTTTGGTCTCTGAATTGTGTGTGGCTAGTGGGGAGCATGAACCAGAGCTGAATTGGACTGCTTTAAAAAAAATTTTTTTTACTGTACTAAAAAATACCTATAGAACTAGTATAGGATGTATTCAGGAGTAGCTTGAGAAAGCTTAACAGCATTAAAATTCAGGATTAATATGTTTGTTTTTGCTTTAGGTTAAGAGATTACAGCTCCCAGAAATAAGTGGTCAGCTTTTGCCTGTTGGGCTCTGCAATTAGTTTTACAGAAAGTTCTTGGGATGAATGTAAAGGAGCCACCGACAAAGCTCTATACCAGTTCAACACCAGTTACAGAAGAAAACATCCAGGGACTTTCACATGAATATGAAGTAAAAAAAAAAAAAAAAAAAAAAGCCAATGGCAGTGACCTCAGTTTTGAGCAGTGCTTAAATCTGATGTTCATTTTCTTTCTTACTGCCATTAAGGCACTTAAATAGTAAAGCAATCTGGGTGATTTTAGCTTGTGAGTTAAAGGTTGAATCCATGTGAGAGCTAGAAAAACTATGACACAGGTAGATCAGTTATTAATTTATTTATTGTTTTTGAATAACATTGAAATTCTAGAAGGAAAACCAGTAAAGACCAAGGAGTCCTTGAGGATTAGAAAACATAGAGAGAATCTGAGAAGCATAATGACCATCGCAGAAATTCTTATATTTACATACATAAAGTCTTATATTTACATAGGTGTTTATATAAAAGCTATGGGTGTCCTATATTTTGAATGTGTATGACTTAAAAGTGCTAACAGTTCAGCTTACCTAAAAGTCCATATACTTCTAGTTGTTAGTTTTCACTTTTTTTTAGTCAGGTGTTGAAAGTCCACTATCCATTTTTTAAAACTAGACATGAAGAGGGAATTAAAAAAGGTAAAAGTGGTACCTAATAAATCCCCATGCACTCATGCTCTTTGTATTTCTGTGTGCTTTGTCATTGTAATCACACTAAACTGTGCCTTACTAAATCTTTTTTACATAATTACTCCCACTTCATTTATTATTTATCATTAATTGTAAGCTTGAGAAATGTACACATGTGGTACTCTATTTTAGATGGTGGAAAAGTAAGCTCCTCAGGTAAAATTGACAAGGGAATGTTGTAGGTGAATAGTTTTTGGTGAAAGATACATAAATCATAATTCATCTATTTCAATATTAAACTAAACTTTTTTTTTTTTTTGCCTCCAGGGTTATTGCCAGGGCTCGGTGCCTGCACCACGAATCCACTGCTCCTGGAGACCATTTTTTCCCCTTTTGTTGCCCTTGTTTTTCATCATTGTTGTGGTTATTACTGTTTTGCTGTCCTTGGATAGGACAGAGAAATGGAGAGAGGAGGGGAAACAGAGAGGAGATAAAGATAGACACCTGCAGACGTGCTTCACCACCTGTGAAGCCCCTGCAGGTAGGAACCAGGGGCTCGAACCGGGATCCTAAGCCGGTCCTTATACTTCGCACCACGTGCGCTTAACTTGCTGCGCTACTGCCCAGCTCCCTAAAATACTCTTAAGTGACTACTTATCTCCATCTTTGGAAATGTCTTTGCAAGCATGTCCTAATTCTATGTAAGTGATCTCTATGCTTACAGAAGGGCCTGTTATATAAAAGCTGAGTTACACATTTACAAAGATTAAGAATCACTTAACTTGAGATGTCATTGTGCCTTCTGTTATATTGTCTCTTCCTTGTAGCCTAAGAAGGAACTGTGGCCTAATGTGTTCTCAGCTGAGTTTGTGGTGGGTAAGAGTTTTCATTTCTTCTGTGGAAACATGCTCCAAATCATGTTTTGAGACCTCGTATGACTTTGACATCAAAGTGACACTTTGCTCAGTGATACTGCTGTGCTCAGGAGATTTTCTGGAAGCTCCACAGTATCTACTCTTTCTTTCACATTTGCAGTAAATTTAGTGATAGTGTAAAACACCATCACTAAATTTAGGAGGAGGGGAAGACGGGGAGAGAAAGATAGACACCTGCAGACCTGCTTCACCATTTGTGAAGCAACTCCCCTGCAGGTGGGGAGCTGGGGGCTCGAACTGGGATCCTTATGCTGGTCCTTGCGCTTTGCGCCACATGGACTTAACCAACTGCGCTACCACCAGACTCCAGAAAACCACACTTTAAAGGAAGACTTCAGACTGGACTTAGTATTTCAGAGCAAAATGCATGTTGCATCAGCTGATTATTGATCTAATACCCACAGAGGATTCTGAGACCACAACACTTAATTTGGTGGAATGAATTGTGCTAATGAGAACTCAAATGATTAAATGATACTGGCATTTGCTTAATTTCAACAATGAAATCAGCTGTAAGGTTGATGTGTAATTACTTATTAGAAAATGAAATACATAGCATAGAGGGTACATTAGCATAGTGGTTATGCAAACAGATTCTCAGTGTCTGAGCCTCCAAAGTCCTAGGTCCAGTCCCCTGTGCTACCATAAGTCAGAGCTGAATAGTGCTCTGGTTAAAAAAAAAAAATGCTTGTTTTCATTCGTCAGATTTTTAAAAATGGAAACAGCTCTCTTTGTTTGTATACATAAAAGATAAAAATATTACAACTTATGAGATTAAGAATCTTTAGAACAAAGCTAAATTGACTATGCCAGATTTTGAAATAATGAAATTCAGAATGGAAAATTCTGACCTTTTCTTTTTTTTTTCTTTCCCCTTTTCTATCTTTTCTGTACTTTATCTTTACTTTTTCCTTTTATCTTATTACTTCATTCCTTTCTCTATCTTCCTTTCTCAGAAATAGAAAAGGAACGGGGAGATAGACACCTGCAACACTGCTTCCTTATTTCTGAAGCACTGTAATGTGTATGCCCTTTGGGTACACCTTTTTTTTAATCATTTTTAATTTTATTTTTTAATTATAAAAAGGAAACTGAAAGAACCATAGGATAAGAGGGGTACAACTAAGCACAATTCCCACCACCAGAACTCTATATCCTTTCTCCTCCCCTCCCCGATAGCTTTCCTATTTATCCCTCTGGGAGTATGGACCCAAGGTCATTATGAGGTGCAGAAATTGGAAGGTCTGGCTTCTATAATTGCTTCCTTGCTGAACATGGGTGTTGGCAGGTCAATCCATTCTCCCAGCCTCTCTCTTTCCCTAGTGGGGTGGGCCTCTAGGGGAGCAGGGCTCCAGGACATATTGGTGGGGTTGTCTGTCCAGGGAAGTCATGGTAGCATCTGGAACTTGCTGGCAGAAGAGAGAGTTAACATATAAAGCCAAACAAGTTGTTGACTAATCATGAACCTAAAGGCTGGAATAGTGCAGATGAAGAGTTGGGTCTCCAGCTACCCCATCAGCTGGGGCCCTAGTTGGGGGAGTCCTGAGATTCCCAAACAGAAGGGAAGATGGACAACGTACTCTATGCTCCACCCGAGGAATATGGTCCTGAAATTGGGGCAGCTTGGAACGTTCCTACTCATGACCACAGACTGTGAGCTCAGATCTGCAGGGATGCAGAGGTTACATAGGCTTCTAAGCTTAACATGGGCCCCAGATCAGATCAAATTGATGGGGTTTACAGTGAAGAATATTTATACACCTTTCCCATATTTGGGAGCTACTCTCTTCCCTGATGCAGCTTTCTGGTCCTTTTTCCAGCCATGACACCATCTCCCCAGACAATAACTAGGATCCACCTGCATATCAGATTTCAGGCTCAGGGAAAAAAGAACAACTAGTATAGTCATGGGTACACCTTTTATGGTTATTCTTTACTAGTGAGACAAACCTCTTAATTTACTCTGTGGTATTCCTTTCAAGTTAAAATGTTTGTGAAGGAGCTAGTTGATAGTCATATGGCATGCCAACTTCACTTTTAGGCTAGAGAAGACTAAAGGATAGTAAGAGGTGGACTTATTGGAACAAATAACATCTTAGAATTTTAAAAAATATTTATTCTTTTGTTGCCCTTGTTCTTTTATTGTTATTATTGCCATTGTTGGATAGGACAGAGTGAAATGGAGAGGAGGGGAAGCCGGGGAGAGAAAGATAGACACCTGCAGACCTGCTTCGCCGCTTGTGAAGCAACACACCTGCAGGTGGGGAGCCAGGGGGCTTGAACTGGGATCCTTAGGTGGGTCCTTGTGCTTTGCCGCCACCTGCGCTTAACCCGCTGCTCTACCACCCGACTCCCCTTTCTTAGAATTTTAAAAGTATCCAATCATTATGTTCAGGGAATTGTTCAAAGTCTGCCATAACATTTAATTTTTTGTCCACTGTGTTTAAGTTATCTAAGGATTTTGATAATTTCTTTAAAAATGATTCTTGGGCGCACATTAGGTTAACATAGAGGGTTTTAAAGAATATCATTACCCTGTTTGTATCTCAGACTAATTAAATTAGTCTCTTGGATTGTGATCTTTAAGCTTCCCAGGTGATTCTGATATATAACCAATGTTGGGAGCTACAGTTTGAAAGGGAAGCTATGGTAAAATAGCTTGTTTTCATTCAGGCAAGGTGAAAGTATTGGCAATAATGGGTGCTATTACCAAAAACTAGTATTCTCCATTCGAGAAACAGTATTAGGGATTCTCTTAGCAAAGAATACACACATCTAGGGGGCTGGGCGGTAGCACAGTGGGTTAAACCCACATGGGCAAGGACCAGTGTAAGGATTCAGGTTCCAGCCCCTGGCTCCCCACCTGCAGGGGGTCGCTTCACAAGCAGTGAAGCAGGTCTGCAGGTATCTGTCTTGTCTGTCTATCTTGTCTGTCTTCCCCTCTCTAGATTTCTCTCTGTCCTATCCAACAGCAATAACAATAACAATAAGCAATAAGGGTAACAAAAGGGACAAAGTAGCTTCCAGGCTTCATAGTGTAGGCACTGAGTCTGCAGGCAAAAAGAAAAAAAATCTAGGTAATCTATACATTGCTGAGCCAACATAGTAGTTAAATTACTTTTAATTATGTGGTATGCTAGAAGTGATTAAACTACATTACCAATCATGTCATAGAAATTCATATAACTAAATGCAGATAACTAAACTCAGAACAGAAAAAAATTAAGATGCTGAGGGTAATCCTGATTTCCTTCCATTCCATAATTAAGTAGGACAGACAATAATTGTCAAATCTCATAGTTGTAGTTTATCCTTCAGTTAGGTACTACTTACTGTAAATTTTAGAGGTTTTAGGGCATAGAATATTTCCTCAGTGGATGTAAAAGTAATACCTGCAGGTTTTTCATAAAGTAAATTTAAGAAGGCATTATCAAGTAGTCATCTTATTAAATAAAGTGGTTAAGCCTATGTAAAGAATTTAAGTAAAGACGTCTGATATCGTGTTCCCAGAATTCTGTAGTCTGCCTAAAAAAAAACTTTTCCTCAAATTACATCAGCTGGTTAATGTTTACACTTGAGTTCCTTGGATTTTGTTTGAGCATCATTATTTCTGTTTTACTTCTTGGAACTTCTACATCACTTTGATAACTTTTTTCTTTTTTTTTTTTTGCCTCCAGGGTTATTGCTGGGGCTCAGTGCTGGTACCACAAATCCACTGCTCTTGGAGACTAGTTTTTTTCCCACTTTGTTGCCCTTGTTGTTTTTTAGTTGTGGTCAGAATTATTACTGTCATTAATGTTGTTGTTGAATAGGACAGAGAAATGAAGAGAGGAGTGGAAGATGGGAGAGAAAGACACCTGTAGACCTGCTTCACTGCTTGTGAAGTGACACCCCTGTAGGTGGGGGAGCCGGGATCCTTATGGAGGTCCTTGTGCTTTGTTCCATGTGCACTTAACCCCCCACTCTACCGCCCGACCCCCGACCCCCAATAACCTTTTTTCTTATGTCATCAGGGTTGTTGCTGGGGGACTTATGGCCAGCACAATGAATTCACTGCTTCTAGTGACCATTTTCTTCTTCTTCTTTTTTTTTAAATTAAGACAGAGAAATTGAGAAGGGAGGGGAGGTAGGGGGAGATAAAGATTGGCACCTGCAGACCTGCTGCACCACTTGTGAAGCATCTCCCCTACAGGTAGGGAGCGGGGGCTTGAACTCCAGTCTTTGTGCATGTGAACTATGTGCTTAACTGGGCAAACAACTGTATGATGATCCATTAGCCCTTCTGTTCCTTAAAGAAAATACATGGAACACAAATAAAATTTAGTTTTTGAAAAATAAATCAGTATCCCTAGGCTTTAAAAATTGTATATATCTTGCTTTCTATTTTGATTTATGTATTCCAGCATTTGTACAAGTCCATTTCATTTCACAACTGAAGTGAAAAGCAATGAGTCTTACTAAGTAAACTTGGACTTAATGTCAAAAGTTTAATAGCATCATACTTCAGGTGATATGTATCTTAACTGGATCACACTTGAAGTACATGCTTAACATTAAAATTTTTCTAATTAAATTGTTTTTAAAATACAAAGTGTATGGGTCCAGATGGTGGTTCACCTAGGACATACACATTATCATGAGATCCAGGTTCAAATCCCACATACTCACTTATGTAGAAGAGAAGCTATACAAGTGATGGAACAGTGCTATAGCTATCTTTCCTTATGTCTTCGTCTTTTGTTGCTTACTCTCTGTCAGAAGAGAAGAAAAAAAGGAAAAAAAAAAGAAAAAAAATTCAGGGGGAATAGCAATAACCTTAGTAGCAAAAAAGAAACACACACACACACACACACACACACACACACACACACACACACACACACAATATAACCCCAGATGCCCAATGACAGGTAGCTAAGAGTTGTGACAGTCCTTTTTTTAAATTTTTTAAATTTTTTTTAAGACAGGATTAATTAACAAAACCATAGGGTAGGAGGGGTACAATTCCACACAGTTCCCACCACCCAATCTCCATATCCCACCCCCTCCCCTGATAGCTTTCCCATTCTCTATCCCTCTGGGAGCATGGATCCAGGGTCATTGTGGGTTGCAGAAGGTAGAAGGTCTGGCTTCTGTAATTGCTTCCCTGCTGAACATGGGCGTTGACTGGTCGGTCCATACTCCCAGTCTGCCTCTCTTTCCCTAGTAGGGTGGGTCTCTGGGGAAGCGGAGCTCCAGGACATATTGGTGGGGTCTTCAGTCTAGGGAAGCCTGGCCGGCATCCTGATGACATCTGGAACCTGGCGATAGTCCTTTTTTTGTATGCTGAACTCAGCATGTTTTTTGCATCATAGAAATAGTTTGAGTCAGTAGGTAGTGGTTTTGCTGTCCAGCAATTGAGTTTTAGCTATGCTCTTCGTACAAATCATTTTGTGGGAGAAACTATATATATGTGATCCCATTTTTCAGTTGATGCAGATACCTATGAAATTGCATTAATTTAAAGTAGAGTACAGTTTTAAGGCACTATGGAGTAAGTATTATAGTTCCTTCAGTATTACTTTAGATCACATATAAGAAGGGTAGCACTGTAAGATTATGGTATGCTAAAATACTTAAGCTATTTTAATGAAAATATATTTGTGTGGCTAAAAATGCAAAGTGTACAGATTTCCTGTAAGAAGCAATAGCCCTGTTCCCCACTTCTTTATATCTTAATCACATCCCCAGAGGGACTCTATTTAAATCCTAACTACTAAGGTTTTAATTCTTCTGGTGAAATACGATGATGACACTAATTTTTATCCTTCACTATATTTTAGACTTTAGCCATTGCTTCCTGGAGAGGGCTATAGTAGGGGAGATTTAACTCAATTATAAAGCATGTGACTCTTACACTTGGATTATGGTTATTTACATTTTGGTTTCTTCTCATCAATGTCAGTGTGTTCTCCCCTACCCTAACATGCAGTGGAGTTTTTAATTGAGCATGTGGCTACGTGACTCCATTTCTCTTCTTCTCTATCCTCTTTTCTATTAACTATGGGACTGAGCACCATTGTCTGTAGAGAATGAGTCAAAACCAGTCCTAACCCACTAGTGTGTCTTGGAGCCCCAACTCCCCAGATCAATCCCTGCCTCACTAGGGGAAAGAGAGAGGCTGGGAATATGGATCGACCTGTCAATGCCCATGTTCAGTGGGGAAGCAGTTACAGAAGCCAGACCTTCCACCTTCTACACCCCATAATGTCCCTGGTTCCATGCTCCCAGAGGGTCAAAGAATAGGAAAGCTATCAGGGGAGGAAATAGGATATGGAGTTCTCTTGGTGTGAATTGTATGGAATTGGATCCCTCTTATCCTATGGTCTTGTCAGTGTTTTCATTTCATAAACACTTGAAAAAATACAAAACAAAACAGTACCACCAAACCACAGTCCTGGGGAATGCCAGTATTAGATCAGTTCACATGGACTTTATTGCACAAACAATTTCTACCTCATTCTAATACTGTTGCCCTTAATCAAAAGAAAAAAAGATGGCTAACAGGAATAGTGGAGTTGTGTAGGCACTGGACCCCAGTAATAACCTTGGAGCCAAACAACTACTAGACTTAACTAATTTCCTTTCAAAGTCACATAGTATACTTGGCATTTTCATATAAAATGTTACCTTTTTCTTGGAGAAATTACTTATTTTTCTATTTTGCCTACCTTTTCATTGAATCTTTTAAGTTGTTTCAAATTACAAATCAGTGGTTCTTAATGGGAACAGCAATAATCCTCCAAGCAAACACTTAATAACTGGCTGGGTTTGTTTTTGGTTTTCTTGGCATTTGGGGGTTTGTTCCTGGTAGTGAGTGGGTGGATCCAGTACCTACAGAAATTCTGGTGAAGATGAATTGTACCTAATTCTTTGTGGGATTTGAGTGTCCTAACACTTAAACACGAAAAGACCTGCTTAGTACTTATTTGAATCTGAAGCATAACTTTTTTTGTGTGTGTGGTGCCAGCAATGAGCCTAGGGCCTCTTGCATGAGTGACTGCAAGTGGCTCGTGGGCCCAGCTTTTCATCATTTCTGAGGGAAAGAAGGGGAGAGACAGACCACAGCACAACCCTGCCATCTATGGAGCTTCCCTGGTGCCATTCAAGGAATTCTAATGTGGTGCCAGGCCTCACTCACAGCATTGTATTTATTATACTGGGTGAGCTCTGTCTCCTGATCTGCATAACTGCTTGTAAAAAGCAAAGTACCTTGTATATGTATTTATTGTATATGTAGTGATCTTTCTAGAAAGAGACAACTCCTGGGTAAGTTGACTGGACATTTTCTTAGGATTTTTTGAATTGATCATTTTGGAAATGCTGCCAAACAGTGCTGCTGTATGACACTTGTATTACCACTGTCTATTGTATCAACACCACATTCTTCAGTTTTCACATTCCCTTTGACTTTATATGTACAAAAACTACCTGGCCCTTTAAAATAGCAAAAATAAAAGATTTGTGTTGATAATTGTTAAATATTACCAAACTCCCAAGGGATAAGAGACGGTGCACCTAGGAAAGCACATATCTAGCTGTGTGCAAACACCCTAGCTCAAGACCCTCATACCCACCTGTAAGGGAATCTTCAGGAGTAGAGAAGCAGTAATGTGGCACTTACTCTCTGTCCCCCCCACCCCACCTCTCCCTTCTTTGTTTCTATCCAAAATATTGAGTCCTTGGAAAAGACATGACACACTTTTGCTTTGAGAAGAACAAAAATGTCAGGACATTTTGACATACCAATAAACAAATAAAATATTAAAAATGTTACCTAGTTTCTTTGGGTTAATACTATAGGAGTATACGTGGGTTATTTTTGAGATCAACTGTGGTTAAGCTCTTCCTTCGTCAGAGATAGAAGCAGAGAGAGAATGCCACAGCAGCACAGTATCAATGCTTCCCTCAGTGCTGTTCTAGGCTAAGATAGTGTTCAGTTCTGCATTTCTTATCTTTGTTTTTTAAAAATGAGGGGATGGCAGGCTAGGGAGATAGCACAATAGTTGTGACAAAAAGATGTTTGTGCCTGAGGCTTCCAGCTTCAACCTCAGTGCCACCATAAGTTGGAGTTGAATAGTACTATGGTTTCTGTCTCTTGGTATCTTGCCTTCTGTATAACGGTAATTTCAAATAAAAACACTTTAAAACTACTGAGAGGATGTTTATCAGGTAGTCTCATACTAGTTGGCACAAGCCACAAATCAGATGGTTGGGAAGGTTTAAGGGAGTTGAGTGTGGCCTAGTGGACCAGTAGTGTATTCTGTGTATACTGCTAGGCCCTAGATACATGGACAATATGAAGGGATCTATCCTAATTGGAAGAGAGAAAAACAGGCTGGGGGCATGGATCGGCCCACCAGTGCCCATGTCCAGTGGAGAAGCAATTACAGAAGCCAGACTTCCTACCTTCTGCACCCTATAAATATCTTTGGTCCATGTTCCCAGAGCTACAAAGACTAGGGGCCCTTCCAGTAGAGGGGGATGGTATATGGAATTCTGGTGGTGGGTATTCTATCAAATTGTATTCCTCTTATCTCAGTCTTGTTGATCATTATTAAATCACTAATAAAAATTAAAAAGGGGATTTGTTATGGAAAAAGCTGTCTGACAGAGGTAATCTACAGGTGAAGAATTATTTCACTGTCATAACTGTGCATGTTAGGGTGGGAGCCGCAGGAGTAAATCTCCTATTCTGCCCTTTCTCATGAGTTTGCATTGATCTCTGACCAAAATACAAACCCAAAGACACTAATGAACAAAAATGTTTGACTGTTGTGGTTCATTAATGCCTTCTTCCCAAGGGGTAGAGCAGAAAGGACAGTGGGGAAAAATTATTCTGGAGGGTAGAGGGGGACTAGCCAGCAGAATGACTGCTTTGCCTAATTAGTCTTGAGAATCCCTATTCAAAAATAGTATTATGAGCTTTAATATAAAACCCCTGTTAGAACAGGAGGCTGAGAATTGTCATTCTTTCTATAGTTGTTGAATTGGAAATATTCTATATCCCCTCCTTTTGTTTGAATACCTTTTGCAGAAGTATGTGGAAAGTTTTCTGAATCTTTGCAGGTTTGAATTTTGATGAAGAACTTGGCTGAACATAAAAGTCTGGGTTGAAATCACTCTCCAGAAGTTTGAAGACATTACTCTGTAATTTTAATTTTTGATATTAGTTTATTTTTACCAGAGAACTGCTTAGTTATGGGTCATGGTGGTTTGAACCTCAGACCTTTTTTGCCTCAGGCATGAAAGTCTTTTGTAAAACCATTATGCTGTCTCCCCTGTCTTAGCCTATGCTATTTCTAATGGGATGTTTGCATTGTGGCTTCATCTTTAAACTTTTTTCCCCCACATATAGCTTTGTCTTTATTCTTAGGGGGTTCTGAGGTATTAGACATTTTTGCATAAACAATCTGCTAAGGCACTGAGTTGCATTTGATTTGACCTTAGGAATATCTTTTAGATAATGGAAATTATTTCTGTGAACCTGGAATAGGAGATTGAACAGTAAAGGCTGGGGTTACCTTTAATTAGGGTAAAAATTCTTGATCAGTATACAATTTTAATAGTATATTCATTCCAGAATATATTGTGTAGAAGAACTTTTCTAATCTTAATCTTCAGACTGGCATTAACAAATGTGTTTTCACTCAACTTTTTGACATGATTTAGGTACAAAGAATACTACAAAGTTTGCTTTAGAGAATCAAAGGCCACTATATCATGCATTCACACTATAGTTCTAATTCAGATAACTAATATTACCATTTTGTGTGACTTAGTTTTGTCTTCAACTTCACTATATTAGTTAAATCACTAATTGTAATAAACACCAAAGATTCTAAAATGCTCTAAATATATGTATCTAGCTGGAGATAGGAGTTTCAAAGGAAACTTGCTGTGTAAACATTGTTTTTTCCTAGAGGCATAGAACAGTTACTGCAAATTAAGATTACAGTGAAAATTGGGGCAAGGGAGACAATATAGTGGTTATGCAAAAGAATTGCATGTCTTAGACTAAAGCTTCCATCACCAGCACCACTATAAGCCAGACTGGAGCAATGCTCTGTTGTCTGTCTTTCTCTCATCCTCCCTCTCATTAAAATAATCAAAAAGGTTTTCATTTAGTTACCCAACATTTTTGTTTGGCCATGAGAGTTATTGCTGATGGTTGGTTTCTATAGTACTCCACTGTCCTAGTGGCATTTATTTATTTATTGGTCAATGACAAGACAGGAGATTCCTGAAGAAATGCTCTACTGCTTGTGTTTTCTAATCTTGTTTTTCAACTTTGGCCTGAGAGTGAGATCATCCCATATTCATCCTTCTGTTTCTGACTTATTTCACTCAACATGATTTTTTCAAGGTGAAAACACAAGTCGAACCTGAAATGGAATTGGAGTATTACACCAAAGTAAAAGACTCTGGGGTGGGTGGGTGAGTGGGGAGAAAAAAAATTAAAAAAAAGAAAAAAAATGAATGCAATAAAAAAAAAAGCTTAGAAAGCAAAGAATACTAATACAATTCCAAGTCCCTAGGAAGACTCAGAGGAGACAAATTTATTATGAGAGAATTAGCAACTTTAGGGGAAAAATGTTTTTAAAAGACATTGCTACAGACTTTATAGATGTGATAAAAAAAAAACAGGGTTACAAACAATTTGAAGTCTCAAATAAATAGCACATTTCTTGAAAAACTGTAACTTACAAAAAAAAAAAAACAGCCAAAGAAGGAATAGACAATCTGAATTGTGCTACAGCCGCTGAAGAAATTGAATTTATAATTTCAATCTTCCAACAAAGAGACTCCAGTCCCAGATGGCTTCACTAGCATATTCTAATAAATATTAAATATTTAAAAAAAATCTAGAATTTTCATAGGATTAGAATTATGTCAATTGTAGTTTTGGAAAGCCTGAAAGCTAGAATCAGACCTGACTTTTCCAGGATCACCTTCTTGTCCAACCACTACGGACTGAGGTAAATTAAAACTAATAAATTGAGATTCCCTGTGTCTGTTGCTCAGCAGAATGGGGGAATAGCCTCCTGGGACTGTTGTGAGATTAACCGAGCACTCACTCACTCAGCAACCAGGATCTGCATGTCCTATGTTCCTGTCAGTCTAAGATTGGGATCTTATCTTCCTTTGCAGCCAAGTGAGGGTGGCTTTATAAACCATAAGACCTTGGAAATAACGGGAAAGGTCCTGGCAGGGATGAGTGACCGGACTCATCTTTCCGAGGCCACCTGGCTCTACCTCCAGGGCTCAGGATGCCTCGCCTTGTCTAAAGATGTGTGAGTCTCACTTAGCACACAAAGTCCTACTAAAAAGCCCCATCTTCGGCGACATCTTTTTTTTAATGTTATTTTTGTTATTAGTGATTTAATAACAATTAACAAGATTGTAAGACAACAGGGATACAATTCCACACAGTTCCCACTATCAGAGTTCTGTGTCCTATCCCTTCCATTAGAAGCTTCCTTATTATTTATCCGTCTGAGAATATAGACCAAGATTCTTTATGGAGTGCAGGAGGTAGAAGGTCTGGATTCTGTAATTAGAGTTTCTGTCCTGGACATAGACTTTGGCCGGTTGGGGCCAGGTGGTTGTGCACCTGGTTGAGCATACATGTCACAGTGTGCAAGGACCCAGGTTCAAGTCCCTGGTCCTCACCTGCAGTGGGCAAGCTTTGAGAGTGGTGAAGCAGTGCTACAGATGTCTCTCTGTCTCTTTACCTCTCTATTACCCCTTCCCTCTTGATTTCTGGCTGTCTCTATCCAATAAATAAAGATAATAATTAAAAAAAAAAAAAAGAAATGCTCTACTGCTTGGGAAGCTTTCCCCTTGCAGATGGGGGTCAGCCCTCACACATGGTAACATGGATGCACTACTCATGTAGTGGCCGGCTCACTCCAGTTCTTTTCAACATATGATTCCTTGTTTAGTCTTTAATGTTATCAGAGTCTTTTGGGATGTTTTTCTTTAACATGTAATAAAGTACATTTTCAGTTAACCAAAACCCAGTTATCATTGGTAATTTGATTTTTTTTTTTTTTGGAGCAAGACAATAGAGGTAGAGGATTGAGCATCTTCTGAAAAACACCTTGTGAGGATATTATGCTAGTGTTAGGAAGAGACTTGAATTCTCTAATTCTATTAGTAGGTGTTTTTTTTTTTCTTTTCAGAAGTCATTTGATTCTTTTTAGTTTATGGCCCTCAGGCCCTGCTCCTCACCCTGTCAATATATAATGGCTTAGGTAGGTAGTACCATCTGTGTGCTTTCCCCCCATGAGCCAAGTGCGTGACAATGAGAGCATTTTGAACTTGTTATGAAGAAACAGATCTCTTCAGAAAAGTTGGTTAAATGTTTTCTTACATGGGTTTCTTCTTACCAGAAACCTCACTGGACCCCTGATGTTCTCATTAACTTCAGAATATTACATATTGCTGTTCAGAGGCCACAGCAGGACAATCTCGGTCTCTTCACAGAATTATATAGTTTAAAATGTCAGCTATACATAATGTGCCAGACCTGTTTGTGTTTCCCACATCCTGAGGTGTTATTCTTCAATGCATGAAGGTTAAAAAGCAGGAGATAACATTTATAATGGCTTTTAAAAGTGAGCAGGATTAAATATACTTCTATGTCTTACAAGTTTAAGTCCAGCTCGTTTCTGTTTTGTTTTGCTGAGAGAACGTAAGCAACTGCAGTTCAGTCAGTCTGTAAATGATGGTGTTTGAATTTTACCTCAAGACCTTTATGCCTCCAAATCCTTACATGTCTAAGCCCCAAGGTTTGTCTTTTGTGTGCAAAGCTGGAACTATTTTGCTTTTAACAGAATACTTAGTTAAAATTGTACTAATGTGCAAGGACTCAGGGATATGTAGGTAGGTTTTCAGGCAAATCACGTTCTTTAAAACATGACATCCAGTTAAAGCCTGATGTAAGGTGCTGTGATCATTAATGGTGACTGTATACAGGTAGTTAGTGAGGACTGCATGTGCAACTGTTTGACTAGGAAATCTTAAAATGTCAGGACCTTATAATTGGAATTCCGAATTCTCATAAACTGTAATAGAGTCTGTCAAACTGCTAAGAAGGTTATTGATCCACTTCCCTTGGGGGTCTTAGACTCAGGGCTACTCAGTAACATTGAATGTTTATGGAATGCTGTCAGTAGTTTAAACTGAGTTCCTCCTGCCTCTTTAGCTTCTATTATTACTTAAATCTCTAGAAAAAAAAATGAATTATCTGAATACAGGAATATGGATAAGCAGTAAAGCCCAGAAACAGACATTTGAGGGGGAAATAATTCCCCAAGCAATGGTAACAGCAGTGAGTGCTGAACAATCCATATTTCTTTTTGTTTCTATGCCTGTAGCCTCACTGGCCAAGCTAGTTTTTGCCCTTGCTTTTTCCCCGCTCCTAATCATCATATCCGGCATATTTTCCTTATCAAAAAACCTTAGTACTTTATTCAGTGATTTTATAGTCTCTCCTCAATTTACATAGTATAATTAAACGTATTTGCAGGTATTACCATCAGAATATACCTGACGGGTTGATGGGTGAGTTTCTCAATATTCCTGGACTGGAAATAGAATATGAGGGTGTTTTAGACTTGTAATAATTATAACTTGTATAATTCCCATTTGCATAGGTGTACCAATATATTACACCTGTGAATAAGCTCTAAGTTTATCACTGAAGCTTGATCAATTTTGCATATTAAATGTCTTTAAAAGCTGGTTTCTTCTTTGAACAGGTATTGTGTAGTCATCACAGTGTGCTGTGAAGTTTGTTAGATATATTTGATTAACAAATCTTGTTACCCTTTATTAGTGCAGGGTTCGCTTTCACTTTCATTAATCTGTTGGACTCCATTATTTTTTTGAAATTTTTTTTTTATTTAAACAGCAAATAGGTACTAATGTGAATGAGGAAGATTAGAGATTACTTTTGTTGGTGCTACTTGGGGTCCCCTGCTTGTTTCCAAGTTGTGAAATACAGGAGGTAAAAAAATAATTGGGTTTATTTTCAGTGGGATTATGTTGACTATTCACAGAATACCTAATCACACCTTACATGATTGGACTTTATCACTTTACAAGAACAAAGTGCCTAGGATACAGTGGCTCCATGATGGTATTGTAAAGTAGCCTTTGTTTTTTTTTTTTTTTTGCCCTTACAGGAAGAAAATCTCTTCTGACACAAGGTTTGCTTTCATAGTTGCAATCACCTGTACGTGAGGTTAGGAAAAGGAAGGAGCCATGAGTTTTTTTCTAGAGAGATTTTATTGTGAAAAGATGTACCCCTCTTTTGTTGTTTTCGATGGGCTATGTTGTTTTGAAATTCCAGTCTGAAGTTTATCATAGAGGTGTCAGTAACTGCATTTCTTCAGACCCTCTCCATACATCTTATTTGGGGGAACAGACTGCTGTTAGCAGTAGATGAAATAATGTGTGCATGTCAACTGTCATTCAGTGATCCCCTTTTCTTCACAAGAACAAATTTTCAGGTAGACTACTGTTAATGACACTAGTAAGGAAATGTTCACTAAGGGAAATTGGCAACCTCTTTAGGCTGCTGCTTGTTTTCCCATCAGTGTTCATCACCCACCTCACTATAGTAGTAGTATATGGGGGCCAAAGTCATCTTTAAAAAGTTTTCAGACTGTACTTCCAAGTACTTCCTCTCCAGGGAGAAAGGCTTTTTAAGTAATGTAAGACCTTTAAGACTATTTGTATGGGTTATGTTTTCATATGTAACAAGTCAGTAAACATTATCTAATTTCTTAGGTGTTACACAAACATGGTGATGTCTCTTTTATACTATGATTGCCAAGGACATGATTTCCTTTTGATTTAAATTAAGTGATTGCTAACAAGCTAGAGCTGTTTCCATTCAGTGAGTGTCTCTCTACTCTCTGGGATCAAATCAGACTTCCACAACACAATCTGACCTTAAGTGTTTTTCTGCAGAACCTGTTGCTCTCTGCACATATTGTGTTTTATCATGGTTGAAGCCTATTGATCTGTAATAGTAGCAAGTGTGTTAGAATTCTCTTGGTCCTTACAAATGTGTAGTACTCCTTGTTTCAACGTGTCCTAATCTGCTTGATATTCCTGGAGGTTCTTTGTATAGCAAAAATGGGTGCTATCTTTGAGTACCTTAGTGAGTTGACTTACTCTGTATCCTATTCCTTTATGCATACACGTTTCCATATTCTTATACCATATACCTTGAATACAGAGCTAGTAAAAGCAAGGCTGGCTGCCACTAGGACATTTACCCCATTGAGTGTTGACTGATAGCAGCAGGCTTTCATGAGAACAGGGATGAGATTCTGTACAGGGAATTGCATGATGAGGAACCCTTTGGGATACAGGCACTGAAATTGGCACAGGGAATAATTTACTAGTTTTCTCTTATCTCCCTTTCCCCCTTTTTCGACCCTGCCTCTTTTTCTTTGTTTTTCTACCAACCCTCCAACCTCCCAGTTCTCCTGGAAAGGATTTGATGTGAATAGTGTAGAGCCAATAGTGATTTAAATCTACCTTCAAGATTTCATTTTTTCATGGTATGTAAGTGTATATCCATTTGCCTGTCTTTTTGTTGTTAGTGTTTTTTTTTTTCCCCTAAGATAGAGATAACAGAGAAGAGAATGGTACTACAGCACAGATACCACAGCATTGAAGCTTCCCAAGGTGGTGTAGGAACCCAATTAGAATCTGGGTCATGTGTTTGACAAAGCAGTTATACTATCTGGGTAAGCTATCTCACTGGCCGGTCCTATTTGTGTGCCTTTTGATGGGGCTGTATAGTCATCAGAATGTATACAGAAAAATAACCTTTCAACTACTCACACAGTCAGGATTTGATCTGGGAAACTATGAAAATTATAAGCAAAAAAAAAAAAAACAGACATGACTCTTATGTAATACAGAGATTACCTACTGCAGGAAGCCCTTGCTCTTTCCTAGGGGCCTCCCAAAAGGCAAGAATTCCAGAGGGACACAGTGCTAGTGAGCAAGTAGTGATGCTTATTGAGAAAATGTAACTAGATGGAAGAAAAAACAGGGCGAAGGACTACCACAAAGGTCAAGGCCTTTTTATTTTTTTTTCTTTTCTCACTTCAGTTCTAGTGATTGTAGTCCTGCAGTGTTTTTCTTTCCTTCTTTCTCTCCCCCTTCCCTCTTTCTTTCTTTCTTTCTTTCTTTCTTTCTTTTTTTCTTTCTCCCTTTCTTTCTTTCTTTCTTTCTTTCTTATCTATAAAAAGGAAACACTGACAAAGCCACATAAGAGAGGTACAGCACCACAGTTTCCACTATCAGAACTCAATATCCCATCCCTTCCTATAATAGCTTTCCTATTCTTTATCTCTCTGGGAGTATGCACCCGAGGTCATTGTGGGATGCAGAAGGTGGAAGGTCTGGCTTCTGTAATTGCTTCTCTGCTGAACATGGGTGTTCACAGGTCAATCCATACTCCCAGCCTGCCTCCTTTCCTAGTGGGGCGGGGTTCTGGGGAATCAGAGCTCCAGGACACATTGGTGGGGTTATCTGTCCAGGGAAGTCTGGTGGGCATCATGGTAGCATCTGGAACCTGGTGGCTGAAAAAAGTTAAACTATAAAGCCAAACAAGTTGTTGACTAATCATAAACCTAAAGGCTGGAGTAGTGCAGATAGAGTTGGGGGGTCTCCATTTTATAGATAGCTAGTAGGTATATTTTAGTTTTATTCCAAAGGGCCTATGGCTTTACTTTTTTTTCCCCCCCGAGCCTGAAATTTGATATGCAGGTGGATCCTAGTTACTGTCTGGGAAGATAATGTCATGGCTGGCAAAAGGAGCAGAAAGCTGGATCAGGGAAGAGAGTGACTCCCAAATATGTGAAAGGTGTATAAATACGATTGACTGTAAACCCCATCGATTTGATGCGATCTGGGGCCCATATTTAGCTTAGAAGCCTATGTGACCTCTGCATCCATGTAGATCTCATTCTGTGGTCATGAATATGAACATTTCAAGATGCAGTGCTTTTCCACCATGATACCTTAAATTACTTTCCTTTATCAATTTGCGTTTATTTTATTTTATTTTTTTAATTCTTTATTTGAGAAAGGATTAATTAACAAAACCATAGGATAGGAGGGGTACAATTCCACACAATTCCCACCACCCAATCTCCATATCCCACCCCCTCCCCTGATAGCTTTCCCATTCTCTATCCCTCTGGGAGCATGGACCCAGGGTCATTGTGGGTTGCAGAAGGTAGAAGGTCTGGCTTCTGTAATTGCTTCCCCGCTGAACATGGGCGTTGACTGGTCGGTCCATACTCCCAGTCTGCCTCTCTTTCCCTAGTAGGGTGGGTCTCTGGGGAAGCTGAGCTCCAGGGCACATTGGTGGGGTCTTCAGTCTAGGGAAGCCTGGCCGGCATCCTGATGACATCTGGAACCTGGTGACTGAAAAGAGAATTAACATACGAAGCCAAACAAATTGTTGAGCAATCATGGACCCAAAGCTTGGAATAGTGGAGAGCAAGTGTTAGGGGGGCACTCACTGCAAACTCTAGTGTATTTCTGCTTTCAGGTATATATTTTGCAGTAGTTTATGGATACGTGTGAACATATGCTCTCTCTCACAGAAACTGGTGTATAGCTAGGTTTTGGGACTTTGTTAGAAGGTGAACCACCTGAGATGGAAAGGAAAGGTCTCACCCGAGTAACGAAGCTGAAGGGTTGTCATTCCACACGTGAAGTCTCTGGACACAGTCTGAAGTGAAGCATGTTCAGGTGGCAATCGTTGCATTGGTTAGGTTGTGATCGGCAGATGCAATATTATTTTATGTGGATTGGGAGAGGCCTACGGGAAAGTGGGCCCTATCCAAGGGTTCCAGGACTGGGGGAAGTAGAGGCTCTATAGTGGAGATGTGAGGTTCCTGCTGTCTTAGGGTTCCAAAAGACAATGGATAGTTTCTGTTATCATCACATTATTTGGTAATTGGGTTAACTTTGAAAAGTCCTTTTGTTAGGGTTTGCTGTGCAGTACCCAGTATCTTGTATATAGCTGTGCTATTGGTTGCTTCTGATCTACTTGGTCTAGGCTTTTGAGAGAGTCTGCATATCAATTACACAGCCTATATATTTAAAAGATTCAGTTTGTGTTTTGAAAAACTTTGAGACATACAATTAATTTTCCCCCTCTTGTATTAATTAACTAGTGATTTATATGACTACATTTTACTAGGAGTGTACATAAACACCATTCCCACCACCAAAAGACTGTGACCCATCCCTCCCACCCACTCCCACCCCCCACTGGCCCTGAAGCTGCATGTCTACCCCTCACCACAGGGTTTTTATATTGGTGCCCTACTTACAATTTGCTCAGTTTCCCTTTCAGATCTTCTTACTCAACTTCTGTTGATGAGTGGGATCATCCCATACTCATCTTTATCTTTCTGACTTAGCTCACAAACATAATTCCTTCTAGCTCTGTCCAAGATGGGTCAGCGAAGGTGGGTTCATTGTTCTTGATAGCTGCATAGTATTCCATTGTGTATATATACCACAGCTTTCTCAGCCACTCATCTGTTGTTGGGCACCTGGGTTGCTTCCAGGTTTTAGCTATTATGAATTGTGCTGCTATGAGCATAGGAGTACACACCTCTTTTTGGTTGGGTGTTATGGAGTCCTTGGGGTATAACCCCAGGAGAGGGATTACTGGATCATATGGAAGGTCCTTGTCTAGCCTTCTGAGAGTTTTCCAGACTGCTCTCCACAGAGGCTGGGCCAATTTACATTCCCACCAGCAATGTAAAAGGGTTCCTCTGTCCCCACATCCTCTCCAGCATTTGTTGCTGCTGTCCTTTTTGATGTATGCCATTCTTACAGGAGTGAGGTGGTATCTTAGTGTTGTCTTAATTTGCATTTCTCTGACAATCAGTGACCTAGAGCAGTTTTTCATGTTTGTTAGCCTTTTGGATCTCCTTTGTAGTGAATGTTTTGTTCATATCCTCTGCTATTTTTGGATGGGGTTATTTGCTTTTTTGGTGCTAAGTTTGCTGAGCTCTTTATATATTTTGGTGAATAGTTTCTTGTCTGATGTCTGGCATGTGAAGATCTTCTCCCATTTTGTGAGGGGTCTCTTTGTTTGTTTAATAAGTTTCTTTGGATGTGCAGAAACTTTTCAATTTGATGTAGTCCCATTGGTTTGTTTTTGCTTTAGTCTTCCTTGCAGTTGGGTTTGATTCATCAAAGATGTCCTCGAGGTGTAGGTGGGAAATTGTTATACCAATGTTTTCCACTAAGTACTTGATTGTTTCTGGTCTGACATCTAGGTCTTTGATCCATTTGGAGTTGATTTTTGTTTCTGGTGAGATAAAGTGATTCAATTTCATTCTTCTGCATGTTACAACCCAGTTTTCCCAGCACCATTTATTGAAGAGAGCCCCCTTCTTCCATTTAATCCTTTGGGCCCCCTTATGAAAGATTAGATGTCCATAGGTGTGGGGATTTATTTCTGGGCTTTCAATTCTGTTCCACTGGTCTGTGTGCCTATTTTTGTTCCAGTACCATGCTGTTTTGATGATGATGGCTTTATAATATAGTTTAAGGTCTGGGAGTGTGATGCCTCCATTTGTTTCTTTTCCTTAAGATGGTTTTGGAAATTCTAGGTGTTTTCAGGTTCCAGATAAATGATTGTAGTGTTTGTTCTATTCTCTTAAAGAAGCTTGGTGGAACTCTGATGAGTATTGCATTAAATTTGTATATGGCTCTGGGGAGAATATCATTTTGATGATATTTATTCTTCCAATCCATGAGCATGGGATATCTTTCCGTTTCTTGGTATCAGTTTCTATTTCCTTGAGTATTGACTCATTGATTTCAGGATACAAGTCTTTCACTTCTTTGGTCAACTTTATTCCTAGTTATTTGATTGATTTTGCTGAAACAGTAAATGGGAGTGATTTCTGGATGTCTTCTTCTTCAGATTTAGTGTTTGCATAAAGAAATGCCACTGATTTTTGTACATTGATTTTGTAGCCTGATACCTTGCTATATTGCCTAATAACTTCCAGTAATTTTCTGCTGGATTCTTTAGGTTTTTCTATGTATACTATCATATCATCTGCAAATAGTGAGAGCTTGACTTCTTCCCTTCCAATCTGTATTCCTTTGATTCCTTTCTCTTGCCTGATTGCTATGGCAGGAACTTCCAATACTATGTTGAAGAGTAATGGTGACAGTGGACAGCCCTGTCTAGTCCCCAATCTGAGGGGGAATGCTTTCAGCTTCTGTCCATTGAATATGATGTTGGCTGTAGGTTTGCTATATATAGACACCACTATCTTGAGGAATTTCCCATCTATTCCCATTTTTTGTAGTTTTGAGCATGATTGGGTGTTGGGATTTTGTCAAAGGCTTTTTCTGCATCTATTGAGATAATCATGTCTTTTTGTCTTTGCTTTTATTGATGTGGTGAATGACATTGATTGACTTACGGATGTTGAACCAGCCTTGCATTCCTGGGATGAATCCCACTTGGTCTTGATGAACAATCTTTTTGATATGTTGCTGTATCCAGTTGGCCAAGATCTTGTTTAATATTTTGGCATCTATGTTCATCAGAGATATTGGTCTGTAGTTTTCCTTTTTTGTTGTGTCCCTATCAGCTTTTGGTATCAGGGTGATGTTGGCTTCATAGAAGGTGGAAGGGAGTATTCCTGTTTCTTCAATCTTATGGAAAAGCTTCAGAAGTATGGGTACTAACTGTTTCCTGAAAGTTTTGTAGAATACGTTTGTGAAGCCATCTGGTCCAGGACTTTTGTTGTTGGGGAGGTTCTTAATAACGGTTTCAATTTCTTTGTCTGTGATTGGTGCATTTAGATTTTGTAGTTCTTCTTGGTTCAGTTTTGGAAGGGTATATGCTTCTAGCAATTGTTCCATTTCTTCCAGATTCTCTAGCTTGGTGGCGTATAGTTCTTTATAGAAGTTTCGCAGGATTCTCTGGATTTCTGTGGTTTCAGTTGTGATATCTCCTCCATCGTTTACAATTCTATTAATTTGAGTCTTCTCTCTTTTTTGTTCGGTGAGTCTGGCTAGGGCTTTGTCAATTTCACATGTGGAATGACAGCCCTTCAGCTTCATTACTCGGGTGAGACCTTTCCTTTCATAGTATACTCTCAGGTGGTTCACTTTCTAACAAAGTCCCAAAACCTAGATATACACCAGTTTCTGTGAGAGAGAGCATATGTTCACACGTATCCATAAACTAGTGCAAAATAGATACCTGAAAGCAGAAGTACACTAGAGTTTGCAGTGAGTATCTCCCTAACACTTCCTTCCCACTATTCCAAGCTTTGGGTCCATGATTGCTCAACAATTTGTTTGGCTTTGTAGTTAACTCTCTTTTCAGTCACCAGGTTTCAGATGTCATCAGGATGCCGGCCAGGCTTCCCTGGACTGAAGACCCCACCAATGTGTCCTGGAGCTCTGCTTCCCCAGAGACCCACCCTACTAGGGAAAGAGAGAGCCAGACTGGGAGTATGGACCGACCAGTCAACGCCCATGTTCAGCGGCAAAGCAATTACAGAAGCCAGACCTTCCACCTTCTGCAACCCACAGCGACCCTGGGTCCATGCTCCCAGAGGGATAGAGAATGAGAAAGCTATCAGGGGAGGGGGTGGGATATGGAGATTGGGTGGTGGGAATTGTGTGGAATTGTACCCCTCCTACCCTATGGTTTTGTTAATTAATACTTTCTTAAATAAAAAAAAAGTAAAAAAATTAAAAAAGACCTCTTATAAAGAAGAACATCACTATAATACTGGCAATATATCAGAGCAAACAAAAAAAATTTTTTTTGAACAATGGCACTACAATACATTAAATCCATAATATCAATAAATGTCAATGGCTTAAACTCACTCATCAAAAGGCATAGAGTTGGGGGATGGATCAGAGAACATAATCCAACCATATGCTGCTTGCAAGAATCCCATCTGTCACAACAAGATAAGCACAGACTTAAAGTGAAAGGATGGAAAACTATCATACAGGCTAACGGTCCACAAAAAAGGTCAGGAACAGCCATTCTCATCTCAGACAGGATAGATTTTAAATTAAATAAAGTAATAAAAGATAGGCAAGGACATTACATAATGATTAGAGGATCAATCAGCCAAGAAGACTTAACAATCTTTAACATCTATGCACCCAATGAGGGACCATCTAAATACGTCAAGCACTTACTGAAAGAATTTCAAAAATACATCAATAGTAATACAATAATAGTGGGAGACTTCAATACCCCACTCTCACACTTAGACAGATCAACAAAGCAGAGAACCAACAAAGATACAAGAGAATTGAATGAAGAGATTGACAGACTAGACCTCTTGGACATTTTCAGAGTCCTTCCCCCAAAAAAACTGGAATACACCTTCTTTTCAAATCCACATAACACATACTCAAGGATAGACCACATGTTAGGCCACAAAGACAACATCAATAAATTCAAGAACATTGAAATCATCCCAAATATCTTCTCAGATCACAGTGGAGTAAAACTAACATTTAACAACAGACAGACAATTATTAAAAGTCACGGAATTTGGAAACTAAACAACATACTCCTTAAGAACCACTGGGTCAGAGACTCAAGCAGGAATTTCAAATGTTCCTGGAAACAAATGAAAATGAAGATACAACCTATCAAAATATTTGGGACACAGCTAAAGCAGTACTGAGAGGGAAACTTATAGCCATACAATCACATATTAAACACCAAGAAGAAGCTCAAATGAACGACCTTACTGCACACCTCAAGGACTTAGAGGAAGAGGAACAAAGGAACCCTAAAGCAACCAGAAGGCCAGAAATCACTAAAATTAGAGCAGAAATAAACAACATCGAAAATAAGAGAAACATACAAAAGATCAATGAAGCCAAATGTTGGTTCTTTGAAAGATTAAACAAAATTGACAAACCCCTAGCCAGACTCACCAAACAAAAAGAGAAGACTCAAATTAATAGAATTGTAAACGATGGAGGAGATATCACAACTGAAACCACAGAAATCCAGAGAATCCTGCGAAACTTCTATAAAGAACTATATGCCACCAAGTTAGAGAATCTGGAAGAAATGGAACAATTCCTAGAAACATATGTCCTTCCAAAACTGAACCAAGAAGAACTACAAAATCTAAATGCATCAATCACAAAGAAATTGAAACCGTTAAGAACCTCCCCAACAACAAAAGTCCTGGACCAGATGGCTTCACAATCGAATTCTACAGTGAATAAGAGAAAAGAAAGAAGGGACAGCAAGAATAGACAGTTATGCAAATCCTCTATCCACTGTATATTCTAGAGGTAACAAGAGGCGAAAGGGAACTAGAGCAGAGATACACACATAGAGAGTCCACTCTGAGTCAGATTTCTTCCCCAAAATAATTCACAAATTGAGAAAGGCGAAGAAGGAAGAAGTGTATGACAAGATAAAAAAAAAAAAAAGAAAAAAAGAAAAAAGAGACGAGAGAGAGAGAGAGATAAAAGGGAAAAGATAGGAAAAAGCTGTAATTAAAGAGCAGTGAATGGAAAGATTTTTTTTCATTACATTATTTTTAATTTATTTTAATTTAATTTTTTTTAATGAGGTAGGAGGAAGAGGGAGGGGAGAGTCTGTAGAGGAGGTAGGAGTAAGGAGACAAGTTCCTCCCACAATAGGTAAGATGCCCACTACCCTACCAGTGAAAGATTTTTGCCCTAAGAGATAATTCTGATCAACCTAAAGGGGAGGGGAGATATATGCCTTTATATAATATTAATAATAAAATAGAGCAGGGTAAAAAAAAAAACAACCCTGTCCCAGATTACCTCAAACCTCGTGATCAGAGGCAGCTGACTGTTAAGAATGAGAAAAAAAAAAAAAAACCTCAGGACTAGACAAGGATGGCTGAAATAGACAGTTATGCAAATCTACTATCCACTGTATATTCTAGTGGTGGCTAAAGTAGGAAGGGAAGTTGAGTAGAGACACTCGCAGTGAGAGTCCACACTGAGTCAGACTTCTTTCCAAAAATAATTCCCAAATGTGTATCAGTGAATTTAAGAAAGCACACTGTTTGGTGGTGTGGGGGCTGGGGCCTGTGGCTTTGGAAACTGTAGGATTAAGGAAGAAAGGATGACAAGAATGAGAAAAAGAAAAAAAGAAAAATGAAAAAGAAAAAGAACAGTCATAAAAGAGCGGTGAAAGAAAGAATTTGTTTATTTTTAATTTAATTAGCTATGCGGGGTGAGGTGGGGGGGTTGGCTACTTAGAAAGAAAAAAGGCCTGAGGTTTCAGAAGGGTATAGACTTAGAATGAATGATACTCCCTGGTGGGATAGGAATTTGATAAAGACAGAAGCTCAGCAGGGGAGCCTGCTAGGAGCTGGTCCGCAGGGACTGGTTATGGGGGAGAGGTATGCTTAATAATTAAAAGAAAAAAATGTATTTTCCCTTTTTTTCTACTCTATTTCTTAACCCAAATTAAGTTATAGTCACCTACTTGGTGTTACTGCTAGGACCCCTTATCGACTGGCCTACTCAAGGCAGAAAATCCTACCGTTTCCAGAAGATGTGAGCTCAAGCCACTAGCAGCTTCTCAGTCCGCCATCTTCCGGGAACCCCTCTGTGTTTTTTTTAAAATGTGGGCTTTAATTTTCTGTTGGGGTTTTTGGGAGTGGAATGTTCCCCAAAATTATTTTTATTAAATAAAGATTATTAAGATTATTTTATTAGTGATTTAATATTGATTAAAAATTATAAAATAATAGGGGTATAATTCCGTAACGTCTCTACTACCAGAGTTCTGCGTTTATGTCCCCTCCACTGGAAACTGCTGTAGTTCTCCCAAGGTCATAGATATGACTTTATATTTATCACTCTTATGCTTATATTTATCTGTATCTTTATTTTTTGTCCATTTTTTTGTTCCTGTCTTCACTTTCATTCTAAGTCACACACCTATTCTTCCCAATGTCTATGTCTAGTGGGGAAGCAATTACAGAAGGCAGAGAACTCCCACCTTCTGTACCCCAAAGAGAAGTTTGGTCCATACTCTGAGGGTTAAAGGGTATTGGAAGAAGAGTAAAGGCTTCTGAATACCGGTTCCACCAGGACCCGACGCATTTGTCACCAGGCATGTACAAACTATTGTATTTACTGTTGAATGTAAAACATTAATTCCCCAATAAAGAAAAAGAAAAAAAAAAAAGAAACAAGACTACAAGACTAGAAGGGTTCTATCCATGTGAGTATATCTATGGATGTGACACGATCCTTTTTCTGACCCTGTCTTATTAAATGTTTCCTTGAATATATCCTTCCTCACCCTCCTTCACATTTGCTTAACCATCAACTCAATGCAGCTTTTTCTGACCACCCTGTTGAAATTTGCTTCACTGTTACACATCTATTTATAGATTTTCTATTTTATTTTTTTTCCTTTTGTCCCTTATTGTTCTATTTCCTATTAGGCTATACAAAACATTCCTTATTCACCCTTACCTTCTATTACATTTCCCTCTCCCTCTCTCTAACAGAAGCTCAATAGGAGGAGGGATTTTCCAGTTTTACCCATAGAATGTCTGACATATACTTTTTAAAATTTTATTGGTGATTTAATAATAATTAACAAGATTGTAAGATAATAGGTACAGTTCCCATCACCAGAGTTTCTTGTCCCATCCATTGGCAGCTTACCTATTTATCCCTCTGAGTATGGACCAAAATTCTTCATGGGATGCAGATGGTAGAACATCTGGTGTCTGTAATGGTTTCTCCTTTGGACAAGGATGTTGGCAGGTTGATTCATACCCCCAGCCTTTTTCTGTCTTACCCTAGTGGGGTAGACCTCTGGGGAGGTGAGACTTGGGGACACATTACTGAGGTTGTTTAGCACATACTTTTATTGAGTGATTGCCTAGATAGTCTTCATAGATTTTAAAGATTTTGCTTCATAGCTAATTTTCTTCTGTACTGATTTTTTTTGTAACAGTGATAATTTAGCAGTTTGATCTTAATGAGCTTTACCAAAAAGTGTTTAACATAGTAAAAAGAAATAACTGACTTTTCATTCACTTTTTTTTTTGAGGCAGCGAAGACTTCTGAATTGAAATTATGTTTCTACCAGTTACTAGTTTCATCATGGATAACTCTGCCTATTTTTCTGTAATGTAGAGATAGCACTATGCAATATATTATATGGTTATCTTTAGTTGATATTTGAAAACTATTTCAGTCTGCACAGGAAGTGCTTACTCTTTGGTAGCACCTTAAACACTGGTTTACATACTAAGGTGACCAGGAAAATATAAAACCTTCGGGTCTCGTGCACTGGACCGTAACTGGTGCGATAGCTCAGATGCTGCCCTTTATTTTTATGTCATGCGTGGTGACATACTTGATAGGCTTTTTCTAGCCAATGACTTTACTTGTGGGTTTGGACTGTGCCTGCAGGTGATTTTGGCTTGATAATCGACCACTGGCCTGATGGAAACCTTGAATTTTTGCTGTAAGTCCATTTCATTTTTCCCTTTATTTGCCAATGGGCAGTAGCCCTGTGTCTTTTGTTATAAGGAACTCCTAACCTTCCCCCATTTCTTACTTGTCCTGATTGTATCTTCTAAAAACAAATTATCTGTTGGAATTCTAGCCCACTGGGTAGTGGTATTAGGAGGTGAGCCTTTGGGAGATGATTAGATCTTTAGGGCTTTTATGGAAGAGAGCCTCCTCACCACATCCTGCCAGGTGAGGACACAGCAGGAAGCCAGCCATCCATGAATTAGACTCTCACCACATACCAGATTTGACTGTGCCTTCATTTTAGACTTTGCCAGTTTCCAGCACTGTGAGAAACATTTGTTGAAGTCAATCAGTGGTATTTTTGCTGGTTTTTGTTACAGTAGCTTAAACAGGTTGAGATACTATTAATCATGTTTTAAACATATCCAATCTTAGTCTTCCTCTTGGTGGATTATAATACTGCACATGATATTTAAATAAATGCAATAAACTAAATGGACATGAGCAAGTTGAGAAATATATACACGTATCTCATTGGAGTCCTACAGCTCACCGAGTCCCTCACCGGGAAACTAGTGAGGAACCCTTTAGCTACCATATGTCCTTGGCAGAGTAAGGGATCGTCAGGGTAAATAGAGACCACCTACAGCTTGTATTTTCACTGGCAAGTGTTGGAGCTGCAACTATTAGTAACTTCTTGGATTGAGTGCTCCTTGAAGTCAAGGTATCAAATGCTTTTTTTTTTTTAATCAGCTACAGAATCTAACTACTGGTAGTAAACTTAGATGCTTAGTAAACATTCGTTAAGTTGAGCATTTTCCTTACTGGACAGACACTATTTTCATTTTACTTGGGAAATGTGAGTGGGAGATAGAGACACCACATGCAGTTGGGGAGGCCAGAGATCAAGGAATTCTAGAGGTTAAGAAATCTGATTTAACAAGGAAAACTGGTATCATCCCCCCCCCCCCCCCCCAGTCTCTGGAAGTCTACAAAAACAGCAGAGCTGATAACTTGAGTCCAGTCATAGAGGCTTGGCTAAAAAAATACATTTTATGACTTTACCAAGAAGATTAATTATAATGAAAATGTTTTCTCAGGCATTTAACAGGCTGGCAACATCAGGATGCATCCAGCATTTTGAGGAATAAAACTGAATTTTTTAATAAACATGGATGTGTTAGATTTGTGTTTATGTAAAAACATAGTGGGCAATTGCCATGATTATTAGTTTCTGATAGAAAAGTGAATTACTGAGTAGCTTAGTAGGGGGACTTAAGTGTATACTTCATTTCTTTTTTAATTTTTAAAACAATATTTTTATTGATTTATTATTGGCTAGACAGAGAAATTGAGAGGGGAGGATAATGTAGAAAGGGAAAGAGACAGAGATACAACCACAGCCCCTGCTTTACAACTTATGAAACTTTCCCTTTGAATCTAAGGACCAGGGGCTTAAACCTGGGTCCTTGGGCACTGTAATGTGTGCTCTGAATGAGGTGTACTACTACCATACTGAATTTATTTCTTGGCCTTGGAATGCAGACTATAAGTACAGAAAGCTGAGGCATCTAGTAATTGTCCACTGAACTGTGTGGGACTTTGCAAAGGAGATTCCATGCTCCTTGATATTGATACTCAGCACAATCTATTCAAAACTGTTTGAAAATATTTCAGAGCATTCCTAGAAAAGTCTTAGAAAGATAACCTTTATGTGTAAATCCCCAGGTTTGCTAGATGGGTTTATCTAGTGTGAGTTGTTTGAAACTATCTGCATTGATGTTTGCCTCAGCAAGACTTCTGTCCTGATACTCCCTTCTTCTGTCCTGCTACTTTGAGAATGAAGGCATTGCTTTTATCAGAATTGTAGTTTATAAAACTTTTTTTATTTATAAAAAGGAAACACTGACAAAAACCATAGGATAAGAGGGGTACAACTCCACACAATTCCTACCACTGGATTCCCTCCCCTCCCCTGATAGCTTTCCCATTCTTATCCCTCTGGGAGTATGTGCCCTATAAAACTTAGGAGCTAGTAACTATAGGTATATCTTCAGTAAGCTAATGACATCATCTCAGATAAAAGATTCAAACTTTTCATTGTGACAAACCAGTTTTTCTGTAGCAATCTATCACAAAGACATGATGTCATCTTTTTTATTGTTGTAGTTCTTATTGCTATTATTGATATTATCATTGGATAGGACAGAAAAATGGAGAGAGGAGGGAAAGATGGGGAGATAGACACCTGGAGACCTGCTTCAGGGCTTGTGAAGCGACTTCCCTGCAGGTGGGGAGCTGGGTGCTTGAACTAGGATCCTTTCGCTGGTCTTTGTCATCATTTATTGATTTTACTAGATTGCTTTCAGTGAAACACACTATTTAGTACTTGACTATTGTTACCATTCACAGTATGATTACTGCTCTATGCCAGGAATATTTTCACTTCTTTTCCTTCTACATTGTGAAACAGTTTATTTCAGAAGTCATGTCTATGCTAAATAATGCTTAAAAGCAGTAACATGTATTTTTTTGCTTATTATCAGAGCACTGCTCAGTTCTGTCATATGGGTACAGGGGGCTTTTGAGCCTGGGACTTAGGCATGGAAAGTCTTTTGCGTAATAATTATGCTTTATCCCTTCCCCTTTCCTTCCCCCATCCCCCCCACACACAAAAAAAGGAATAACTTTTTGATAAGATTGCCTGGATTTAAATAGTAACTTTACTAATTTCTGTCAGTGAGCTGAAGAAAAAAAATGTAAAAATCTGTTTTCTCCTGTTTTAAATAGATATAAGAATAGCATTTTTTTATTTATTTAAAAAAGGAGACATTAACAAAACCATAGGATAAGAGGGGTACAACTCCACACAATTCCCACCACCAGAACTCTGTATCCTATCCCTTCCCCTGATAGCTTTCCTATTCTTTAACCCTCTAGGAGTATGGACCCAAGGTCATTGTGGGGTGCAGAAGGTAGAAGATCTGGTTTCTATAATTGCTTCCCAGCTGAACTTGGGCGTTGACAGGTTGATCCATACTACCAGCCTGTCTCTCTCTTTCCCTAGTGGGGCGGGGCTCTGGGAAAGTGGAGCTCCAGGACACATAGGTGGGGTCATCTGTCCAGGGAAGTCTGGTCGGCATCATGTTAGTATCTAGAACCCTGTGGCTGAAAAGAGAGTTAACATACAAAGCCAAACAAATTATTGAGCAACCATGGACCTAAAGGCTGGAATAGTGCAGATGAAGTGTTGGGGGGTACTCACTGCAGACTATTATGTACTTTTGCTTTCAGGTATATATTTTGCCCTAGTTTATGGATACATGTGAACATATGCTCTATCTCAGGGGACCTGTTCTATATCTAGGTTTTGGGACTTTTTTTTTAGGATTGAGCTGCCTGGAATGGAATTAGAGAATACTATGAAAGGAAAGGTCTCACCCAAGTAATGAAGCTGAAGGGTTGTCATTCCACACCTGAAGTCTCTGGACACAGTCTGAAGTGAAGCATGCTGAGGTGGTACTTGTTGCGTTGATTAGGTTGGGATAGGCAGATACAATATTATTTGGTATGAATTGAGAGAAGCATGCAAGAAAGTGCATCCCACTCTAAGGTTCCAGGACTGGGGGAAATATAGGATCTATAGTGGAAATGTGAGGTTCCTGCTGTCTTAGGGTTCAAGAGGATAGTAGATAGTTATTGTTATAATTACATTATTTGGTAATTGGGTTAACTTTGAAAAATCCCTTTGTTGAGATTTGCTGTATAATACCCACCATCACCATCATTTATGTCCTTTGACATTGTTTGTATATAGTTGTGCCACCGGTTGCTTCTGTTCTCCCTGGTCTAGGCTTTTGAGAGAGTCAACTTATCAAAGACTCAGCCTATGTATTAAAAAGACTCAGTATGTGCTTTAAAAAGTTTGAGACACACAATCAGTTTTTCCCCTCTCATATTAATTAAATAGTGATTTATATGACTACACTTTAATAGGAGTGTTCATAAACACCATTCCCACCACTAAAAGACTGTGTCCTATCCCACCCACTCACCACTCTGCCTCCCTGGGAAGCTGAATATCCACCCTCACCCCAGGGTTTTTATGTTGGTGCCCTACTCCAGATTTAGTCAAATCCTGCTTTTAGTTTCCCTTTCTGTTCTTCTTTCTCAACTTCTGTTGATGAGTGGGATCATCCCATATTCATCTTTATCTTTCTGACTTAGCTCACTTAACATAATTCCTTCTAGCTCCATCCAAGTTGGGACTGAGAAGGTGGGTTCATTGTTCTTAAAAGCTGCATAGTATTCCATTGTGTATTTATACCACAGCTTTCTCAGCCACTCCTATTGTTGGGCACCTGGGTTGCTTCCAGGTTTTAGCTATTATGAATTGTGCTGCTATGAACATAGGCGTACAAATATCTTTTTGGTTGGGTGTTATGGAGTCCTTGGGGTATATCCCCAAGAGAATTACTGGGTCATATGGAAGGTCCATGTCTAGCCTTGTGAGAGTTCTCCAGACTGCTCTCCAGAGAGGCTGGACCAATTTACATTCCCACCAGCAGTGCAGAAGGGTTCCTCTGTCCCCACAGCCTCTCCAGCATTTGTTGCTGCTGTCCTTTTTGATGTATGCCAGAATAGCATTTTTTATGCATGCTATTTATGATAAAAATGTCTGAGTTTAGTAGACTTAGTAAAGGCTTATTAGTCTTTAAGTTTTTTTTTTATTATCAAACAAGTGCTATAAGAACATAGACAATAAAATGAGAAAAGATTCCAAGCTGCACTTATATACTTGACAATAAAAATAATTGACAACAGAAATGTAGCCTCTCAGAAGACTTCATGTACAAAGTGTATGTTGAACTAGGCAGAATCAGACTAAGTTGAGGAATCGTGGAGGAAGACAGGGTTTTTAGAGAAGTATTTATCAGACTTCAGTATTCCTTAGTCACCTTTCCAATGCACAGTCTTGAGATTCCCAGAATTTCTGGGTCAGCAGAAATGAAATGGGGCACAGAGCCCTGCTTT
The DNA here is from genome assembly GCF_950295315.1 of Erinaceus europaeus. NCBI lineage: Eukaryota > Metazoa > Chordata > Mammalia > Eulipotyphla > Erinaceidae > Erinaceus > Erinaceus europaeus. The sequence continues at coordinate 92,878,977 of NC_080169.1, read as the reverse complement.
CTAGCAAGCACCTCATTTATGGTTACTACCCATAGCAGGAAACTTTTTGGCAGTGCTATTTGCAAGGTCATGTCTGACATGTGGCACACTGTTTGTGGGAGTGGCTGCTAACTTGAGGATTATTTCAGAAAGTTAATGAGACCTTTGCTCTGTTACCAGATCAGCTTTACTAGGATCCGAAATAGAACCAATGAGGCATGTGCATATATGCATAATTGGCTCATGTGTTTGTGGAAGCTGAACCGTGCCACAGGCTGCCGTCTGCAAGCTGTAGAATCAGGGTAGCTGGTGATGTAATTCAGTCTCGATCTGAATACCCTGAGAATGGTGGTGGGTGGTGGGGCAGTGATTAGAAATCTTGAGTAAGTTCTAATTCCAATCTTTAAGCACTAGGGGTATTGATGATGTTGAGAGGCAGGAAAAGATAGATATCCACACCTAAGCAAAAAGGGCTAACTTCCTTTCCCTCCACCTTTTTGTTTGTTTGGACCCTCAGGGTATTAGATGATGCCCACCTGCATTTCTTAGCTGATTGATAAAAATGCTAATCTGTTCCAGAAATAGCCTTCGTGACTGCATCCAGAAATAATGTTTTCCTAACTGTGTCAGCATCTGACGAAGGTCAGGTTGGTATGTCAGCTTCAGTATTTGCTTTGCTTTGCTTCCTCATTATGACTCTTCAGCCTGAATGCTTGCTTTTCCTTAGAAAGGTGTGTGTAACTATGCTTCTTCCTTAAAATTATTCCTTTCTCTTTGGAGAGTTAGCAACATAGTTTTCTACTGTAGTTTGTATTGTAGTTTCTTACTTCTCTTCCTCCTTTTCTGCTTTTTAAAATTGTCTTTTGTATTCTTACAATAACCAAGAGGATTGCTGTGCTCCAGTTCATGGTGGTGCCAGGGATTCAGTCAGGGACCTCACAGCCTGTGTCATGAAAGCTTTTTTGTTTGTTTGTTTGTTTTTTTTGCATAACCACTATGCTGTTGCCCTGACAGTGCAACTTCTTCATTTCTATAATCTTGTACTCAGTCTCTAGGGGTGTGTGTGTGTGTGTGTGTGTGTGTGTGTGTGTGTGTGTTTCACTTAAATATTCATAACTGGCATTTAAATAACCTCCTTTTTTAAGCTATAGATTTCTTGTTAGGACACTCATGAACTTAACTAAATTCAGAGCTTGCTTTTGGATTTACAAAACATTCTCATCAAGATTTATGACATTTGTAAAATATTCAGTCATTTCTTGGTTTTCCAGGGATTTGTACCTTTTGATCTACAATACAGTTTAGTATGCAATCATTCTAGCATGTGAAGCAGTTTTCCTCACACAAGGTTGCTAAGTAAATATTTCTTAGAGTAGGTATGGATAAACCTTCTAGATATTATAATACATTTACCTCTTCCTATTTGAACATCTTCAGCACTTTAATTTTTAATGTATATCTAAGTGGAATTTGTAGGATGCAGTGCTTTCCATCTAGTAGCTGTATTACAATAAATGCTCCTTTTGTGCCATCAGATATGTAAAACTGTCATTCCTGAGTCTATTGACTTAGTATTGGGTTTTCCTCACTACATAAACTTTAGGTGTGCAGGATTACACTTAAGATACACAAAGCACTAAACCCACAATAGCTTAGTTACCATTTTATACCAGTATCCACTTGACCACCTCCTCTTACATTCTAGCTTTTATTCCGTTTCACTATTTTGTCAGTGTCTAGTGGTGTTGGTTTTGTTTATTCACCTGCTTTTTAATAATTCACATATGAAATTTGGCTTTTGAGCTTAATTGTAACAACTAGAAGGTCCATCCATGTTGTATACAGCAAGTTTTCATTTTTCTTAATAGATTAGTATTGTCAAACTTTAAAAAGAAGCACTTAAAGGTGGAATCTCAGGTACCTTTACTTTTTCTGTATGATATGTCAAGTTCTTCAGTTGTTTGTGGTCCCACAAAGTTTCATTTAAGTTTCATTTTACTCTTCACCTCTATCATAGTAAAACCTCAAAATTAAGCTGAAGATTCTTTTGTCTTCCTGAGGGCTTCCTTCAGGCTGAAGCCTGCAGTAGGATAGTATGATGGGATTCTTTTCTCCCCTACTTTGCTATCTGACACCCATAGGGGAAGCACATTTATTAAAAGAGGGTCTCTTAGGAAAAAAAATCTGAAAGCATGAAGAATCTTTGAGAAGACTTTTAATTTTAGTTTTTCACATTAATATAGTTTCACATCTATAGGGGTGTATATGCATACATCTCACCACATCCATCAAAAAAGTTCTCACTCTATCACATCTATTTAGAAGTTATTTTTATTTTATTTTTTTATATTTATTTAGTCTTTTTTGTTGCTCTTGTTTTATTGGTGTAGTTATTGTTGATGTTGTCATCACTGTTGGATAGGACAGAGAAATGGAGAGAGGAGAAGACGGGGAGAGAAAGACACCTGCAGACCTGCTTCACCGTTTGTGAAGCCACTCCCCTGCAGGTGGGCAGCTAGGCACTAAGCCTTTCCTTGTGCTTCACACCAGAAGTTAATTTTAACTGGGGTGCTTAGGAATTGCACAAAAAAAATGGAAATACTTGAATTCAGTCTTGAATAAGAAAAAAAATTTATTAGTGATTTAATGATTAACAAGATTATGGGATAAGAGGGACTACAATTCAGTTCCTAGTACCAGAGTTCCATATCCCAGCACCTCCACTGGAAGATTCTATATTCTTTACCCCTCTGGGAATATGTACTAAAGATCTTTATGGGGTGCAGAAGGTGGCATATCTGATCTCTGTAATTGCTTCTCCTCTGGACTTGAGCGTTGACAGGTCGATCCATACTCCAACCCTGTTTCTCTCTTTCCTAGTGGGGTAGGGCTCTGGAGAGGGCGAGTTCCAGGACACATTGGTGAGGTGGTCTGCCCAGGGAAGTTAGATTTGTGTCATGGTAGCATGTGCAACTTGGTGGCCGAAAAGCATTAAGATATAAAGTAGAACAATATGTTTAATGATTAGAAACCTAAAGGTAAGAATATAGCAGATGAGATTTGGGGTCTTGATGTTAGAAGAAGCTAGGAAGTCTATTTTAGGTATATTCCAAAGTGTTTGATGAATAGACATATTCTTACCTATTCATTCTAATTTTTCCCCTGAGCCCGATAAAGGTAACATGCAGGTGGGCTGAAAGTACTTTTTATTCTTTATCTATTTTTTTATCTTTATTCTGTATTGATAGACAGTCAGAAATTGAGAGGGAAAGGAGAGATAGTGAGAGGCAGAGATACCTGCAGCACTGCTTCACCCCTTGTGAAGCTTTCCCCTTGCAGGTGGGAACTGGGGCCTCTAGCCTGGTTCCTTGCACATTGTTAACATGTGCACTCAACCAGGTGCGCCGCCACCCGGCCCTGGGATGAAAGTATTTTCTGGGAAGATGTTAGAGCTGGGAATAGGACTAGAAAGCTGTATCAGGGCAGAGAGTAGTTCCCAAATATGGGGAAAATATATGAATTCTGTTAACTGAATGTAGGGGACCAGGTCATGAGAGAGATGGTAGAAAACCTCTTAAAACAGCATTCTGAAACCTACCTCAGTGTAACATGCTGTACACCTCTCAGAGGAAAACCTGTGACCATGTGCTGTTAGTCAGCTATTAGAGGCAGGCCTCCATGGAATATGTGTTGAAATAACTCTCTGAGGTTATGTGCAAAAGAAGCCATCAATGCTTCTGACCTTCTCCCATACTAGAGAGTGAGAAAATGTCTCAGTCCATAAGACAAATACATATTTGGGTGAAGAATCCAGATTCATGGGGAAGTTTACCAAAAATTGATATCTGTATATCCCAATAAATTTACTCAGCCTTCTGTTCCAGACCATGCCCTGAAGGGTTCCAAGGTTTCTTGCCATTGAGTGTTTTCCTTTACCTCTCCTCCCTTGAACCTATGCAGAGCTGAACTACTACAATTGTAAACTCCATTGTTCTAACCTAGGCCCTGTGTCTATTCATATTCAGCACAAGAACCTGAGTAACCTCTGCATCCCTTTTGGTCTAAACTCACACTCCCTGGTCAAAGCTAGGAACATTCTAGGCTGCATTCATTTCAGGAACTGTCTTCCTTGAGTGGCAGAGTATGTTACCCAGCCTCCCTTCGGAAAGTGGGGCAGTTTCTACCATTATTGTTGTATATTGAGGGCAAGTTCCTGTAGAAACCCAAAGAGGGTTTATGATGTTGTTTCTGATGGAGAGGACAGTAAGAAAGATTTTTAACAAAGGTGATCCTCTTCAAGGAAAAGGGATATAGAAAGCAGCAGTATGTTGAGAGAACATTTGGTAATCTGGTGAGATTTGTAGATAAAGTTGGAAAGGTCAGATTGTGCATATCTGAGTTACATTCAGGGAAACTGGACCTTTATGAAAGTAGCACTTGAGTGTATTTCAGACATTATCAAACCTACCAGATGTCTGAGATATAGGGCATGATGGTCTTTGAAAATGTTTTAGAACTCATAATGAGGACACACAGCCACTAACTCAAGGATTCCTCAAAGAGATTTTTTTTTCCTCCAGGGTTATTGCTGGGCTCGGTGCCTGCACCATGAATCCACTGCTCCTGGAGGCCGTTTTTCCCCCTTTTTGTTGCCCTAGTTGTTGCAGCCTTGTTGCAGTTATTATTGCCATTGTTGACGTTGCTTTGTTGTTGGATAGGACAGAGAGAAATGGAGAGAGGAGGGGAAGACAGAGAAGGGGAGAGAAAGATAGACACCTGCAGACCTGCTTCACCGCCTGTGAAGCGACTCCCCTGTACATGGGGAGCCGGGGGCGCGAACCGGGATCCTTACGCCGGTCCCTGCGCTTTGCGCCACGTGGGCTTAACCCACTGCGCCACCGCCTGGCTCCCCCCCCCCCCCCCAAAGAAATATTTACCACTTTAGTCTTGCTTTTGTATCAGTTTTACTGCTTCTGACTGAGGTGATCATTTATTACTTTCTCTCATTTCTGAGAGTTGGCAGTATAGACTTGAGGATATTTGGCTTTTACCTTCTCACTCGGAAAACAGTGATTAGAAAGCCTTACTTGAGTTTTTAAATTACCCCAATGCATCTTGATCTTGACCCAGCTATGAAGCCTGTGGGGTAAGAAAAACTAGAAAAATTACTCATGCATACATAAAACAAATACATAGGCTGGGTAACAGAAGTTAGAATAAATTTATTTGACTACACATTTTCACTTAACTACTGTTGCCTCATATCACTTGTCTGTTTTTGTACCTGAGTTTTGCATGATTTTATTTATTTATTTATTTATTTTTCTTTGCATGATATCTTAAGAGCACCTTTTGTGAATTTCCTTCCCCTGACCTCATACTTGCCTTAAATTGCAATAGTTGGTTTTTCCAGCCATGATATATTTTCCAGATTCCAAGTGTTTTCTCTGATGTGCTTTGGAGACTCTGCATCACACTGTACCAGAGTCTCTGGCCATGAATTACGTAATTTGTGGTATATCACTGTAGAGTCTGCAGTTGTGTCCCTACTTAATTTTTTGTTCTGTATTGCTTTCCATCCTAGTGTTCTCTAGTTCTCAAAACTACTATGTGTTAATTTAACACAGGATATCTTAACATTCCAAAACTTATTACACTATTCACTAGGGTTTTGCTTATATTTGAATATATATATATATATATAAATATATATAATTATTTTAAAGAAGAGAACTCATAGAAATACAGATACAGTCTTTGTCCTTTGGTTTCCTGTTAGAAGTCAGGGACCTACTAGGTTGCATATAAGGACTCATTGCTAATTTATTACTGTGTAACTCTTTGAATATCAAAGACAGTTTAGAATCAAACCTATGTGGTATTCTTTAGCTTGAATTGATACAAAAAGGGACTGGAAGATAGCTCATTGTCTTAGAAGGCACCTCATCATGTGTAAGATCCTTAGCTTGAGCCCTGGGACTATGTGAGAACTCTATCGTTGGTACCATGGCTGCTTCATGGATAACTGGAATGGTGCTGTGATGTTTCTCCTCTTACTCAATATAAATGAGAGGAAATCAAAGAATTAAGGAAATTTTAGCTGAGGGAACTTCCAGTAAGTCTATGCACGACGTAACTCCTGGTCCTGAAAGACAGGATTTCTCCACTTCCTCATTCCTGGTCCCGAAAGACAAGATTCCCTGTACCCTGACCTCAGTGAGTTTATAACTGCGATAACCACTCATATGGCTTCTGTAACCTGAGGCTAATTTAGCTTGCTTCCACATCTCGGTATAATAAAATGTTACAATTCCCATTCTTGGCCTGAGTCCATAGGGTGACCAGGGCTCTTGGTCTGTGAGTGAGAATACAGCTACCTTTCTCCTTCACCCAGTTTTGGCTCCAGACTTCTCGAATTTCAGCTTTCCCCAAAATACACGTAAAAAGGGCTCAGTAGGCGACTCAATGTTGCATCCATACAAGCCTTCGGAACCATGCCACCATGCTACATAAAAATGTGGTAGTGGTAGTAGTAATACATATGAAATGTTAGTCAATTTTAGAGGAACTTTAATGATTTTTCTAATGTTTATTTTTTATAGAGACAGAGAAATTGGGGGCGGGGGAAGGAGAGGGAGACACTTGCTCCACTGCTCATGAAGTTTATCCCATGCAAGTAGAGACCAGGTTCTTAAGTCCTGGTCCTTGTGCATAGTCAGCTGGGTGTGCCACTGCTGGGCCCCAAAAGATGAATTTTGATGAATGTGAAATGGAACTGTGTCTATTCTTCTCCCCCCCCCCATTCCTGTTGCATTTGGATAATCTTAACTTGGAGGTTCTGGCTCACTCCTTGAGTGGCCCAGTTCTTCCCTACTTTTGTCCTTTATAAAGAGCTAGTAGTATAAGGACATATGATTTTTGGGATGGGGTTATGAACTGGAAGCAGAAGGCCATATATCTGATTTTTGGTTGGGGTTATGTTTAGTCCTACTTTCATCTTAGTGACCTTGTTGCTTGGAAACTGGATTTTTGCCTTACTCATCTGTGACCACTTCTATGCTAGGCATCTCTGCTGGGCATTTGTTTCCTTTCAGATACAACACAGTCTCATCTTGAATTCCATGCTAACTTTTTTTTTTTCTTTTCTTTTTGTCAGATCTCCCCTGCTCAAAATGCCTTCCAATTTGTTGGTCCTCCATCTGGATCTTGTTTCCACTTTCAACTTCTGACATGTGGTGCCCCCCTACCTATCTCTTCATCTTGGTCGATTTATCGTCTTACTTCAGGTGTGCTGTTAGACCCAGGACATCTTTCTATTTCTTCATTAAATGTCTTTCTTGATTTGTATTCTGATCTGTGTGAAAATGTAAGTCGAGCCTTCCATAGTCTCACTTGTTAATGTGTAGTTTTAAGATAAAATCATTTTTCCTTTGTGAATATGTCATAATTCCCCAGGGAAGTGGTTTTTCTTGTGTGAGTCATTACATATGCATTGCTCTTTGAGCACTTTAGAATATTGCCATTTGTAAGCAGAGTATGAATTTCATCTTTCATTTTTTCCTCTTCAAAAGGTATGACATCATTCTGATACAATATGTCATGATTTTTGTCCAAAGTATGTATGAATGATCCCTCTTTAGGAAGAATTTCCACCACTATTTTTTATGAGCAGATGAAAGAGATGTAGTGATAGCTGAAGAGAGGTGCCTGTATGAATGCATTTTTATGCTCAACTGCTGAATCTCCTAGACTTTAAACAATTTTTAAAGTAATTGCCTTAGGATATTTAGTGCTAATGCAAAATAATGTGGAGCAGTCTTCATAAGAATTTATCTGATGCTCTGTTTGCTCTCCTGTCTCATAACAAGCTTACTCTGTAACTACCTAGGTATTTGCTGCTTATACTAGTTTTCTTGCTGTGGTTGAGAAGTGACCTCATTTGCCACTGGACTGATAAAGCTGGTGTTTTGAAGACCAAGGGCTCAGAATTATAGGAAAGTGAATTTTTTTTTCTCCTTGGGGCATGAGAGGAGATAGAAGTTATTTTAAAATATGTGGGTAGTTAGACCTGGATTTCTAAGGAAAGCAACTAAAATCTCATAGAATTAGTGTGCACACATAACTATTTATGTGACACTGGTGAATTAATTGATGACCTTGCATATGTGCTGTAGTGCTGAGTGACTTCTTGGCTAATTTGAAAATGGTACAATTTCATACAGTTCTCAGCACCAGAGTTCTGTATTCCATTCCCTCGATTGGAAACTTCTCTACTCTTTATCCCTCTGGGAGTATGGACCAAAGAACTTTATGGGATACAAAAGGTGGAAGGTCTGGCTTCTGTAATTGCTTCTCTGCTTAATATGGGCCTTGACAGGTTGATCCATACCCCCAGCCTGTTTCCATCTTTCCCTAGTGGGGTAGGACTCTGGGGAGATGGGGTTCCAGGACACATTGATGAGGTTGTTTGTCCAAGAAAGGTTGATGTTATGGTACCATGTTCAATTTGGTGGCTAAAAAGCATTAAGATATAAAGCAGAACAGTGTTTAATAATCAGGAACCTAAAGGTCAGAGTATAGCAGATAAAATTTGGGGTCTTCATGTTGGAAGAAGCTAGGAAGTTTATTTTAGATGTATTCTGATGGGTGTGTGTCTTTATGAATTTTTGCCTGGACTAGACAGCTAATGTGCAGGTGGGCTAAAAATTATTGCCTGGGAAGATTGTCAGAGTTGGGAATAGGACTCGAAAGCTAGATCAGGGCAGAGAGTAGCTCCTAAATATGGGAAAAGTATATACATACCATTAACTATAAACCCCATCAATCTGACCTGGGGCCCATGTCTATTCCTATTTACCACAGGAGCCTGTATAACCTCAACATCCCTGTCTCTGAGCTCACATTCTATGGTCATAGCTAGGAATATTCTAAGCTGCATTCATTTCAGGACCAGTCTTCCTCGACTGACAGAGCATGTTGACCCAGTCTGCCTTCAGGGAGTGGGGCACAGTGAGGCAGTTTTATGGTGTTTCTTTCTCTATAAATTCCTCTTTTTGGCCCACTATCTGAAAAAGATGTTCGCTGAGAGCAATAGATTCCTTCAGACATGCAGTTGCAGTGAAGCCCTGTTGAGACAAAAAGTCATGAGCAGCAACCTGATTTCCTATACTTGTAAATGATCATTGATACATTTTCTCATAAAACAAGATAGTGGAAGTTATGCTACATATCAGACAAGAGGCTAGTAACCAAAATACATAAAGAGCTCACCAAACTCAGCAACAAGAAAATAAATGACCCCATCCAAAAAATGGAGAAAGGATATGAACAGAATATTCTTCATAGAAGAGATTCCAAAGACCAATAAACACATGAAAAAATGCTGGAAGTCATTGATTGTCAAAGAAATACAAATAAAAGCAATGAGATACCACTTTACGCCTGTGAGAATGTCATACATCAAAAACAACAGCAGCAACAAATGCTGGAGAGGTTGTGGAGACAAAGGAACCTTTCTACTGGTGGGAATGTCAATTGGTCCAACCCCCTGTGGAGAACAGACTGGAGGACTCTCAGAAGGCTAAAAGTGGACCCGCACTGCACCCTATTACCCTGCAATTGCTCTCCTGGGGATATATCCTAAGGAACCAAACATACCCATCCAAAAAAATTTGTGTATACCTATGTTCTTAGCAGCACAACTTGTAATAGTCAAAACCTGGAAGGAACCCAGGTGTCCAACAACAAATGAGTGGCTGAATAAGCTGTGGTATATATACACAATGGAACTCAGCTATTAAAAATGGTCAATTCACCTTCACCCCATATTGGATGGAGCTTGAAGATAATCATGTTAAGTGAGATAAGTCAGAGACAAAAGGGTAAATATGGAATAATTTCACTCATAGGTGGAAGTTGAAAAACAAGATTAGAAGGGAAATCACTAAACAGAACTTGGACTGGAGTTGGTTTACTGCACCAAAGTAAAAGACTCAGGGTTTGAGGGGGGTCAGATCCTGGAACATGATGGCAGAGGAGCACCTAGTGGGGGCTGTATTATGTGGAAATGCTATACATGTACAAACTATTGTATTTTACTGTCAACTGTAAGCCATTAATTCCCCAAATGAAGTAAAAAAGTAGTCTTGGTTTTCAGAATTTATATTTCTGAAATTTCTATTAAATTTATAGAAAAATACTTTGTTTTCATGTAAAATTTATTTCATGTTAGATTTTTCACTATCACAGAAGATGCTTAAAGCCCCAGGACTGCTCTTCATGTTGTAAGTCATCTAGCATGACTAGCTCTTATTTACTCAATGTCTTTGCAGGAAAGTCTTTGGAAAAACCACTGATTTACAGATACTCTGCTTCTGTCATTTGGCTGGTATCGTTATAACCGGGCTGGCTTCACAGGCGGGTAACAGAGACGACCAGAGACACACGGCTGAGCTGAGATGCAGTTTAATCTTTATTCACGAGCGGGCAAACATGTGCTCTCCTGTCTTTCTGCTCCGCTGCTCCGGCGGCAGAGAGGGACTCCCCAAACTAATCACCACACAGATCTGTCCTGCATCCTTCTCCTCCGGAGGCCGCAGCCAGAACTCTCCAAGTCTGTAGGGGTTCCGGGGGCAGGGAGAAGAGGGCCCACGAAACTAGCAGGGGCTATACCACAATCTCCCAGAGGCGGGGTGGGGAGTTGGGGGTGAGGCCAAAACCAATGTGAAGCATACACCAGGCTGGTGCTATTTCATGGGAGCAAGTAAGATGGATTGATTTTGGGCAGGAAAAAAATAGATGATGACCTACCATCAGAACTTCTCTGAACCTGACTGTAGGAGTTTGTGTCATTCACATTATTCCACTTCTCTAAACTTTTGTATTCTTCCAAATGATAAATAAAAATCTCGGAAATATAAAATCCTCCTGTAGAGATTTAAAATTGATCCTCTGTCCTTGATACTGAGCTAATATTCAGATAAGGTAGGTTGTTCTGTTAAAAATGCTCATTTCCATATCTAAAAGTGTGTATGTCAAGAAAGTGCTTTCTAGAGAAGGGGAAACTTAGTGTTTTCAGGGTGTGTGTGTGTGTGTGTGTGTGTGTGTGTGTGTGTGTGTGTATTCTCAAACACAATTGACTTCTTAAATGCCTATCATAGATTGGTATGAAATATAACCTCAGTTACACACTTCAAGCCTGTTTACTTGAAAAGCTTCTCTAATTCTAGGCTTGCCCTTGTGACTGACATTGATTTGACTGGACACATCTTAGCATATCCGGCCACAGCTGAGTTGATCCAGAAAAACTACTCAGTTGATCTGTGTGATTATGGGAAACACTTTTTGTCCTTCACCAGTAAGATGTATAATAAAACAAAAAACAATTGATATGTGAATCAATCTAGTTAAGACTCACAGCTCTGAGCTATAACATGCTGGTTTTTAGCAACTGTTTATAGAGATTTGTTTCACAGACAAAGCTAATCAATGCATGTCTACATATGATAGGAACTTAGTTCTGTGTTGGGATTTTCGGAGGTGCAGAAATGGAACCTTGTACTTCCTAGTTCTTGCTTCTCTCTTAAGCCCCATCTCGTATCAACTAGGTCAGTGTCCTAACAACTTTACAGATTGCCTTGCTGTAAGGCATACAGTCATATAGTTAATTCTTTCCTTTCCCTCTTGCTATGTAGATCTTTTAGTTCCCTAAACAATGAGACATTGTTAAAACTATCCGGCCAAGCATGACAACTGCACTATTGACAGCTCATTCGAAGGTCAGACATGCAGCTTCACAGTAGTGTTTTATTAAGGCAGATGTAGCATAAAACTCAAATTAGAGGACAGATGACTACTAGAGTATAAATCCTAATTATTAAGTGTGACTTTAAGAAAGTGTTTTTGGGGTGCCTGGTTGAGCACATGCATTGCAGTGCACAAGGATCTGGGTTCAATTCCCTGGTCCCCACCTGCAGGGGGAAAGCTTTGCAAGTGGTGAGGTAGTGTTGCAGTGTCTCTCTGCCTCTCTCCTTCTCTATCACCTCGTTCTCAATTTCTGGCTGTTTCTATAAAAAAAAAAAAAAAGCTAAAATTTAAAAAATTTTCTTTAACCTCCTTCAAAATCTTTTCTTTGCACATTTAAATTTTCTATTTTAATCTTTGGCTTTATTCTTGATTTCCAAAATATGACACATTCAACAACCTAGGCCTTTCTATTTCCCTTTACTTCTGAACTTAGAGTTCACAATTTAATTTATAGTTTAGATGAAGAGCCCTAGGCCACACCCCTTGCATTATGCCACACTTGTGACCATTCATAATCTATTGTGTCCAGTACTGCCAGTAATGTTGAACATGTCCTAGTTAAGATTATTTCAGTTGTGGGAAATAAAACCTTCTTGAGTAGACTGTAGATGATAAATGGTTTATTCTGAGGAAGTGTTTCATTGCATTCAAGGACATGATGAGCACCTGGATCTCTACAGTTCATTCTGGCAATTGAAAGCTCTTAGGAAAAAAGACAGCCAGAATCTATTTATGCCTGGTACTGTGTGGCCTCTTTCTTGTTTTTTTCTGGCTATCTTTTTAGAACTGTAGTCCAGTGCATCCAGTTTTTTCATGCATGTGAAGAAACTAGTTTCTTGACCTTTAGATGCTATAACTTTAGCTCTCAATAGGCTACCTGGAGTGAGTTGATCCTGATTTCTTGTCAGAGGGGGAAACTCTGACCTAGCTTGGGTCAAATGTTCTGAGACATGATAATAGTCATGTGATCATCATGGCTGCTCTTGGCTGGACACGAACATTTTTACAAGGGCCCCTCATGAGTAGAGTAGCCACTCCATGTACGATGTATTTTTTGTTTTTGTTTTTTCAAAAAAGTTTCTATTTTTTTACCTTTAGTGCCTCCCTACTTATAATTAAGCCAACTTTAAAAGTGAAATCTTGAGGACTTGTGGGTGAAGAGATAATAGCTTCCCTCAACCTTTGCTTATATCGACAGCTTTCTTTTTCAGATACCTGCATTGTTCTAGCTTATCTTGTTGATCCTGGGGAACACCTATGATCTAGAGTGGCATGAAAATAATATCCATTCTCATGGTTGAACCGAGAATGGCATCTGGAGTATACCTGGTAAGAAGGGGTGAAATACGTTTCTCTCTGCATTAGCCCTCATCCCTTCAATTCAAAAAAATTATTCAAGTGCTGAGATGCAGTGTGAGAAATGGATGGTAAATTTTCTTATTTCCCAAGTAAGAGAAGGAATGGCCCTGCTTTCACAACAGTAGTTATGCATTAGAATTTGGTAAGCTTTTAAGAGAAAGTTATGTAATTGCTTCTCTACCAGATATGGGTGTTGACAACGTGGTCCATACCCCCAGCCCGTTTCTGTCTTTCCCTAGTGGGGTAGGGATCTGGACAGATGAGGCATTGGGACACATTGGTGAGGCTGTCTGCCCATGGAGTTCAAAATAGAATCATAGTATCTGTAAATTGTTGTCTGAAAGGTGGTAAATTAAGAGGCAGGACATAATGTTTAATAAACAGGAACCAGAAAGGAGTAGAGCAGATGAGAATAGGGATTTTGTGTGGTAAGAAGCTAGTACATTTATTTTAGGTATGTTCCTAGGGACAGGACACATAATTAGTAATCTTTGTTTGAGCTTGATAGTTAACATGGAAGTGAGCTAAAAATATTGTCTGGGAAGATGGTTTCAGAACTAGAAGATGGTAACTAGAATGAGAAGCTGAATTAGGGCAGAGAGTATTTGCCAAATTTGAAGAATATATGAGTACAATTAACTGTTTGTCACATCAGTCTGAGCCAGGGCCCATATCTATTCAGACTTAACACAAGAGCCTTTGGAACCTCTGAGTCCCTGTCAGTCTGACCTAGTACTCCATGGCCACAGCTGAGTACATTCTAGGCTGTACTAATTTCAGGACCAGTCTTTATTGAATAGCAGAGTAGGATGACCCACCCTCTCTTCGGAAGAGAGGGGCAGTCCCTTACATTGCTACTTTATAGTAAGGGCAAGGTCCTGGAGATACCCTTAAAAGGACTTGATGATATTTTTGATGGAAATGAACACTGATGGTGAAGAGAGGGGTCTACTATAGGTCTAGGCTCATATTTTTTGGGGGGTGGAGAAGGGAGGAATCCTAGGACTCCCTGACTTGGGCCTCCGGTGATGGGGTGGCCTGGTATTAACCAAAAAAAAAGGCCATCATTAAGTCAGCCAGCCTGACCCTTATCCAGCTTTTGCACTCATTTCACTTGACGAGCTTGCATTTTCTCCTAGCTGTTAAAGCATTGAGTGCCACTTGTATCCAAATAGTTTGGCCTCCTGTTGGGTAGGAAATATACCTAAGATTTTAGTGGGGTCTAAGTTAGCCTTGAGGTTTACTGCATTTACTTGTTTGATGATTCTAATAAAGGCTGTCATGGGAACAATAATCTCTTTGTTGATACAGGATTTTTTACTTTTTTTTTTTTAGAACTTTCTAGATTCTGATGTCAGCCACAAATATGATTTCTATACTTTGTTGTTCCATTTAGGATGCTGGCCTGTTGTACAGTCTAGGAATTTTTATGTTCTGGTTAGATTTTTGACTAACCTTTTTTTTTTCTACAAATGTGCTGGTTTTTATAGACAAACACTTAATTCATTTGCTAGACAAATATTTTGTACTTAGATTTAAGATGCTTGAAGGCATAACCTGAAGGAGTTAAAACAGTTAGAATTAGGATGTAACAGGTATATTAGGTTGACATACATGTATATAAGTTAATTTTTAGTTTTATTTGATTTGGTTTGATAGGGGATTTCCTTTATGTCCTGTTATCAGTTCTTTGTGGGATGAGTGTCATCAGGATAGAGAGTAAAACTGAAGCACCATCTTGAAAGGTGAGTAATGTGTGCTTGTGTGCGTGTGTGCGTGTAGGGGGGTGGTTAAGAGAGATAAGAAATGGAATGATTTCAAAGTAGATCAAACTAGCTGAAAAGAGATACCAGAGCATAAATTTGTCACTTGGAGGGCAGGCTTTGAAGTGAGGATTTGCAGTAAGTGGAAATTTTACAGGAAGGTAGAAACTGCATGTCCAGAGTTTTTTGCATGAATTTGAACTTTGTTCTTTACAGAGAACTTTTGATAGATTTAGAAGTAACTAGATCAGGTAAGTATTTTTCTTAGCTTTAGATAAAGACAGAACAGAGGATGTTGTCAGAGAAGCTTCTGTTTGAACACATGTCATCCTGTATGAAGATACTTAAGTGAACACAGAAATGCAGTGTTGGGAAGATCAGGGGAATTTGATCATGAATAGGGTAAGCAAGGGGAAAATGTGGGAATTTATAATGACTCTCACCTTTTAGACTTGAGTGAGTAGGTAGATAATGGAGGATTAAGATTGGGTGAGTAGGAGTGGCAATGGTTGAGATTCAAATGACTGATCCCAGCACTTGGGAAACACTAACGCTATATAGGTCTAGGCTGATTCACAGTAAGTCCCTAAGAAGGTAAGAGACTAGGAGTGATGTGAGGCAATATTTTGATAAGGATTCCCAAGGGAGTTGGTAAAAATCTGTTTCTTTGAAGTAGGATCGTACTCAGAGGAGGTATTTCACTAGATGTTAGCCATCTGGCCTGGCAGCCAAATGTCATTGAAGACCTTTACTTTGGGACTTCTAGAGACTATCATCAAGTGATGATGCATTTCAAGTTTTTCACCTATTTGTGTCAAGCAGTTTTTCATTCCAGAG
This sequence comes from Erinaceus europaeus, assembly GCF_950295315.1. Lineage (NCBI taxonomy): Eukaryota > Metazoa > Chordata > Mammalia > Eulipotyphla > Erinaceidae > Erinaceus > Erinaceus europaeus. The sequence goes on along the minus strand of NC_080169.1, from coordinate 92,863,234 downwards.
TTTGACTTTTAACTATTTGATACACTAACACTTCATAGGCCAGAGGAGTAGTATGATCAGGAAAATTACATTCCTTCTAAACTGATTTTGATAGCTTTCTCTTTTATGACAGATACATGTACAATTAAGTTCTGTAGCTTTTTTTTCTCCATCCTTATATATATTGATGAAATTTCTGTGTTTTATCTCATAAAAACATATTTTTGAAAAGTAAACTAGGTATGCATAGTGAAGTAAGCAAGGAGTTAAAAGAGCTATCTACTTGATGAATGACTTCATATGTATATAGAGAATTGAAATATGAATTTGGAAAAAAAGTAAAAGCAACCAAGCTGTCTTTTAGATTTTGTGAGAACTATGTTGGTCATGGTTGGGTGAGGGAATGGGGGTGTTAGTGTGTGTGGGGGAGACGCACATGGGACACAGAACTTGGGTGTTAGGGGGTGGTATGAAGCTCTACCTCTGTAATTTTATAATTTTATAAACCATAATCCAATCATCAGTAGGAAAGGGAGAACAATATATAGAAAATGAGTACAGACTTTTTGGCATATTCAGTTAGAAATGGGAGTCATGCGGCTGGGTGGTGACACACCTAGTTGAGTGCACGCATTACAGTGCACAAGGACCCAGGTTCAAGCTCCCAGTCCTCACCTGCAGGGACAAAGCTTTGTGAGTGGTGAAGCAGGTCTACAGGTAGGTCTCCAGGTATCTCCTTGTCTTTCTGTTTCCCCTCTTCCCCTCAATTTCTGGCTGTCTGTATCCAATAAAGATAACAAAATTAAAAAAAAGAAATGGGAGTCATCTGGTATTCATAGAACACATTTCTCTTTTAATGACTATTTTTGTTTTTCTAGCATCTCAGGTAATTCAGAGAATTACAATCTCTTAAGTACCTTAATCAAATGAGATTGAGGCTGTTTCCTTTGGGCCTTTTTTCACATTCAAATATAGTTGCTTTTTTTGCTTTCTGTCTCTCATTATAATGCCCTTTTAAAACCATTTTTCTGGTATTGTGGCTACTGAGATTTAGCAGGCTCTCTGACTTACTTTCTTTGTCTTGGAGCAAAATCTTGATAGTTCTCCATGGAAGCACTTCCTGAAATCCTTAGAGAATGTAGACGAGTGTTTCCTTTTTCTGTCTGATTTTTCTCCCGCTTTTCACTTGATAGCCATATTTTACAGTACAATCTATAAATGTCTTGAATGTAACACTTACATACTAATAGTTCTGTAAGTATTGCATGTTTTTATATGTTTACAACTTTAACAAGAGGACTTGTGCCTTTTTCATACACCATATTGTAAGTGTTTTCTATGTTGAACTCATTATCAGTAGTAACTTTGATGATAGCTTTCATATTTTCACAGTTCTATAATCCTGTTGCAATTAGCAATATTTTGAAATATTAAAACTTCAAAGTGAAGAGTAAAGGTAGATTAGCTGTAGAGGGACAGAAACTGGCAAGAACAATGCTGTAATACCAAACTTGAAGCAGATGAGAAGTCCTGAATCTGGCCATATACACAATGCACATTAGCAACTGTACCAAAGTTTCCTTTAGACCCCAGGGATGGAGACCTCTTTGTCATTCATGGACCATACAAAAATTATCTACTTAAAATTTAGCCCTTAATGTTGCTATTAAAAAAGCTCCAGACTTACTTCACTGAGCTCTGATGTTACACATGGTAGCCATTCATCTTGTGTAGTTGAATAGTACTCCATTGTTTATTTCTACCACATTAAAAAAATTCATATTAATCTGTTGACAGGCACTGAAGTTGTTTTCTGTTGTTGGATATTGTAGATGATGTTACAGTCATTAGAGAAGTGCATTTATCTCTTTGAATTAGTGTTTTTAATTTTTATTTCTATTTTCTCCTTAATGGATGTTTTATTTCTTTTCCTGATAAACTGATCATACTGGTTAGTTTGATTAGAGTGGAAAACTCTGGGAACCAAGTTAAGGTGTGTGTTACTCTTTAAATCTGAATTTTATTGAAGTAATAGAAAACTCATATTGATTCCCCCTTGCCCCTTAGCTATTTTATGATGGTCCAGGTGGCTCACTTAATTTTTCCCCATAGACACATGTTTGGACTTTTTTTTTTTTTTTAGTTTAATACTTTTTTTGCAGCAAAGCTTGAGAGAAATTTGTATTCAGTCACATCTAATGTGCAATTTGTATTTCTATGTTTTGATTAAATTGATTTAAAATATATTGTGGTTGTGGCATATTATTCTAAAAGGTATAGATTTAAATAGAAAACTTCCTATGGTCATGCATTATCTGTTATTTGTCAATTTTTACCAGAACTTTAGTTTGATATCTAATTTGTCATATATTAAATCTTACATAATTTGATATTTTCTAGATTTCTCATTTGTTATATTCATCTGCTTTTCCAATTTGTAGCAGTCCACTAGAGTTTTAATGATTATTACTTTGTAATAATTATATCAAGCAACAATACAACCTTCTTGTCCCTTCTATATTACTTTCCAGTATTTGAAAACATTTTTTTTCAAATGAAATCTTGATTCATTTCATTAGGAATTCCTGTTGCTGACTTGATGAATAACGGAACATACAGGAAGTAAATAAAAGGGAATTGATACTAAAACTTTTTAGCTTTTTTTTGCAAAAAGACAGGTATTTGAGTTCTTTTTTTAAAACATTTACATTTTTAATTTTAGAAAATTGAGAGAAGAGATAAAGATTTCTAAAACTATACTACTCATGGAGCGTCCTCCCTGCAGGTGGGGGCCAGTGACTTGAACTCAGGTCATTGTGCACTGTAATGTGTGTGCTCTATTAAGTGAGCCACCATCTAAAGTCACAATTTTGTTTGTATTAAATACATTCATGCTCAGTTTTAGTATTTTGTAATTTTTGTTGACCCTTTGGACTGACTTTTTTTGATAATTCTTTTTTTAATTTTTATTTTTAAAAAGGAAACACTGACAAAAACCATAGGATAAGAGGGCTACAACTCCACACAATTCCGACCACCAGAACTCCATATCCCATCCCTTCCCTTGATAGCTTTCCTATTCTTTATCCCTCTGGGAGTATGGACCCAGGGTCATTATGGGGTGCAGAAGGTGGAAGGTCTGGCTTCCTGACTTATGAGAATATGTGTGTGTATGTGTGTGTGTGTGTGTGTGTGTGTGTGCATACTCTTTATACTAATCATTACATGAAGACTATGTATTATAAAATTTATTGTAAAGTCATTCAGTAAAACCAAATAAAGTTTATGATTTTTACTGGTATCCTTATGAACTGTTGAATGCTTTTAAGCATAATTGAATTACGGTTTAGATTTGGAAAATATTAATCTATTTCACAGTAATTACATTAAATGTAACAGATATTGTAAGCTAATATGTAACTTTATTTTCACATGGCAGTATTTCTTTTATAAGGTTTGATTTTTTTTTTTCTTTATTGTATGGAGACATCCAGGAAATTGAGAGAGAAAGGAGGGATAGAGACAGAGGGAGACACCTTCAGCCCTGCTTCACCACTCTTAAAACTTTCCCCTTGCAGTTGGAGACCAGGGGCTCGAACCTGGGTCCTTGCTCACTGTAACATGTATACTCAACCAGGTACACCACCCGCCCCCACAGTATTTCTTAAATATGATTTATCCTGACAGATACTTAATAAAAGGATCAAGAGATTTCTACATTTTATAATTGCTTGTAAATCTGAGGAAAGGATTCTAGTGTTTGGTTGGTGGTCTTCATTTCTATTTTGCAAAAACATGAATCCAAACAGGACTTGCATTCTAGCAATTAATGGGATTTGTTTTCCTAAAATCTGGCTTATAAATTTCTATTGTGTTCTTTTTTCATACAGCGCTATGGATTTTTTTTTCTTTTTAAACAAAAGTCCTTTATAGTAAATGGTTTCCTGTATCAGGAAGATTTTCCCTAGTCTTCTCCAGGCTGTGACCCACTTAGAGAAATGACATTGGCACATTACTTTTGGGTAACTGGGAAGGCTTCCCTCACTTGGAGTTTATGGAACCCACTGATTCTCAACCCTGTTTATGGTTCATGGCACATGTGTCATGGAAGGTCTAGTGTAGAAGCCATTATAGATTTAGCCAACATATGAATGTAAGTTCTTCAGAAGTGTGATGGTTACATCCTGAAAACGCTCTAAGAACAGATTTAGCTCTTGAATTATTTTTCCATAATTAAGGACTTAGACCCAGGTAGTTTATCATTTTTCTAGTCAAAACTCTCCTGTTGCTCCTTAATTCACTGAGGAAAAACCAACGTCTCAGTAATTTATGAGACCTGCATTTTATTAATTTTTATTTATAAAATGGAAATAATTGACAAGACTACAGGATAAGAGGGGTGCATTTCCACACAGTACCCACCCCCAAAGCTCCATATCCAATCCCCTTCCTTGATAGCTTCCCTATTCTTTATCCCTCTGAGAGTATGGACCCTGGATCATTGTAGGGTACAGAAGGTGGAAGGTCTGACTTCTGTAATTGCTTCTCCACTGACCATGGGTGTTGGCAGGTCAGGTCGATCCACACTCCCAGCCTGTTTCTCTTTCCCTAGTGGGGCAGGGTTCTGGGGAGGCGGGGCTCCAGAACACACTGGTGGGGTTGTCGGCTGAGGGAAGTCAGGTTAGCATCATGGTATCATCTGGAATCTGGTGGCTGAAAGAGTTAACATATAAAGCAGAACAAGTTGTTGACTAATCATGAACCTAGAGACCTCCCCCTTCTACCCTTCAACTTATATCTTGACTATTCGTGTTTCCCTGTTACTTTCCATTCACTGCTGACTGCTCAGCCTCTCACATGCCAGGCACACTCAACTCAGTGCTCTGGCTGTTGACCAGTGTGGAATGCTGTTCCTCAGATGTGTGCATAGCTAATCGCCTTTACCTCCTTCCAAGTCTGACTCGGGCATAGTCTCTGAGATAAGACAGCCCTGGCCACTCTGAAATGGTGACTTGATGATAGTCACTGTGCAGATACATTATCAAATTAGTTAGTAGATGAACTCAGGTTTGTGCTGAATTCTTGGGAAAGGTAAGCTGTAAAATCTGTATGGTAGCTCAGCTTGTCTTTCCTGTAGAAACTGAGTTCTTGGGAGTTGGGTTGTAGTGCAGTGGGTTAAGCGCAGGTGGCGCAAAGCACAAGGACCGGCATAAGGATCCCGGTTCGAACCCCAGCTCCCCACCTGCAGGGGAGTCGCTGGTGAAGCAGGTCTGCAGGTGTTTATCTTTCTCTCCTCCTCTCTGTCTTCCCCTCCTCTCTCCATTTCTCTCTGTCCTATCCAACAACGACAACAACAATAATAACTACTACAATAAAACAACAAGGGCAACAAAAGGGAATAAATAAAATAAATATTAAAAAAAAAAGAAACTGAGTTCTTGGTTGCCTTCTATACCACCACATCCACTGGTCTCAGTTTTTCCTGGCTATAACATAGAGAAATTCCTCCTCAAATCTGTCTCCTCATTAAATTTGGATAATTCCACCATGCTCTAAGTTCACAATGCCTTCATGTCTGTTCTCTCTTCATTTCTTGCAGCTTGAAATTTAAGTACGTAGGGTAATTTCCAGAGAGGTACAGCTTAATTTTTAGCTGCCAACTGACTAGCATTCTACTTTAACTACTGAATATTTTCCCCACTGTTATCATGTTAACTGTTTCTTCTGCTCTTCAGACCTATCCATTCTGTTCATTATCTTTAAGCATATACTTTCCTAAACAGTTTGAGTTTATTTTAGCCAAACCTGTTAAGGTGTTAAGATTCTAATTCTTGGATGCCCCCCCCATACCAGTTCAAATCTTATTTGTAGTTTAAGACCCTTAGACTTCAAATCTGTTTCCCATGTGAAACCTTCCCACATCATTCCAATCTGAGGACATATTTCTTGAAGTCTTTCAGTAATTCATTTCTTAAAATATTTTAATTTATTTATTACTAGATAGAGACAGAGATAAATTAAGGGGGAGATAGAAAGAAATATTGTAGTGCTGAGTCACCATTCCTGAATCTTTCCCCCTGCAGGTGAGGGCAGGGACTTGAACCTGGGTCCTTGTGCACTGTAATGTGTGCACTTAACCAAGGACACCACAGTCTGGCCTCATAATTCTTAAAATCATATAAACTTAAAGACTTTAACCTGAACTGCTTATAAAAAAAAACCTCTGCTATCTTACAATCTTTGTCATTTAATCATTAAAACACTTAAAAAAAACCCTATTGAAGTAAATATTTTAATGGAATTGATTTTTGGGTACAAATTAAATATTGAGTAGGGGAAAGGCACACTTTTTTATTTAAAAATATTTTGCTTAAAACCATTTCAAACATAAATCATGAAGCATTTTAATAAATGGAAATAATAAATAAAATAAAATACTGTCATTTTTACATATCACCTGGGGTATTTAATTTTAGTGTAGTGGAGGATGGTCTGTATCAGTTAATTCAAACAATGTAAAGGACAAGATACTGTTTTCCATCTATTAAATTTAAAGATTTTGAATTCTGTAATGACGTGTGCTATGTTGCTATTTGAAGTAGCTTATATCATAGCTATTTGAAGTAGCTTATATCATATCATATTAGGTGAAGTGTGTTATAATGTGGGGTGGGGAGATAGCATACTGGTTATGGAAAAAATTTTCATTTTTGAGCTCTGAAGTTTTGTGTTCAATTCTCAGCACTCTAAGCCAGAGCTGAGCAGTGTTGATGGACTGGTTAGTCCTGTCTCTCAGTTGGTCTTTCTCTGTGTATCTGTCAGTACAATAAATAAAATTTAAAAAAGTTGATGTAGACTTCCATCTTTATAAGAAGTATGGATAGATGATTAAAAATGTAGTGGTCCCAATACTGGAAGGAAATATAAGAATATTAGTATCTGTACATATTGAGACTTTTTCCTTCCCTACATGATTTCCTCCAGCTGTTCAATAGGAAAGGAGTGTTGAAGTACCAGAAAACTATTCTGCAGTTGAAGTATTTACATAAACTGAGAAGGGAAGCAAAAGTGGGCAAGTGCCTTATTTATCACTAGATGATATATTTTATGTGTGCATGATACTGGGACCTTACACATGTGTGATTTCACCACTCTTAGGTTGACCTTTATATTAAAATTTTTAGAAAATGACTAAAACATACTTTGAGAGACAGAGTTACAGGTAGAGGCATGAGAGAACTGTTGGACCATCCGTGGAACTTTCTCGGGTACCGTGGTACTGTTACATGGTATTAGGGCTTGACTCAGGACTTAATGCAGGTCAGGTGTACACTGTCTCCTCTCACCTCTAAATTGTTACTGTTCTTTAAATTTTCATTTCTAAAACTTTTCTGGGCTTGCAACAACTGACAGGGAAGGAGGGAGGTTTAGTATGTGCCCTCTCACCATATTCACAGTCTCCACTATCAACATTCCATTCCCCACCAGAGTGATGCATTTATCACTGGTGAACTTTCATTGACATATCATCATCATTCAAAGGCCACAGTTTACCTTAGGGTTTAGTCCCAATGTCATTGTATAGTCTATAGTTTTGGACAGAAGTAATTCTGGCACAGATCCATCATTTTTTATATCATATGGTTTTCACTACCCAAATTGTCTTTTGAAATTGAGCAGTTTATTTCAAGTTTTCAAAATTTGTTTAGTGTCTCTGCAAGGGGGTATTTGTGTGGTGCTTGTCTGGCTCTCACACACTACATGATGGTAGTTTTCATACTGTACTATGATTGTAGGCTTCTACAGTTTAGGTGGCCATGGTTTTGAAATACTATTTACTCTATTTTTATAGCAGTGTTTAAGCATCTATTCATTTTCACATTTGTGCTTTTTTTCCCCCTTCAGTTGCATTTCAATTGTAGAAAGAGGCAACATTGCAGTGCTGTTCACTTCAGTAGTTAACATGGGTAGCATCTAATTTGTTTCATCTTTAATGCATGTGGAATGCCAGTCTTAGAGAGATGTGTTATATTTCCAAGTAATTTTTAGACAGGCATAGTAGAACTAGGATTAATTTGTGGCAGTTTTTTCAACATGTGATAGAGAGGTTCAGCAATAAGACCAGATTTTATTTGATTTGATTTAATGACTAACAATTATGGGATAAGAGTACAGTTCTATGCACTTTCCATACCAGAGTTTTATATCCCATCCTCTCCATTGGAAGCTTCCCTATTTTTCCCTATGGGAGCATGAACCAAAGATCTTTATGGGATGCAGAAGGTGGAAGGTCTGGCTTTTGTAATTGCTTCTCCACTGGGCATGGGTATTGACAGGTCAATCCATACTCCCAGTCTGTTTTTGTCTTTCCCTAGTAGTGGGGTAGGACTCTAGGGAGGTGGGATTCCATGATGTATTGGTGAGGTCCTCTGCCGAGGGAAGTCAGGTTGGCCTCATGGTAGCATCTGCATCTTGGTGGCTGAAAAGCATTAAGATATAAAGCAGAACAAATTGCTTAATAATCAGGAACCTAAAGGTAAGAGTATAGCAGATGAGATTTAGGGTCTTCATATTAGAAGGGAGGAAGTCTATTTTAGCTATATTCAGATGGGCTTGATCAGGGCAGCTCCCCAAAAAGTATATACATACCATTAACTGTAAACCCCATTGATCTGACCTAGGGCCCATGTCTACTTGTATTTAGCACAAGATTAGATTTCTATGTGTTGATGAGTTAGTATTCCTTTGTGAGTTAAGATTTCTGGGCCAGTGAAGTAGCTCACTTGATAAGAGTACTAATTTGCACTTGTGACCCTGTTTTGAGCCTGGCCCATAATGCACTGAAAGAAGCATTGGTTCTGTGGTTGGGGTCTGTCTCATCTTTTTTTTTTAAAAAAAATAGTCTTTATTGATTGGATAGAGAGAGCCAGAAATTGAGAGGAAGGAGTAAATAGAGAGGGAGAAAAACAGATACCAGAAGCCCTGCTTCACCACTTGAAGTTTCCCCTTTGCAGGTGGGGACTGGGTGCTCGAACCTGGGTCCTTGTGCATTGTAACATGTGCTCAACCTAGTGCACCACCACCTGGACCCTCTTATCTTTTTCTCTAAAAAGAAAAAAAATGTTAATAAAAATTTTGGAAATATCAGTTAAAGATGAAATACACTATTTAAAATAAATATTTTTAGCATTGTGCTTGTGCATGTATCTAATATATAGATATTATTTTTTCCTTTTTGTTGCAAGCTGGGACTTTGTGTCTGTGTAACTTAACCAATCTCAGCTGAGGTTTTTTCAGTTTAAGACAGAAATGGAGGGAGAGACACCATGATACTCATATTGTGTTATGATGCTCCTAGGCTGGAGCCTAGGTCTTAGAGCTCTGTAAAACATATGCTGTAGGGGGCCAGATGGTAGTGCAGCGGGTTAAACACACATGACGCAAAGTGCAACAATCTTTGTTTGAGCCCCCAGCTCCCCACCTGCAAGGGGGGGGGTCGCTTCACAAGTAGTGAAGCAGGGTCCGCAGGGGTCTTTCTCTCCCCGTCTTTCCCTCCTTTCTCGATTTCTCTGCCTGTCCAACAATGATGACAGCGATAACAACAATAACAATAAACAAGGGCAACAAAAGGGAAAAATAGCCTCCAGGAGCAGCAGATTTGTAGTGCAGGCACCAAGCCCCAACAACAACCCTGGAGTCAAAAATAAAATAAAACAAAATTAAATTAAATTAAATTAAATTAAAATGCTGTAGATGGAGCAACTATCTCCCAGCACTCTTCCCACACCCCACACTTTGTATATTTGTTTAACTTTGTTTTACTTAAGCTCATGATCTTACAGTATGGATTTAAGAAAGTAACTTGCTGATGTTTTTGAGAGAATTACATTAATTTGCCCTCTGCATGCAAACTTGCATTCTATTGCATTCCATGAAGCTAGACCACCACTTAATACCATGCACCCAAATTAACTAAAATTAAAGATTTGGACATTAGAACTGAAATTTTAAAGTACTTGGAAGAAAATATTGAGGAAACACTGCATGGCCTTTAACATCAAAGACATATTTGAGGATTCAACCCCACGGGGAAGGGAAACTAAATCAAGAATAAATTGGTTCATATCAAATTGATAAACATCTATATAACAAAATTCTGCAGTATAACACTGCCCCCCCCCCCATGATTGGGATAAGATATTAGTACCTCATACATCTGACAAATATATGAGATATATATATATACATTGTATATATATCATTATATATTTCATGTATATGCATATATATTGTATATGTATATATATATCATATATATATATGAGACAGGGAGAAATCCTACACCTCAACAAGACAAGAAGCCTGGTGGAAAAGGGGTGGGAGATCTGAATATAGAGTTCTCTAAAGGAATTTTGTTTAAAAAATTCCCTTTTGATGCCCTTGTTTCATTGTTGTAGTTATTATTGTTATTGATGATGTCCTTATTGGATAGGACAGAGAGAAATGGAGAGAGGAGGAGAAGACAGGGGGAGAGATAGACACCTGCAGATCTGCTTCACCCCCTGTGAAGCAACTCCCCTGCAGGTGGGGAGCTGGGGGCTTGAACTGGAATCCTTCCACTGGTCCTTGTGCTTTTGCGCCACCTGCGCTTAACCCACTGTGCTACCGCCTGACTCCCTCTCTAAAGGAATTTAGTTGATACACAGACAAATGAAAAAAATTTAAATCGCTAATTGGAGAAATGCAAACAAAAACCACATTGGGACTCTACCTCACACTTTCAGAATGGCCTATATCTGCAGCACAGGAAATGACAGGTGTTAGTGATGGTACAACAGAAATCTGGTAACATGTTGGGTGGGAGTTCAAACTGGTGCAGCCTCTATGAAAATAGTATGAAGGTCCTCAAATAAAAATGGAATAAAAGATTGGAATAAATAACATTATTAAGCATATAGTCAGAGGACATGGAAACATTAGTTCAGAAGGACATATGGAACCCCTTTGCTCATGGTTGCACTGTTAGCCATTATGAATGACAATAGATGGAAGTAACATGAATTCCTACCCACAGATGACTATAGTTACTTGGTATGTATTCATTGGAATACTACCACTCTGCAGTTAAAAAGGTGTAATTGTATCCTTCCTATTAAACTGGATGGACCTAGATGTGTTAATGATTAGTGAAATAAGATGAGATGCCAGAGGAGTCACTCTTACCTGGAACCATACTCTAACTATACTAACTTGCAACAAAAAAGTAACCAGTTTTCTCAGCCACAGAATTTTAGTATGGTGAGTGATTGTGGTATGAAACTGAAGTCTTACAATTTTGTAAACCATTAAAGCACTAATAAAATAAAATAAAATAATAAATGCCTCTGCTCCTTAATGAATTGTTGACTTTTTAGTATATATATATATTAGAAAATATATATATTTATATTTTGTAGATATCTACCAAAAGCATATAACTTTGAGCATATAACTTCCAGACCTTCAGACTTTTTATTTTAAAAGTATGAATAGACATGGGCTCTTGGTCAGATCGATGGGTTTTACAATGTGGTACTTACATACTTTTCCCCTATTTGGGAGCTACTTTCTGCCCTGATTCAGCTTTCCTAGTCCTATTCCCAACTCTGATACGATATCTTCAGACAGTACTTTTAGCCCACGTGCATATTAGCTGTGAAGCTCCGGCAAAAATTAGTAAAGTCATGGCTCCCTTGGAATATACCTGAGATAGACTTCTTAGCTTCTTCTAACATGAAGACCCAAAGTCTCATCTACTATATTCTTACCTTTTGGTTCCTGATTATTAAACAATTTGTTCTGCTTTATAACTTAATGCTTTTTAGCCACCAAGTTGCAGATGTTACTATGATGCCAAACTGACTTCCCTGGGCAGTTGACCACACTAATGTGTCCTGGAACCCCATATCTCCAGAGACCTGTACCACTAAGAAAAGATAGAAACTGGCTGCGAGTATGGATTGACCTGCTAATGCCCATGTCCAGCAGAAAGCAATTATAGAAGTCAGACCTCCCAACTTCTGCACTCCATAGAGAACTTTGGTCCATACTCCCAGAATGATAAAGAATATGTAACCTTCTACCTTTTGCACCCCGTAATGACCCTGGGTCCATACTCTAAGAGGGATAAAGAAAGGAAAGCTATCTGAGGAGGGGATGGGATATGGAGTTCTGGTGGTGGGAATTGTGTGGAGTTGTACCCCTCTTATCCTATGCTTTTTGTCAGTGTTCTCTCTCTCTCTCTCTCTCTCTCTCTCTATATATATATATATATATATATATATATATATATATATATATATATGAACCTTCCAAAGGGATGGGATACCGTGCTCTGGTGTTGGGAATTGAATTGAATTGTACTGCTCTTATCCTACAATCTTGTTGATCATTTTTAAATCTAAAAGGAAAAAAAGTAAAAATATATGTATATATAACAGCAAGATAAAATATTTTGTTTGAAGTGATGAGTTGCTAGAATTTTAATTAATGGTATAATTATAAATGTGGTTTTCCTTCTGCAATAAGAATATAATTATATACTAAACCAGATTAGTAATATTCAAGGGGCCAGAGGAACATGAAGAGACAGATTTTCTTCTTGGCTGGTCATTGAGTTTTGTATGACAGTACTTCCTTTTGAACTTCTAGATTTCTTTTAGAATATTATAACCTAGTGTCTTCAATATAAATTTCTCCACTGAACTTCCTGTTGGGTTTTTTGTTATTTCTACCTAAATCTTGTTTTTTCTATCATATCTTCTGTTCAGCAAAATCCCTCATCACTTATTTATAAAGATGACATTTGATAAGTGAAGTGCTTTCTGAACATCTGGTTTCATATCTGGAATTTAGAAATAGACATCACCAAATGACTTTTTAAAATAGCTTGTTGGAAAAGGACCTGTGTTGGGGGTGAGACTATTTTGCAGACACCTTTCATAGGGAGATGATAAATTGTACTCATGTGCCAACAGTTGTAGTATAAACCATTAAGAGATTGCTATTTTATAGTTGGAGCACATTTAGTTATTTAATTTAAAACTGTCTTTAAACTCTTACTCCTCTCCTATAAGCTGATTTGTTTGCTTTCTGACTAATCATTTTTTTCTTCTAATTTTTCCTGATAATTTATTAGATGGATGTTGAGAAAGAATCCTTCAATATCTTAGTGCACATTTATTTGAAACTACAAACTGAAATGCAAGCTACTGAAAACAAAACTTTTTCCTGTATCGTCTCTAATTCAGTGTATACAGAAGAAGTGAATTTTTGTTTTTGACATATAACTGCTTTCGTACTTTTAAACTGTTGGCATATTATTCAGGATTGCTTTCTAGGCCTTTTGATATCAGTGGAATATCTTTTTACATTAGCACCAGTAGCATATTGTGTAATTGATTTAATTACATTTCCAAAGCACTGCCAATGGAATGCTACTTATTTGTCTTAATTTTGTACTTTGTCATTTCATCTTGTAATAGACTTGTATGCCTTTAATTTTCTAGGGTGTGAATCTTATTGCAGTGCTGTATTTGGTATGGAACAAGGTTTCTAGAGACAACTACCTGGATTATTGACAGTTTTTCAGTTGAAACGGTTTTTAAGACTGCATAGAACATTTTTGTTAGTAAGATTTAAAAAAGTGATTTCACTTCTTACAAATGAATGAGAGAACTTCACATGATGGCTTCACATGAGAGGAAGAAGAGAAAGATAAGCCAGGGCTCCAGTCAAGCATATGCAGTCTTGGGGTTCAAACCAGAAGTTTCATCCATGAGAGTCCTGTACTCAATCACTTGAGCTTTCCCAAACTACATTAATGAAGATTTTAAGACAAATTCTTGGATTAGAAGGTGGCACATCTGGTTAAGAGCACATAGCACTTCGTGCACGGACCCAGGTCCAGCCCCCCACTGAATATGTATATTCAGTCACAATTTTCTTAACTACTCATGTTGTTGGACTTCTGCATTGCTTCCAAGTTTTGGCTATTACAAACTGTGCTGCCGTGAACATAGGTGTACATAGATCTCTTCTGGTAGGCATTTTTATTTCCTTTGGCTAAATCTACAGGAAAGAAATTGCTAGGTTATAGGGTAAGCCTATTTCTAGTGTTCTGAGAAATCTCCAGACTGTTTCCATATATATATTATATATAAAATTTTATATTTATTTATTTATTCCCCTTTGTTGCCCTTGTTTTATTGTTGTAGTTATTGTTGTTGTTAGTGATGTTGTTGTTGTTGGATATGACAGAGAAAGAGAGGAAGGGAAGACAGGGTGAGGGAAAGATAGACACCTGTAGATCTGCTTCACCGCCTGTGAAGTGACTCCTTTGCAGGTGGGAGCCCGGGGGCTCAAGCCTGGATCCTTACCACCTGCGCTTAACCTGCTGTGCTACTGCCCAACTCCCGACTATTTCCTTTTAAGAGTTGAACCAGTTTGTGAGTTCTTACTAGCGGTGAAGAAATGTCCCTTTTCCCTGTAGGATCTTCAACACTTTTTGTCTCTATTCTTAATGCATGTAGTGTATGAAGTGCTATCTTCTTGTCTTCATTTGTATTTCTCTGGTGGCTTTGAAGCTTTCTCGTGTGTCTGTTGGTCTTTTGGATCTCTTCCTCAGTGAAGTTTCTGTCCCTTATACTTGCCCTCCTTTCTTTCTTTACTTTTATTTTGCTGCTAAATTTACCAAGTTCTTTATGTGTTATAATTATTAGTCCTTTATCTGAGTATGTCATAAGAAACTGAATGTTCTACCTGTGTTTGGTGTAACGCCGGCAGGAGAATGTGGTACTGCATCTGTAGTGTGAAGTGGATGTAGTCAGCTAAGCTTCAGTTAACATGGAGGTGGAGCTCCAATTTATGATGAGTAGGCTAAGACTGCCACTTTTCCTTCTCTAGGGACTCTGGTATTTCCAGTGAGTGGTAGTGAAAATGTAATCTCTATGCTAGGTTTCTTCTGAATTTTTATTATCTTTATGGATAGAGACAGCCAGAAATAAAGAGAGAAGGGGGTGGTAGAGAGGGAGAGAGACAGAAAGACATCTGTAGCAGTTCTTTACCATTCACAAAGCTTACCCCCTGCAGGTGGGGACCGGGGTCTCGAACCCGGGTCCTTGCGCATTGTAATACATGCACTTAACCAGGTGTGTCACCACCCGGCCCCTTTCACTAAAATTTTTAATTAGAAAGTCATTTGAATTCAGAAATGAAGTTTAAGACAATAATTTTAAAGCTAAAACTATACAGAATTTTTTAATTTTTAAACTTTCTTTTTAAAATATTATCTTTATTTATTGGATAGGCAGCCAGTACTGGGGGAAGAAGAGAGGAAGAGCAAAAAAGAGACACTTGCAGAAGTGCTTCACCACTTGGGAAGTTTTGCCCTAGCAAATGGGGACTGGGAGCTTGAACTCCAGTCCTTGTGTCTTGTAACGTGAGTGCTCAAGCAGTTGTACCGCCACTCAGCCCCTTAAAACTATATAGTATATCAGAAATCTTGATTCCAGCTATATCCTTTTCTCCTTCATATGGTCTACATGGTTATCTACTGGTTTAACTTTCTTTTTTTTATAAGTATTTATTTATTTATTTTCCCTTTTGCTGCCCTTGTTTAACATTGTTATGGTTATTGATGTAGTCGTTATTGGATAGGACAGAGAGAAACGGAGAGAGGAGAGGAGACAGGGGGAGAGATAGACAGACACCTGCAGACCTGCTTCACCGCTTGTGAAGCGACACCCCTGTAGGTGGGTAGCCGGGGGCTCGAACTGGGATCCTTACGCTGTTCCTTGCGCTTTGTGCCACCTGCGCTTAACCCGCTGCGCCACCGCCCGACTCCCGGTTTAACTTTGTCATTAATTCTGGTAATATTTCATATCCCTTTTAATCTTGCAGCTCCAAACCTCTTCTATTCAACAAATATCATTTTGTATTTATTTCATTTGAGTTTTTTTATTACCCTCTAGCCACTTGTTGTTTATATAAAGATCTTACATATTTTTGTCATTAACTTGTGTTGGATAAAATAAAATCTGCTTTTTAAAATAGTGACATAATATCTTTGTACTTGTATTTTACTTACATATTTTTGGAATATGTGAGGGTTGAGGTTTCTGGATCAAGGGTAAAGATATCTGTAACTTTGACACAGTTTTTCACATTGTAGAGTTAAACATCTGTTATGGTAATGCTTCTCTTCATTTCATTACTATACAGTGCATGGATACTCTTGCTATGTAGTTTACCTTGAACTTCTCAGCTGACCATTGAACATATGCATTGCTTTGTTCTATTGATTTACTTTGTTTCATTGCAAAAAATCTTGCCGTATGAAGAAGATGGCATAACAGATCAGAAAGGGAAAGATGAGCTTTTTTATAATGTGGGAACACTGAGTAAGCATATGGAAAAAGATAAAATTAGATTCTTCACATAATGAACTGGAATTCAAATACAGAATAAGTTTTCACAGAAAATGAAATAGTACAATCACTTAGGAGTGGGAAAACACTCCTGTAAAACTCAAAGCCCAGAAGCAATGAAAAGACCATATATATATATATATTTTCTTGTGTGTGTGTGTGTGTGTGTGTGTGTGTGTATGTGTGGCAAAACATTAAACTAGTAAAACCTCCTGGGAAATGTTGGCTGCTAATTTTAAAGGGACCAGGAAAATAACTGTAGACCATCTAACTGAAGATCAAGGGTCAAAAGAATATTTATAACTGATGCTTAAGAGAGTGTCTTGCTGTAGCAAGTTACAGGGCTTGGAAAAGGCAAGGAATTGGGGGGCATCATCAGAGCCCCCTAGAAACTTAGAAAGTTAAACCCCTACCCATTAGACTCTGTACTTTAGCAACAGTCCTAGATTTGTATATAAAGTAAAAACATAGCCTAATGAGTAAGCTTATATAGAAGAGCTGTATGAGGTTAAGAGACCATATACCCATTTAAAATTTTTTATTGCTGTACTCAGCTACCTTTTAATTCTCATTAGAATATTTATGATGTATCATTAAAAGTTTCTATATAGGGGCCAGGGCAGTGGCACACCCTGTTAAGTGCACATATTATCATGCTCAAGAACTCGAATACAATTCCTCCCATGCCCTCCCCCCACTAATGCATCCTGTTCCCTGCCCCTTACCCCCAATATACGGAGGGCAGAGTACGCTTCAGTAGCATTGAAGCAGGTCTGCAGGCTTCTGCCTTTCTCCAGTTTCTCCTCCCCTCTCAATTTCTTTCTGTCCTATCCAATAAAATAGAAAGGAGGGAAAAAGCAACAGAAAAAGGAAAAAATGGCTACTGGGAGCAGTGGATTAGTAGTGCAGACATTTAGCCCCAGTGATAACCCTGATGGCAAAAAAAAAAATCTAGATAAAAGCTGAGACAGTGTTCAGTGTTCAGTGCATTGTCATTAAATACTACAAACTAGGCAGTAGTGCAGCGAGTGAAGCACAGTTGGCGCCAAGCGCAAGGACCAGCGGCATAAGGATCCCTGGTGGAGCCCCCGGCTCCCCACCTGTAGAGGAGTCGTTTCACAAGTGGTGAAGCAGATCTGCAGGTGTCTTTCTCTCCCTGTCTCTGTCTTCCCCTCCTCTTTCCATCTCTGTCCTATCTAACAAGGATGCCATCAAAACCAACAATAATAACTACAACAATAAAACAAGGACAACAAAAGGGAATAAATATTTAAAAAATACTACAAACTTGACTGTTAAGTGTAGTCTATCCACTGTGGTGAGGGAAGTTTTTTTTTTTTTTTTAATATTAGGGCATTGTAGAATTAGTATATAGGGGAGAGGGCAGGGATAGTGTATTTCACTATGTGCAAAACTCCAGTTATAAGTCCTGCCATCGTAGTGGAAGCACTATGGCACAAAAGGAAGTTCCAAGGATGGTAGAGCAGTCTTGTGATGACTCTCCCTCTCTACCTGAAATAAAAAAACATGAAAGAAATCAGCTTGGGTGGGTGGTGGTGGAATAGTGTTTGCTTGTAGGCCCATATGCCATCAATTAAAGATAACAAGCTGAAGCAAATAGAAGTGAGGACAGAATTTTCTTGAGCATATTCATTTCTGACTATTCTGTGAAATTAAAATAAAATAAAAAGCTTTGAGAAAATTTAAAATCCTTTTCCATCTAACAATAACTCAGGTCAGTTTTCAAGCAGAATGACTTATGTTGAAGTTTTTAGGGAATAGTTCTAGAAGTTGTCTTTTCTTTATTGTGTAGAGACAACATTGAGGGAAGAAAGACTGACCTACAGCACTGCCTCACTGCCTCTTTCCCCCTACAGGGGCGGACCTGGGGTTTGAACCCTGGCCTTTATGCATTATAACATGGGTGCTCTATCACCTAGCTCCAACAGTATTTTCCAACCATGTGGGAAGTCAGGGATTTAAACTACATTACTCTTGCTAAGATCTAATGAATCTATATTTTTTAAATTATTAATCATGGCTATTTTTTACACAGGCCTTTTTTTTTGGTTATATTTCTCGCTATCTTTCCACCTGTGACAGACAATACTTTCTTTCATTTCTTTATTGGGGGATTAATGTTTTACAGTCAACAGTAAACACAGTAATTTGTAAATGCATAGCATTTAGGTCCTCTTCCAGGACCTGAACTCCACCCCCCACCCCTCCAGAGTCTTTTACTTTGGTGCAATGACAGACAATAACTTTTAAAATTACTCATTTTCATTGACTTCTGAAAGGTTTATGGATCGATCTGTTACAAATTCTGAATTAACTTTCTTGGGATACTGCTTTGTAAATAGACCTATTAACAGCTTTCAGATGTGAGGTCAAATCATAATCATTTAAAGAGAAACTATCCTGAACATTATTTGGAACCTGAAAATTGTCCCTTGCTAGAAACAAACTAGCTAGCATTTTGGGTTAGTTTAGAAATGCATCTTAAGTAAGAGTTTTTCAGATGAATTCTCAACCATTTGACCTGAGAATGCAAACCATGTATTATACGTAGAGTAATTTTATGAGCTGCAGACATAACATTGAGTCCACGTTCTATAGCTATGTTGCAGAGTGTATGCAGAACTTTTTTCCTTATTTACATCTTAACAACCTCTTGCCTTTTGCCTGTGATTGCTTGATTCTCTGTTCTTCCATCCTGTGCTCTAAGGTGAATTTTAACTCTTATACAAAAGTTCTGGGCCTGACCTGAAAATATTTTCCACAGAACTTATACACAGACCCTGAATCTAAAGTAAGGGAAGTGACTCTGTTAACTAAAATTAGCAAGTTAAATAATATGACAACTCTTTGGTTGACATAATTTATTGATAATTTCTTGTTTAACATTAGTTTTGTATCACTTTTATTAATGACTTACAAGATTGTAAGATAATACAGATCACACCACTCTCACCACCCAAGCTCTGTACCCCTCCTACCTTCACCCTCCCCCCAACATAAATCTACCATAATTCTTCCAAGGTTTTAATCAGGTTGGCTCATTTTCTCCTTCTCCTCTTCCTCCTCCTCCCTCTTTTCTTTTTGCTTTTTTCCCTTCAAATTGTTTTTATTTCTAGATTCCATGTGAGTGACACTACATAGTAGTTGCTTTTCACTTCCTTTCTTCACTAAGTATAATCTACTCCAGTTCTATTTATTTGACTCCAGAGGAGACTATATTGTTTTTAATTGCCAAGTAATATGCCATTGAGTATTCCTTAGCCAGTCACCTGAAAATGAGCATTTAAGTTGTCTCCCATTTTTTGAATATTATGAAAACAGCTGTGAACATGGGTGTACTTATGTGCCTTTGAATTAAATTAGCCTAACATTAGTTTTATTTGTCTTTGAGGTAGCCTTGGTTTATGAGCCTGTGAATATTTCAGATGTAAAATTCTCACCACCTCAAAACTTAGTGCCTTTCCATACTCCCAGAGGGATAAAGAATAGGGAACCTTCCAATGGAGGGGGAGAAATATAGAACTCTGGTGGTGGAATTGTATCCCTCTTATCCCACAGTCTTGTTGATCATTATTAAATCACGTATAGAAAACATATATTGCCTCACCACTCCCCTTTTCACATCACCTATAAAATTTCACCAAAGGGCACTGAGCCCGAATCCCCCTTGATTTTACTGCCCCCTCCCACTTTGCTAATCTCGGTTCTACAGTTTCAGTCCATAGTCTTCACTGGGCTTAACTTGTTTTTCTTACTTTGTACATTTACCCTCTATCGGTAAGGTCATTCTTTATTTTCATTGTATATAAAACCTTTTAGTATTTCTTGTAGGCCTGGCTTAGTGGTAATTGTTTCTTTATCTGAAAAGCTATCCGGACCTCCTTTATTTATAAATTTTTCAAATACTTTATTTATTCTTTTAATGAGAGATGCAGAGAGAATGAGATCCAAGCAGTGCTAAGCTCTGGCATATGGTGGTGCTGGGGAATGAACCCAGGACTTAAAAGCCATAAGCATCAAAGACATTTGCATAATCATTGTGCTGTCTCCGTAGCCACATCCCTCATTTAAACCTGGTTGATAACATAGGAGAAAGTATTCTTAGGCATAAGTGTTTTCTTTTCAAAACTTGAATATAGCCTGCCAGTCTTCCTAGGTTTTAGTGTTTCCATAGAAAAATCAGTTGAGTTTTTAGGAGTTTCCTTATAGCTGGCTTTTCCTAGCAGTCTTCAGAATCCTTTGTCTTTGATATTTGCCATTTTAATTGCCATCTACTTGGAATTTAGGTTTGAATTTATTTTCTTGGAGTTCTTTAAGGAGCTTTCTGTATCACTTAATAGTTCAAATATAAATTCTGTTCTATTCTCTCTTCTTACACTGTAACATGACTGTTGTTCCTCTTGATGGTATCTTTCATCTTCATTTGTTGTAGTGCTTTTATCTTTTTGTTTTTTAAAATTTGTTTTGGTTTAACAATGTCCCTTTGCATTTCCTTGCTTTCTGCTTTAATCTTCTAAATTTTTTTTTTATTATATTCCATAGGACAGAGAAAGAGGGAGGGGGAGAGAAAAATAGACACCTGCAGACATGTTACGCTGCTGATGAAGTGACTTCCCTGCAGGTGGAGAGCAGGGACTGGAACCTGGATCCTTGTGTGGGTCCTTGTACTTACTATTATGTGTGCTTAACTAGGTGTGCCACCACCCAGCCCTATGTCCATCTTCTTCATGTGCCCCTTTCTACAGGTTTTTTTTATTTTTATTATGTCACTGCACTCTTGATTCTTATCACTGTCTTTTTTTTTCTATAGGTTTTCATTAGTATTTCTGTGAAATGACTGCAGTCCTCATCCGTATTTGGCTATAGTGGTGCAATTAATGTAAGCATTTAATTTGATAGTTCAGAAGTCTTCAGTTTAGTTTCAGGCTCACTAAATTGAAAAGTTATGTTATTACTTTGCTTTTGGTAGAACTCATATGAAATAATGTACAAGGTTCAAACCCCAGATATCCACCTGCAGGGGAAAACTTCATTACTGGTGAAGCAGTACAGTAGATTTCAGTCTCTCTGTCTCTCTCTTCCCTTTCCTCTCCTCCCCCATCTTCTCCTTCTCTCTCAAATTCTGTCTCTCTTTAAAATAAAATATTCAAATTCTTGAGTATATGAATTAAGGAGGAAGACAGTAACTTGTCATAATTCGATAATAGCTTTAGATTCCACATATCTGGCTTTCTTTTATTTTACTTTAAAATGGGATACTATAACTAGCATTGTTCCCATGTCCTGGTATATACCTCAGAGAAGTACTTTCTAAAACAAATAAAGCTGAAGGAAATACACATTCAGATAAGATCCCACTATACAACTATTAGAATGGGCAAAACAAACACAACACCAAATGTTGCTAAGGATGTGGAACAGTGGGAACTCTCCTTCAGTGCTGATGGAAATATCAAATAGTACAGCCATTTTGGAAGACAATAAGGTGAATTCCAAGATAGCTAGACATACTCTTACTGTATAACCCAGTCATGTTGCTCCTTGGTGTTCACTCACAGGAGTGGAAATTTTAGCTTCTTTACTGGCCTACACAAAAATATGCAAATGATTATAGAGGTTTTATGGTAGTTTTTAAAAATTGGAAACAGATGTCCTTCAGTAGGTTAAATAGATAAATGATACATGTTGCTTACAGACAATGGAGTATTACTGAGTACTGACAAGACATAGGGCATTACATGGCTATTACTAAATGAATTGCAGTCATACGGCATTTTGGAAAAGGAAGAACTTACAGAGAGAGAGATTGACGATTATCAAGAGCAAGTGAGAATGATGAATAGACAGAGCATGGGAGCCTTAAGGTTGTGACAGTACTTTGTATGATATCATAATGATGTTATTAGCTATTTATCTAAACCCAGAAAGCGAGCAACATCAAGAGTAAACTAATTTTTGAGTGATTATGATGAGCCCATGTAGGCTGATCAAGTGTAAAATCCATCACCTGGGCAGAAGATATTGATAATGACAGGCTGCATGAGTAGAGACAGGGATACATGAAAATAACTATATACTACTCTTGTGAAACTAAAGCTACCCTGTAAACATACTTAAAAAAAAATTGTCACCAGGATTATCACAGACTTGGTGCTTGCAGGATGATTCCACCACTTCTGGTGGCCATTTTCCTCTTTTTCGCTCCCTCTTCTTTCCTCCTCTTACCCCCTGCCTTTGTTTGTTTGTTGTTTTTGATAGGACAGATAGAAATGGAGAGGAAAGTGGAAAGTGGAAGACAGGAAAAGAGATACCTGGAGGAACTGCTTTAGGAGCTCTTGAATTTCCCCCCTGCAGCTAGGGAGTGGGGATTCAAACCCAGGTCTTTACACATGGTAATGTGTGCACTTAGCTGGTTATGCCACCACCAGGCCCCCTATAAAAATATTCTTTTTAAAAAAATACTTATTCTCTTTTGTTGCCCTTGTTTTATTGTTGTTGTCGTCGTTGGATAGAACAGAGAGAAGTGGAGAGAGGAGGGGAAGATGGGGAGAGAATGATAGACACCTGCAGACCTGTTTCACCTCTTGTGAAGTGACTCCCCTGCAGGTGGGGAGCAGGGGGGGGGTCCCACCTGTATCCTTATGCTGGTCCTTGCACTTTGTACCACATGCACTTAACCTGCTGCACTACTGCCTGACTTCCCCCCAAATATTCTTGATTATGAAGAGTATGGACAATAAGTAGTTAAATGTTTCCATCAGCCCTCACTGTCATGACTAACATGATTTGTTTTTCATTATTAAATGCTATTTTTAAGGGAAGTCTTAGAAAAAAATGGGAAGCTAGTTTATCTAAGAGATATTACCTCCCAGTAGTCACTAAAAGATGATTTCACTAAATAAAGACCTAATGAGTTAATGGCATAGGCCATATTTCATATTCGTGCAGTTTTAAGCCCATGCTATTCTCACATTGTTCTTTATCTGTTTTTGAGTTTTTTCCCCAAGTATTTAACTTTATTATTCCAAGTTTACCAGTTTTTAAAATTATTTATTCCCTTTTGTTGCTCTTGTTTTTTTAATTGTTGTAGTTATTATTATTGATGTCATCTTTATTGGATGGACAGAGAGAAATGGAGAGAGGAGGGGAAGACAGAGAGGGGGAGAGAAAGACAGACACCTGCAGACCTGCTTCACCACCTGTGAAGCGACTCCCCTGCAGGTGGGGAGCCTGGGGCTAGAACCAGCATACTTAGTCCAGTTCTTGCGCTTTGCGTCACGTGCGTTTAACCCACTGCGCTACCGCCTGACTCCCAGTTTACCAGTTTTTTCTTAAAATTTATTTATAAAATAGAAATACTGACAATATTATAGCCAAGTTTTACCAGATTTTAAGAAATTTCTCTATCTGAAAGATTCTTAATATAAACAAGCAAGATAATTTACAAGTGATGATAATTTTGAGCAGTTTTTGACTGGCAAACAATAAACATTCCATTTATGGTAGTAATCAATTTGGAGTGATGAGTTTATGTCATTTCACAATAACATTTTAGCAAAAACAAATTTCAGTAAAGAAATGACATAATTAAGTCGTGTAATCACTGTAGGTTTATATAGTTAAATCTAAAAATTTGACTTGTTTAGAAAATTAGTTTTTTACTTCATGATTTTGCTTTAAGTATACTTCATAATTGGGAATGCAATGAATAGAGAAGTACATGAGTGCAGGTAGTGACTTAAACCTTGTGGGGAGGGTAAAAGGGGACTTGAATACAGATAAAGGCATAATTGATTTGTACTTTTCTCTAAGATAATCATGATCTTTAAAAACTTTTTTTTTTTTTTGCTTTAACATCTGGGCAGAGGAAGAATGGAAAGCGGTTGCACCTTGATCCTTCTATCAGAGCTTTTTCTGCCATGTTCCATATTGGATATACCACCGAAAAGAGTTTTATTTTAGCTCTATGAGGTCCAAGGAACAAGTAGAAACAGTAAATCAAGAGTTACCTGAAACTATTAATTGTTAGGTGCTAATTGTGGGGGATTTCTAACAGTAATTTTGGTTATATAGAGTAAGTTCATAGGACACTTTACAGTATCTATAATCTTAGTAATAATAGCATTAGGTTTTTATCTTTTTTGCACTTGGTCTGCAGTCCTACCTGGAAGACAGCATTTTTTTTTTCATTAGCAAATGTCTCTGTCCCTATTGTGTATTGATTTTCATAGAAATATTCTGAAGAATACGAAACTGGCTCTTAACATCATGGCAGTTTTAGAGGTGGTACCTGCTTTACCATGCTAGAAACCCGTGATGGATCTTAGCCTCGACTATACTGGGGGGTGCTTTCTTGCTATGGTATCTTTCCTGCTCTAATAAATAATTACAATGTCCATATTGAAAGTCCTTTTCATTTTAGTTTTCTTTTGTATTCTACATGCAAATTTTCTTAGCTTTTTGGTTTGTTTTTGTATTTGGGGGTTTTACCACATCTCTAAGTAGAAGTAAAAATTTTTGTCTTGAGTTCTGTTTTTATGAATGTTATGAAAAAAATTAAAATATATATAGCCCTTGTGAAACATAATTTATCTCTTATAAAGTTTCAGTAATCACTAAGCATGATATAGGTACAAGTTGATTATTTAGGATTTTTGCTTACTAAATTCCTATGGAAGGGAGCAATAAAAAGTGATAAAACAAGTGACATTTCTAACGTAACCAAGTACACTGAAATATCAAAAGTATGAGGAAAAAATAGTGAATGACATGGATTGAGGAGATCATTAGATAAAAGGTTATTTTTGTCAGTTTAGTAAATTTTCTGGGACATTTGTCCTGCTTAGCCTAGTGTAAAGTAATAAAATGTCCTTGAAAAGAATGTTATAATTTTATGTAAAATACTATGCATAAAGACTAGCTATTGGATTTGCAAAGTTCATAGGATGCTGGTTTTTAAGGTCTAAAATAATTTCTCATGGTCTCTCTTTGGATATTTTATAATATAAAGTGTAATTCATACTACTCCATACAAAATTTACTATTCTTTCAGTTTTTATTACTGATTCAATAGTGGTTTTTCAAGATTATATGATAATAGGGATATAGCTTCACACTGCTCCCACCTTCTAAGTTCTGTGCTGCTCCTCATCCCAAGGATAACTACAAAATTCTCTTGAAGTCTGAGACATTGTTCCATGCTTTTGTACTACTTAATACATGAGTGGCAGGATAAAGAAGCAGAGAAAGGGGCTCTGAAATTGGGAAATGAAGCTCAGCCTCATTCAGTATCTCTCTGATATTCTTCACTGGCAAAGCATAACATTATGTTCACTGCAAAGGAAGAGTACTTCTCTGCTCAACTCAAAGAATAAGCGAAGGGTAGTTTCGAGTCAAGAGACACTAAATTGATAGCTTTCATGTTATATGCTTCTTCATTTCCATTAATTACCAGTCTTTAATGTTATGAGGGACCATTAATAAAAACAATTCAAACTGATCTATTTTGATTTTTAATATTAAGCTGTCTTGAGATAATGAACCAATCTTCAGATTTCTTACCTCTGTGTAACATCAGTACAGCAAAGCACTATATCTTTTCAGACTGGAATACAGTTGGGATAATCATAGAGGATAAGAGAGTTAACATACGAAGCCAAACAAATTGTTGAGCAGTCATGGACCCAAAGCTTGGAATAGTGGAGAGGAAGTGTTAGGGAGGTACTCACTGCAAACTCTAGTGTACTTCTGCTTTCAGGTATATATTTTGCAGTAGTTTATAGATACGTGTGAAGATATGCTCTCTCACAGAAACTGGTGTATATCTAGGTTTTGGGACTTTGTTAGAAAGTGAACCACCTGAGATGAAATTAGAGTATACTATGAAAGGAAAGGTCTCACCTGAGTAATGAAGCTGAAGGGTTGTCATTCCACATGTGAAGTCTCTGGACACAGTCTGAAGTGAAGCATGTTGAGGTGGCAGTCGTTGTGTTGGTTAGGTTGTGATCTGCGGATGCAATATTATTTGATATGGATTGGGAGAGGCATACGGGAAAGTGGGCCCTATCCAAGGGTTCCAGGACTGGGGGACCAGGTTCCAGATGCCATCAGGATGCTGGCCAGGCTTCCCTGGATTGAAGACCCCACCAATGTGTCCTGGAGCTCAGCTTCCCCAGAGACACACCCTACTAGGGAAAGAGAGAGGCAGACTGGGAGTATGGACCGACCAGTCAACGCCCATGTTCAGCGGGGAAGCAATTACAGAAGCCAGACCTTCTACCTTCTGCAACCCACAATGACCCTGGGTCCATGCTCCCAGAGGGATGGAAAATGGGAAAGCTATCAGGGGAGGGGGTGGGATATGGAGATTGGGTGGTGGGAATTGTGTGGAGTTGTACCCCTCCTACCCTATGGTTTTGTTAATTAATCCTTTCTTAAATAAAAAAAAAGTAAAAAAAATCAGAGGATAAGTAACATATTGTGACTTGTGGTTTATTCCTTGTTATGTTGTTTACTGAGATTGCTATATTAGGATACCATATAACAGTTTATGGTAAGTTGTGAGGGAAAGATGAAATCATTAGAGCTGCTGTTAATAAAAGACTGGACTCTGAATTACCAACTTTATCTAGACACATTATGGTATTTAAGACAGTGTTAAATTAGCACTCATGTCATAAATCCATTAACTCTTTGTCAACATAGTGTAGTTACTATAACGGAATTAATTGGACTATGAATTCTGGACTTTGGCCTTTTATTTCCTAGTCAGTTTTTTTTAATTTGGTGATTATAATAGGAAAAAATGACATAGGTCACATTTTTTATTGCCAGTTCTGAACAACTTTATTGCAGTGCTGAATTAAGATCACCAGAAACTGATGAGTTCAAAAGAGAATTCTGATCTTCTACATCTTAAGAAATAATAATTTATGTGGAAATGATTTCTCATAACCTTCACTTATAATTTTATAAATTACCTATACCACGAATCACTACTGACCATACAGTCCTCATCATATCTGATGATTGTACTCTAACGGGAATATCTTAAAACCGGAAGTAAGTAGGGTTAATAGCTCTCATTTAGGGTGGGGATGTGGTTGATCTATGCTATGGACTCAGGGGAAGAGTTCTATCTTTTGCCACTAGGAGGTGTGCACTTATTACAGGAAGCGAAGACCTAAAGGTAATTAGGAATACTAGGATATCACAGACAAAATAGTGATACATACATACTTGAGCTTGATAAGAATGTTCTATATCTACATCAGGAGTTTACTCTTTGCTATTTTTTTTTCCCCACTTAAGTTTGCTCTTTATATTATAGTAGGGTTCTGATAAATTTACCTAGTCAAGTACCTGCATTAGAAGTAATGAATAGGTGAGAATAAGAACTTCTACAGGCAGCTTTGTGCTTTGAGTGAAAAATGATAGTTGAGGGGGCTGGGTGGTGGCACGTCTGGTTGAGCACTCACGTCACAATGCACAAGGACCCAGGTTTAAGTCCCTGGTCGCTACCTGCAGTGGGAAAGCTACCTATAGTGGTGAAGCAGTGCTGTAGGTGTCTTTGTCTCTCTTCCTCTCTTATCTTCCCTTCCCTCTTGATTTCTGGCTGTCTCTATTCAATAAATAAATAAATATTTTAAAGTTTTTAATGATAGTTGACTTTGAGGCAAGACCTAAAGATACTATAAAGTATGTAAGTATTAAAGATGTCAGTCCAGACTCATTAAGTACAGAGGAAGAGATCTTATGTGGTATGCAACCATAGGGGCATCTCTATATTTGAATTTAGCCTGATAATTGCCACTCATAACAATAACTAAGAGTCTAAATATACACTATTTCATTATGAACTTTATGGTATCCTATTTTTTTTTTTTACACATCAATCTGGTTACAGAATGAAATCGTGCTGTACACTTATTTGGTGACAGCTATCCTTAATTATTTCTCAGCAGAACTGTTATTATGGTTGCATATTTTTTTCATTGTGTGCGGTTACGCAATCACCTAGGTTTTAGATATCTACTTTTTTTCACTATTAGTAGCTACCAAGTATTAAGGGATTTACACAAAATTAAAAACATAACTCCAGAGACGACAAAGAACATGAGTCCTCATGAAGTACTAAAGCATAAGTACTTAATCAGAAAAATCAAATGGTTATGGTTTGGAAAGTATAATGGGGAAGACTCACATCCAGTATGTGTGTGCACATTTATGTGAATAGAAATCAGAAGCATCGGGAGTCGGGCAGTAGCACAGCGGGTTAAGCACACGTGGTGCAAAGCACAAGGACCAGCTTAAGGATCCCGGTTCTAGCCCCCGGCTCCCCACCTGCAGGGGAGTCGCTTCACAGGCAGTGAAGCAAGTCTGCAGGTGTCTATCTTTCTCTCCCCCCTGTCTTCCCCTCCTCTCTCCATTTCTCTCTGTCCTATCTAACAATGACAACATCAACAATAAAAAAAAAAAAAACCTACAACAATAATGAAAAACAACAAGGGCAACAAAAGGGAAAATGAATATAAAAAATAGAAATGAAAAAATACAAAAAAAAAAAAAAAAGAAATCAGAAGCATCAATTGGACTGACTGACGTCCCGCGAAAGATACCAAGTCTCTTGTCATAGAAGACTGAAGTGTGGAGTGTGACACAGAAGGAATAAGTACAAAGGGCTTGGAATAAGAGTGATCTCAGATTATTTTAATATTTATTTGATAGGACAGATATTGAGAGGTAGAGAGGAAGAGAAAGACACCTATGGATAGCGCTGCTTCACTGCTCATGAAGTGTTTTCCTCCTGCAGGTAGGAACTCTAGCTTGAAGATGGGTCCTTGGACACAGTAACCTTAGAGCTCAACCTGGTGGGCTACTTCTTGGTCCCTTCAGCTCTGAAGGGGAAGATCTCTGAGAAGCTCCAAATTCTCCCCCCCCCCCCCTAGAAAACCAATTATAGATTCAGTGTCAGTTTTCAAAAGCTGTACTTCCTTTTTTGGAGGATGTCTGACATTTAAAATATACATTCCTTCATAATAGAAATGCACTTCATTCCTTCATAATAGAAATGCAGAATTTCTCACTCCATTTATTCAGGCTATTTGTCAAGAAAATAGCAATGATTTTGTTCCTATTGTGACACTTTTTAGACAATTATTTAATTTCTGTGATTTTAATATTTTTTATTTGTATATTAATTTAAATATGAATTCTTAACAGTGCTTTATTCTGGTACTTTTTTTTTCCCCCACTAGCTTTATCTCTGGGCCTAGGTTGGCCTGCACTATGAATCAACTGCTTCCAGCAGTCATTTGTTTTTTTCCTGTCCTTTTTTTTTTTTTTTTGAGTCATTGTTGGGACTTCATTACCAGGACCAACTTTTTAAAGAATATATTTATTTATTTATTCCCTTTTGTTGCCCTTGTTGTAGTTATTATTGATGTTATTGATGTCATTGTTGTTGGATAGGACAGAAATGTAGAGAGGAGGGGAAGACAGGGGGAAAGAAATAGAGACACCTGCAGACCCGCTTCACTGCTTGTGAAGTGACCCTCTGCAGGTGGGGAGCTGGGGGCTCGAACCAGGATGCTTACACCGATACTTGTGCTTTGCGCCATCTGTGCTTAACCCACTACTACTGCCCAACTCCCTTTCCTGTCCTTTTTACCTGAAAGGATTAGAGAATAGTTGAGATGGGTTGGGAGATAGACATCTGCACCCTGCTTCACAGCTTGGGAATTGCCCCCCCTGCAGGTGGGGACCAGGAACTGGACCCTGGGTGATTGAGGATGGTTATGTTTGTATATAACAGAATGCACCACCACTTGGCCCTTTTAATATCTTTTAAAATTATTCTAATTGACTTTTCCATGTAGACAGACAATTCCCAGTAAAGAGAACTTGTTTCCTGCCATATGTGTATTTGTATTGTTTAATATTCTTAAACGAATTAACTAAAACCTCTAATATATTTCTTTATTGTAGCAGTGAGTGGTCATTTCATCATCAGAATAGAAGCACATTGAATATTTGTCATTAATTTATTATACAAAGGGAGTTGTGCTAATTACACTTTGATACTTGTTACTAACTGAAATAAGCTTAGAGATTCTCATTTACTAATGTATTGTTACCAAAGGGTATTGGATTGCCAGATCAAATCCATTTATCATACTGTCACCATATGGCTTCTATCCTTTATTTAATGTAAGTTATTTCATCGTTTTCCTTGTTTGGCTGTTAGGGATTCCTGGCCAAAACCTTAGATCTGCGAGATCACTCAAAATATAGATTCCAGGGGCCTGGTGGTGGTACACTCAGTTAAGCACACATAGCACCATATGTAAGATAAGGGTTTGAGTCCCTGTTCCTCACTTGCAGGGATGGTGGTGGTATGTGTGTGGGGACACTTCACAAGTGGAGAAACAGATGTGCAGATGTCTTTCCTTTCCCTAGCTATCTACCCTTCCCTCAATTTCTCTCTGTCCTGTCAAATAAAAAAGTTCCATAGAAAAAAAGAAACATTAAAAAAAGAAATGAAAAATGTAGATTTCAAGGTTCTATACTTTATCTATCAATACCATGTCAGAATTTCAATTTTAAAGAGGCCCTCAGATGAACCATTTGAATGTTAAAATTTAAGAAAACACTTCTCTGAAACTTAATCAGTTTTTGTGAAGGTTACATATGTGCTTTTTATAAAGGCATATATTTGAGGTAAAAATGTCTATATTGATAAATTATATTGAACATTTTGTCTACTTTGAAAATTCTAGGGTTGGGAAAACTGCTTAATAATGATATAAAAGACTCATTTCTGAGCTTCTGAGGTCCCAGGTTCAATCCCCAGCACCATTTTAAGCCAGAGCTGATAAAGGCTCTGATTTTTCTTTTTAAAAATATATTACTTATTTATTAAACAGATAGGAGGAGAGAAAGAACCAGATATTACTTTGGTACATGTGCTGCCAGGGATTTAACTAGGAACCTCATGCTTGAGTCTAATGCTTTATCCACTGCACCACTCCCTGGGCCACACTCTTTCTGTATGTTTCTCTCTACCTTGCTTTCATTAAAATAATAAATTCATAAGTTCTATTTAAATATTGTGAAATGTTTTAGGTTTTCCAAAATGGCTACACTTATCAAAATATTTCTCATAAGTCATAATTAGATTGTGAATCAGATGTTTACTTGGAAGAAAACTGGGAATAGCTCTAGTCTTGTTTTGTTCATTTATTGAAATCATAATATAGGGACTAAGCAGTGGTAGACCCAGTTGAGTGCATGTGTTACAATGCACATGGACCTAGGTTTAAGTTCTCTATTCCCATCAACAGGGGAATCTTCCCTAATGGTAAAGCAGTGAAGCAGGCGTGCCTCTCTCCCTCTCTATATCCCATCTGACTTCTCTCTCTCTACTATAAAGTGAAATACTGTAGAAAAGAATAATATAATTCACTGTACTAGATAGACAGTAATCTTATACATGCAAATACCACATATGGAACATGGTTTGCAAATAGTGTTTACTTCCCAGGATAAACTTTAAGTGCTAAGAATTACACATACTTTTCCTGATAAGTGAAGGGCAATCTTTTTAGTCTATTAAACTAAGTGAAGTCAGGATTTAAAACTAACCCCATTGATTTAAAGATCAGTGATGCTTCTCTTTTATTTTTTATTTATCTTTATTTTTTATTTATAAAAAGGAAACATTGGCAAAACCATAGGATGAGAGGGGTCCAACTCCACACAATTCTCACCATGAGAACTCCATATCCCATCCCCTCCCCTGATAGCTTTCCTATTCTTTATCCCTCTGGGAGTATGGACCAACGGTCATTATGGGTTGCAGAAGGTGGGAGGTCTGGCTTCTGTAATTGCTTCCCTGCTGAACATGGACATTGACAGGTTGATCCATACTCCCAGCCTGTCTCTTTCCCTAGTGGGGCATGGCTTTGGGGAAGCGGGGGCTCCAGGACAATTGGTGGGGTTGTCTGTCCAGTGAATTCTGGTTGGCATCATGGTAGCAACTGGAACCTGGTGTTCCCTCCAGTGACTCCCAGGTTGTAAGCCCCTTTTTTCTGGAGCTCACCCCAGGTGTTTCCAAGTAGCCATATTGGCTCTGCCCCCAGCGATGCTTCTTTTAATGCCCATTAAGTGTCTTGATTGAAAATGAATAAATCAGTCACTGAACCAAATAATCAAAGTGAAAGCAAGCAGTTGAACATAAAAAATATTGTAAGGTCTGTGTTGACTAACTTGAGTGCCAGTGATTTTTTTAAAATCTCTCTTGTGCAAACTTAGCTTACAGATTTTATTTTTGCCTTGCCTCCATTTTAATTGTTTATATTCTATTTTAAGCTATGCTGTGATTATAAAGTATCTTTTCAAAATTATTTTAATGTTGGACATGCATATTGGCAGACATAGACCAAAAAGACCGAAATATTTTCTAGGGGGGGTTGGATGGTGGGGTGGCGCACTTGGTTGACTACATGTTACCATGCAGGAGAACTCAGGTTCAAACTCCCAGTTCCCACTTGGAGGGGTTAAACTTCATGAGTGATGAGGCAGTGCCGAAGGTGTCTCTTTCTCCTCCCCCCATCTTCTCCTACATCATTTTCTTTCTAGCTAGTAAATGAATAATTAAAACACACACACACACACACACACACACACACACACACACACACACACACACACACATTTTTTTACTAAGTAGCTATGACTCAAGCTTAGTTTGTCATTGTCACGTCATATGTCAGATGACATGGTCTGTGAAGAAGCCTGTGTGGTCATTTTGGCTTTTTCATCTGGGACAGTAGTATTTTACTTTGACCTGGGGACTTAGTCAGGTGGCTGGGATCAATGAAAATGGTGTATTTGGGGATAGAGCCTTTTCTCTTTTATTCTTGAAAGTTATAATTTAAGGAGGGAAAGGAAAAATCCATTGACTAGAGCTTGATCACTGTGTTAGAATACTTGTATAGACTTTTCCTGAAGGCATTGTGAAGGTGAAGTATGAGTCTAGGTTTCAGCCAAAGAATGGCATTTAAACTTAGAGCTTGGTACAAATAGGTGGGTCAAGAAGTTTTAAACAATGGAAGTGGAAAGAAAAACAAGAAGAAGCTTGTGAAATCATGACTAAAACCCGAGTGGGCTTTTAGGAATATGTCAGACTCCATTAATCATTTCCCAGGCACATTTTTTGTATCTATAATGGTAGAGTTGAAAGTATAGTTTATACTTCTAGACTTGCAGTAGTACTTTTTGAACAACAATCTAAACCAAATATTTTAGTGCCTATTACAAATAATATTTGAATTTTACAAATTCTGTCAGTGAAGAATTGAACTAGAAAATTGACATAAGCATGTTAGGTAAGCAAATGATCTTAAGAGATATGTTTATTGGCCTGGGAAGAATAATCATCTTCATTTGTTCACTTTTGCCTGTTTAAAAATAAGCATGAGCTCTAATTTTCTGAGTGCTTCTTTAAGGACTGTTGTATTTTTGATATAGTTGAAAATAATATCTTTTATAGATTATTTTTTTCCCCAAAGCACAACTTATTGCCAGAGAAATGGTGATCTCTGTTCAGAAAAGGATGTGCTTGGAAATACATTTAGGCTTGGCACAAGATTGTTGATTGATTGGCAGACATTAAATCTGCCTTTTGTTTTTAGGTTCACTGTTTTTTAGTATTCAGCACATGGAAGCACATGCCATACGTGGGAATTGGTCTGTTTACAAAGTAACTTAGCCATTTAACTGAGTTCCCTTAAGGTATCAAACAATATGAAATGTGTTCTATTTACCAGTGATGATTTTGAGAAATAATTAAAAATACATAGAAATAATTTAATTTAATGGCAACATTAAGACAGATTGATTTCTTTGTGGTTTAATCAACTCATTTGATCAGTAATTTCTAATTCTTAAATGCCTTCGTTCTGAACAAACACTTTAGATTGTGGTTTATAATTAGATTGTATTCACTTTATAACTTTAAATTTACTCTGAAATTCAAAAGCTTTCAAGGTTAATATTTTTGTAAACATCTTCTAACATATTATGCTTTGAACAGTCAAAAAGCAATGAAATACACCGATAAAGTAGGTAAAGCATGTTGTACTTGTTAATGGCATTTTGTGTAACCCTTTTATAGAGTAAGTTTGAAAAACTGTTCATTAACCAGATGCTGTCACTTGCATTGCTGATGTATCTTACTATGGCCTTCCCTCTCATCTGCTTTGTCCAGCTTAGGGGATTTAGTTCATAGTGAATAATAAATACAATACTCAGGAAAGAATGTTTGAAAGAAGAACCCAAATAGAACTCAATTTTAACATAATTAAAATATGTATATGCATCTCTGGAAAAGTGTCCTCACCCCACCTCTTGTCTACTCAGTGTTTTTCTTTCATTTAATACTTATTAAAGATGAGAGAGAGAGAGAGAGAGAGAGAGAGAGAGAACGAACAGCATATGGCTCTATCATGCAGTGTCAGGGATTAAATCTGGGGCACTCCATAAGACATGTGCTTTACCTGCCAGCCACCTCCTTGTTATTGATGGATAATTAGAAATTAGGTATTACTATTTCATACCCAATAGGAAGAACTTACATAGTAGACTTCTGGTAAAGCACACACTTCTAGAATCTAAACCCCATACATTGCAGCTTGACCATCTGTACTTTGTAAGCCTGTAAGTACAGTCTTACTCGATTTATCTAATTTTCCCATTTCCCATTATCTATAATGTTTAAAATGTTGTTTAGGGCTAGAACACACACAAAGTGCACAAGAACCCAGATCCCCACCTGCAGGGGTAAGCTTCACAAGTGGTATAATAGTGCTGTAGGTATCCCTTTGTCCCAATCTCTCCCTTCCTTCTTTCTCTATCAAATATAAATAAAAACATTTTTAAAAAGTTACTTTGATGGCTGGGAATAGATGCATGTCTACATACTCTGGGCATACTGCACGTTAAAGTCTGAATTTAAAGAAAAATGTACCTTTTCCCCTACTCTGTGACTGCCATTTCCTTTTGTACTTTCATCATAGTTAATGATCCTTGAACTGTTAGTGTAAAGATTTCATGGCCAGGAAAACTTAGAAAGATACACTTTGGGGAGAGTTTGGTTCTATAGAAGCCTTGGGTTTTATGCCTGTGAGCTTTTATATAGTGATCCATTAGGCAGAACTAGTCAGGTATTGAAATATATTTTAGAATTTTGTTGAAACAAATTTCAGTCCTGGATAGTGTTCATGAGATATAATTTGAAGAAAGACTGAGATAAAAGTACTCGATTTAGATACTTAAAAAAAACAATTTCATATGGATTTAGTTGGATGTTTTATTCATAAGAAGAGCTAGTTTGATCTTTATATGCCTTGATATTTCAAAGTCATTTCATTTGCTGTATTTTGAATTCATTTCTATACAGATTTTTTATTTTAAAAAGTAAATTGAGGGTTAGGGGTATTTTCTTGGAATATAAGAACTTTAATAAAACCCTTTTCAAGAAAAACTCTTCTAGTCTGACATCTTTTTTTCTGTTCTTATTCCACAGCCTTATCATTGCAAAATTTGATGCAAGGGCCTGTGCTTCATTCTTTAAGAAAAACCTGTCCAATATGTGATTTCTTATTCTAATGTGAACATTAGAGGCTTCTCTTCAACCTTATATCTTATGATTAGTTTATTTTTGCAAGAAAATCTGTGATTTTTTTTTTCTTCCTATTGGACTACTTGTTGAAGTCCATGCTTTATCTTTTAGCAGTGCAGATATATTCTCACAAATATTTTTGCCTTTCTTTTAAAAATATATTTACATACTTATTTATTCCTTTGTTGCCCTTGTTTTATTGTTGTAGTTATTGTTGTTGTTATTGATGCAGTTGTTGTTGGATAGGACAGAGAAATGGAGAGAGGAGGCGAAGACAGAGGGAGAGAGAAAGATAGACACCTGCAGACATGCTTCATGGCTTGTGAAGCAACTCTCCTCATGTGGGGGGCCGGGGGTTCCAGCCGGGATCCTTGCACAGTCGGTGTGCTTTGCTAACCCACTGCACTACCTCCCGACTCCCTTATTTTTGCATTTCTAAATGGTCTTATGTTTTCATACAGAAGTTTTATGTAGTAAAATTTTTAGGTTTTTTTTTTTTTTTTTTTTTTTTTGGCCTCTGGTTTTTTATTTGAAAATGTGTTGAAAGCATTTGGATGTGATAAATGGGAATTGGTGGAAATTTTCAGCATATGTGTGTATTTTAAAGCAGATTGTGATTGTTTTCGTGCTATGAAAAGGCATAGAATTTGTATGCTGGTTTGCTGGGTTTGGGGACTAAAGATGCTTTAGGGTTAGGATGTAAGATTTCTAGTTCAAGGCCAAGTTTTTATAATTTCTTAAGAGATAGCCCTTTTTCATGCCATGACATCATCTCCCGAGACAATAAATTGGATCCACTGGCATATCAGATTTCAGGCTCAGGGGCAAAAAAAAAGGGGGAAAACAACCTGGTATAGCCACAGGCCCTTTGGAATTTAACAAAAATATGTCTACTAGCTATCTACAAAAGAAGGGACCCCCCAACTCTTCATCTGCACTATTCCAGCCCTTGGGTCCATGATTGGTCAACAATTTGTTTGGCTTTGTATGTTAACTCTCTTGTCAACCACCAGGTTCCAGATGCTAGCATGATGCCAACCAGACTTCCCTGGACAGACAACCCCACCAGTGTTTCCTGGAGCTCCGCTTCCCCAGAGCCCTTCTCTACTAGGGAAAGAGAGAGACAGGCTGGGAGTATGGATCAACATGTCAAGCCCATGTTCAGCAGGGAAGCAACTACAGAAGCCAGACCTTCCACCTTCTGCATCCCACAGTGACCTTGGGTCCATACTCCCAGAGTGTTAAAGAATAGGAAAGCTCTCAGGGGAGGGGAATGGGATACAGAGTTCTGGTGGTGGGAATTTTGCAAAGCTGTGCCCCTCTTATCCTATGGTTTTGTCAGTGTTTCCTTTTTATAAATAAAAAATTAAAAAAAAAAGAGAGAGCCCTGGAAGACCATTTTCCCGAGTGCTTTCCAAAGCTAGTTAAAGTAATCCAGGTAATTAAATAGAAACTTTCACTACTGATTACTGAGTCTTCAGAGTAAGTGAACCAATTAGAGGCTAACCCTTCCTTGAAATGTATGACTCTTGGGGGAGAGAGGATAATAAAGCAGTAAACTGTCTTTCTGGCATAAAGAGATTTTACTGGGAAAAAAATATCAAGTGCTTAAATATGCTCGGACTGGGTGTTAATCTTCTGAATTCTTATTCTTGGAATAATACCCTCATACTGACTGAAATTACTCCTCTGAAGACACTGCCTCCACCCTCTCATCCTCCTGCTTCCCATAAACTCATGATCTGAACAGTTGTTACCATGCCTCTGCCACCTGACACTTTCCATCTCCAAGGACAGGTAGACTGGCAATATCTTCTTTTTTTTTTATTTAAGAAAGGATTAATTAACAAAACCATAGGGTAGGAGGGGTACAACTCCACACAATTCCCACCACCCAATCTCCATAACCCACCCCCTCCCCTGATAGCTTTCCCATTCTCTATCCCTCTGGGAGCATGGACCCAGGGTCATTGTGGGTTGCAGAAGGTAGAAGGTCTGGCTTCTGTAATTGCTTCCCCACTAAACATGGGTGTTGACTGGTCGGTCCATACTCCCAGTCTGCCTCTCTCTTTCCCTAGTAGGGTGTGTCTCTGGGGAAGCTGAGCTCCAGGACACATTGGTGGGGTCTTCAATCCAGGGAAGCCTGGCCAGCATCCTGGTGACATCTGGAACCTGGTGATTGAAAAGAGAGTTAACATACAAAGCCAAACAAATTGTTGAGCAATCATGGACCCAAAGCTTGGAATAGTGGAGAGGAAGTGTTAGGGAGGTACATACTACAAACTCTAGTGTACTTCTGCTTTCAGGTATATATTTTGCAGTAGTTTATGGATACGTGTGAACATAAGCTCTCTCTCACAGAAACTGGTGTATAACTAGGTTATGGGACTTTGTTAGAAAGTGAACCACCTGAGATGAAATTAGAATGTACTATAAAAGGAAAGGTCTCACCCGAGTAATGAAGCTGAAGGGTTGTCATTCCACATGTGAAGTCTCTGGACACAGTCTGAGGTGAAGGATGTTGAGGTGGCAATCGTTGCGTTGGTTAGGTTGTGATCGGCGGATGCAATATTATTTGGTATGGATTGGGAGACGCATACGGGAAAGTGGGCCCTATCCAAGGGTTCCAGGACTGGGGGAAGTAGGGGCTCTATAGTGGAGATGTGAGGTTCCTGCTGTAATTTGATCAGGTCCTGCTTTTAGTTTCCCTTTCAGATCTTCTTACTCAACTTCTGTTGATGAGTGTGATCATCCCATACTCATCTTTATCTTTCTGACTTAGTTCACTTAACATAATTACTTCTAGCTCTGTCCAAGATGGGTCAGAGAAGGTGGGTTCATTGTTCTTGACAGCTGCATAGTATTCCATTGTGTATATATACAACAGCTTTCTCAGCCACTCATTTGTCGTTGGGCACCTGGGTTGCTTCCAGGTTTTAGCTATTATGAATTGTGCTGCTATGAACATAGGAGTACACACCTCTTTTTAGTTTGGTGTTATGGAGTCCTTGGGGTATAACCCCAGGAGAGGGATTACTGGATCATATGGAAGGTCCATGTCTAACCTTGTGAGTTTTCCAGACTGCTCTCCACAGAGGCTGTACCAATTTACATTCCCACCAGCAATGTAAAAAGGTTCCTCTGTCCCCACATCCTCTCCAGCATTTGTTGCTGCTGTCCTTTTTGATGTATGCCATTCTTACAGGAGTGAGGTGGTATCTTAGTGTTGTCTTAATTTGCATTTCTCTGACAATCAGTGACCTAGAGCAGTTTTTCATATATTTGTTAGCCTGTTGGATCTCCTCTGTAGTGAATGTTTTGTTCATATCCTCTGGACTGGCAGTATCTTAAACCCTGGCACCTTGAGTTAAAGATGGAGAGGCAGGCAAAGTACTACTTCCTCTTTCGTGGTCAGCAGGTGGCAAGAATCAGGATGTTCTGACTGTTTAAAAGTAAGGATTAGCAGAAGGGAAATCACACTTTGTACTACTGAAAGAGGCATTTTCTCAACTCTAGTTGAGGATTTACCTCCTTGGAAGGACAAGTCTCCTCTTAAATCTGAGAACAAGTGACAAAGGGAAATTCTGTGACCTCGGGGAATCAGACTCATTACATAAGGCTTTCCTTGAATCTCAACTCAATCACAGAAAAGGTGATGATTATAGACTCCTAAAGGTCTAACCATAGTGAATTCTACTTAAGACTATTGGGGTAGAGTTTTAATTCGTAATCGCATTTACTGGCTGTAATACCTCATGAGCATACTATCTAGGTTTGAAATTTATTTCAACAAAATTCTAAAATATGTTCCAACACCTGACTTAGTTCCCCACATCAGAGGGAAAATTCTTCCTTTAGGTGGGATTTAAATTAAATCCATTGAGATGGAGTCTAA
Organism: Erinaceus europaeus; assembly: GCF_950295315.1. Classification (NCBI taxonomy): domain Eukaryota; kingdom Metazoa; phylum Chordata; class Mammalia; order Eulipotyphla; family Erinaceidae; genus Erinaceus; species Erinaceus europaeus. Next base: position 92,823,192 of record NC_080169.1, on the reverse strand, counting down.
ATAAAACAACTTTTTAAAAACAGGCGTGAGGCAAAACAGAACCTGTATGGATGGGTACAGTCACAGCAGAGTGGACCCAGACCTGTTTCCCTGGAAACTACAAGTTGAGTAGTATGGAATGTATCCAGACACCTTTCTAAGGCTTTGTACCTTGAGAAATCAAGGGCACTTCTTTGTTAAGGTGCTTTAGCTCCTTTAGGAGAGAATGAATTGCTTCATTTTGAATATTATACTTTCACATAGTACTGTTCATGATATTCTCTGATTGTTAGAGAACTATGGTTCTTCATGAGTAAGACAATAGATATCCAGTGAAGGGGATTATTGCCACACATTCTAGAAGTAAAGCGTCCTTGAGAAAAACAGTGCTTCCTGTTAGCTTTGAATTTGGCCCTGTGTTTGTTATTCCAACCTGTAATGGCTAGCAGATTTTTACTTTGAGAAAGAAATCAGTTTCCATAGCATGATATCAATTTCATTAGAGGACATTTTTGTCATCCAGCTTATGCATAGTGTTTATTAGGGATACTCTTTTCCTCAATTGGCTCATACAATAAATGCATAAAAACTTTTCCAATTTAAACTTTCAAAAATATTATCACCTTTAATTATTGGATAGAGACAGCCAGAAATCAAGAGGGATGTGAGGGATAGAGAGGAAGAGACAGACACCTGCGGCACTGCTTTGGACTCGAACCTGGGTCCTTGCACATTTTAACATGTGCGCTCAACCAGGTGTACCACCACCTGGCCCCTCCAATTTAAACTTTTAGTTGAATCTTAGGGAGAGAGTAAAGAGGTATCTGATACTGTTTTGCCTTGTCTCCTGACTAAAATGAATTTTAGTGAGTAAAGATAATCTTTTTTAAAATTTTATTTTATTTTTTATGAAAACCTGCATGTGAGAATATTTTAAAAAATTTTATATTTTCCCCTTTTTTGCCCTTGTTTTTTATTTTTGTAGTTATTATTGTTGTTATTGATGTTGTCATTGTTAGGGCAGAGAGAAATGGAGAGAGGAGGGGAAGACAGGGAGAGAGAAAGACATCTGCAGACCTGCTTCACCCCCTGTGAAGCGACTCCCCTGCAGGTGGGGAGCAGGGGGCTCGAACTGGGATCCTTATGCTGCCTTGCACTTTGCGCCACATGCGCTTAACCTGCTGCGCTACTGCCCAACTCCCATGACTGAGAATATTTTGTTTTTACTTTAATCTGTATCAGTGGATCATAAAATTTTATTTTATGATGGTTGTGTGGTTGATTTACACTGTAGTTTTTGCCTCATAGACACAAACTCTCATTTCCTTTTGATTGGTGTCCAGGAGATAAAAAAGGACCCCAGTGTCTCTTCATCCTGTCGAAGTTCTCCTTTCCCAAAGCCCTTTGCTTTGGTGTAAGACGCCACTCCCAGGCCAAGTTTCACTTTGTTTTCTTAACTAAATTTTAAATTCCTAGGAAAGGGATTGCTGGGTCATAATGTAAGTCCATTTCTAGGGTTCTAATGAATCTTTAATCTATTTTCCATGGGGCTGGACCAACTTACATTCCCACCAGCAATGTGGGAGAGTCCCTTTTCCCCCACAGCTTCTCTAATAGTTAATGTTTGCTTTTTACTGTGTGACATTCTCACAGGTATAAAATTCTACTTCTAAAAGTTACTTTATTTTACTACTATTATTATTATTTAATCAAAGCACTGCTCAGCTCTGGCTTACAGTGGTACATGGGATTGAATGGGATTTTGGAGCCTCAGGCATGAGAGTCTTTGCATAACCATCATGCTATCTACCCCCTAAAATTTGTTTTATTAGGAGAGAAGTCAGAACACCACTCTGGTACAAGTGATGCCAGAGATAGAACTATTGTACCAACTGAGCTAAAGATACTACTCTACTTGATAATGCCTGAAAATTTCCTGGTGTTTGATAACTTTGGGATTTTTTTTTCCTTTTCTTTTCCCCAGACATGCAACTGAACACCTACAATGTACCATGCAATGCACTAGGCACTTAGATTCCTTACTAATGTGAGTACAGTGTGACTTTCAGCTTTGAGGAGCCAACTCTGTTGGGGAAGTAAATATGAAAGCAAACTCTGGCAGTGTGTACTGTATTGTTTTAGGGGAATATAACTGAAATATGTTGGGGTAGGAGGAGTTGGGGGGGGCTCAAAACTGGTATTGCGAAGACAGCCAGGTTCAATACCTGGTTGCTCTTGAGTAAGACTTGGATTTTCTGGAATATGTCCCTCACATTAAACTCAACTGTCCATTACAGACATGGAGTATCCTCAAAATGGTTTTTTTAGTAACAGGACAATATTTGGTAGAACTAGGGTTTCTGTTGAACTGCCCAAAGGAAATGAAAGCATAAGCTCGTGGTGATTCTTGGCACCAATATCACAACAGGAAAAAATGAGCAAACAAAAACCTCACATATAGAGATTAATTGTGTAGTTTTTTTTGAGAAGGCAGAGATGTACTTTGTAATATTCTCATGAGATATAGGGAGGTTAAATGCTTTGTCTCAGGTCTGCTGGTAGGAGTGTAAAATGTTTCACTTGCTTAAAGCTTTTATTCTTTCTGGATTATCTTGCCCATAAAGTATTAAGCTAAAAAAATAAAATAAAAAACAAACCCTGAATATTACTGGTTTCCAAATAATCTTACATACTCTGAAGGGGATTTGTATCTTACATTTTAGATGGGCTAGTCTGTGTCTTGCACTTTCTAGTAGCAGGGAATGAACAGTAAGAACAAAGCCTAATTTTTAGTTAGGAGAGTACCTTGGACTGGGAAGGTGACAGATTAGTAGCCCTTGTTCTACTTTCATCTTTTTCTCCAGTATGCGGCTTTAGCTTCTCCCAATAAAAGGTGACTAAATCAGTTTGGAAAATTGTTTTTCCCAGAAAATATGAAATCCAATAATGCTTCATTGTATGTTTTACTTAATACTCTTATAACAGGGAGAACTCTGGAAATAATTGCAATCCTGTCTTAAACATGGAACTCAACAATATTAGAAAAGCATCCATATCTCAAAATTGGAAAGCAAACTAGTCACAGAAGGTGTAGAATGTATTTATATCATGTCAGGGTACTGCACCCACTGTTCAGTGCATTAATCTCAGTGCATTAATCTCACAGCTCTTGATATATTTGTTTAAGTAAATAATGTAGCATATATTCATGCTGACCTTTATTGATGTGTGCACCACTGACATTTATATAATACTATAATGGGGTGTTATATCAACAGGAAACACTAGAACTGGTTCCCCTTGATTCTAGATGTTTAATGTGAGGATAAAATGAAATCATATTTTACTTTATTCTTTTAAACTTATTAGTGATTTAATAATGACTAGCAAGATTGTAAGATAACAGGGTACAATCCCCTGAAATATTTACAAATTAGAAGAGATACAGGAATGTCACTTTCTATTCACCCACCTCCAGCTGAACATCCTTTTATAAATCTACTAATCTGCAAATGTACTTCTTATCTGTCTGTATCTCTAAATCAGTTTTGACTTTGCTTCAGGCATTATCAGATTGGTTTCTTGACTGCTTTATTCTCCTCCCTGTCCTTTGAAATTTGCTCTTGGTACTCTAGAGCTCAATATCAGCAGATCTAACATTCTTCCTGACTTCATACTTTAACAAAGATGGTAGTATTTTTACTGGAGCAAAAACTATTTCAGCATTAACCATAAACATGGGGGACATAAGACCTGTGTCCATATATCCCCCCATGAAATACTGTTTACAGATATGGTGTAGATTATTTAGTCCCATAAAATCCTGTTAAAATCCTGCTATTTTGACTTGAAGAATTTATAGGTAAACTGTTTTATGGGGAGAGGAATTATGCAGTAGGGTCTCAGAGAATGGAAACTGACTGGCATTCTCTTGGGTTGAACCTTGCTAGAAGTATTATTATAGGATGATGAAACTGAACCTGGAAAAACTTAAGTCTTCAGAGATCTGAATTTTTCTGGGCCATTGGTATATGGACATGCTGGAAATCTTTGATCTCCTAAAGACTCCTAAGAGAGGGGGCCAGGTGTTCAAGCACCTGATTGAGTGCACATATTGCAGTGTACAAGGACCCAGGTTCGAGCCCCCATTCCCCACCTGCAGAGGGAAAGCTTTGCAAGTGGTAAAGCAGTGCTGCAGGTGTCTTTGTCTCTCTCCTTCTCTACCTTCTCAATTTCTCCCCCTACCTTCTCAATTTTTGGCTGTCTCTATCCGATAAAGATTTAAAATTTTTTTTAAAAGACTTCTAAGAGAGAGTTAAGAGACTAGACTGGGACCATCCATCCTCTTAAACACAAGAGACAATAGGTAGGTCTAGCAACAAAGAAATTTCCCTCTCTTATCTCTGCATAGGAGTGACATTCTCCTTTCTTCACAAACTCTCAGGTGGATGATATTCAAAACTTGCCACAGTACACAAGTTTGACTTACTTGGAGAGTTTATCTAAGCACTGATAACTGAGTAGTTGCTTTAGAAATATTCATATCATAGGCCTTTCTTAGGCGATAGGCCAGCATTTGGGTGAATGCAATATACATTCACAACAGAGACCCAATATCAGATTAGAGACTATAAAAAGCATAACCTTAAGACATGAAGCTTAAAGAGACATCAAGAAAAGCATGAAGTGCGGGGGAATTTTGGGAGGAAACAAAAACATTTGGGGGCAGGGGAAGTGCTGTCCAGGCAAGTGACTCAACAGGTAGAATGCAAAACTTGCATAGGTAGGAGATCCAAAATTTGATCCCCAGCATATGTCAGAGCAGTGCTATAGTCTCTCTTCCCATTATTCTTGCTTTAAAACAACACACACACACACACACACACACACACACACACACACACACACACTCTCTCTCTCTCTCTCTCTCTCTCTCTCTCTCTCTCTCTCTAGATTGATTTGCAGCACTTTAGTTCCACACCATGATTACATGATTTTCAGTCAAATAATTAAACTTAGGAATAAAGTGAGGAAGTAGTTTGGACACTTCCAAGACTTGGTTTATTCTGGAAGATAAAAAAAAAAAAAAAGCCTCAAATCATAGAGAAAAACTGTGATGGGATGATTAAATGATAAGGGTAAAAATAAAAGACTTGAAATGACAACGGTAGTTTACCCAGGTGAAAAAAGGAACATAAACAGAAAAAAAGGGTAATGATTATATCATAGCAGATAATAGTATGAAATCTTCCTGACCTGAGTTGAAGAGATTGACCTGTAAATCGAAAGGGCTTCATAAGACCATGGCTCACCTAATGGCAGTGACCCGCAGTTTAGACATCTTTGGTAAAATTGCTGTTCTGGTTCCAGGGAGAAAACAGAATTAGCTTTAAAAGTAATGAGAGGTTGGAATCTGTCTGGCATTTGTTTTCTTTTCTGGAAGCCAGGAAAAGAGATGGAAGGATTCCATATTACTAAGAGAAAGGAACTACAATTCAACACTCATAGTGCCAACCTACATCACTTACCTGCTTCTAGATGAAAGACTGACTGGTTTGAGGATAGATAAGACATTGGTATCACCAGCATGCCTTCTTTAAGTGTAAATGCCAACCAGATTGTTAAAGAACGTAAACAGTCTTCAAGCTGGGAAAATATAAGGAAACCCTTAGAGCAAATCTGAATGTACTGGTGTATAGATATTTAGAAATTATATCAGTGAATGGAGGTGGTGTTTTAGAGATAAAATTGCAACATAGGAACACATGCTTCCAAAGAAAACCTAAAAATCAACTCTGCCCACAACCTAGAGTTAGGGTTGGGGGGGGTGGTAGCAATTTGTAAACTTCTTAAGTAGGGCTGAGAGAAGGAAAAACAAATACTATAAGAGATTGATCTTTTTTAAAGATAGAAAGTAATAGAGGGTCATGGGATTAGTAATCTCTTTCAAAAAAAGTCATGACCATCTGACAATGGGGATAGGGAAAAGAAAGTTAACTTATAGTACAGTGGTAGAGCATATTAGTATTTTCAAGTAAGTTATTGTGATTGGAATTGGAACTGTCAGCCTCTCAAAAAAAGGTGGAGGAGATAATTAGTAGTTTTAACAGGCAACTTGGTAGTCACAAAAGTCAGATATAAGATAAGGTTAAAAATTATGTTTAGTTGTATGATATTCATTACTTTGGTTATTGATGTTTACAAGAACACTTGAAACATAAAAATGCATTATGATACTGAAAAATTCAAAATAAGCCAGTATGGCACTATTAGGAAAAGGAGAAATAAATGAACAGAAACTAAGAAAAAAAAATACTTGATGGCTAATTAAGATATAGATGCACAAATATTTTACTTAAATCATAAAGCAACAAAAATGTATTGAAAATCTGATATGTTCAATTCCATCCCATTTGATGCTTGGTTTCTCTGGTTGCAATCTGCAGCAGAAAGGCAGTGTCAGCATAACATGACCTGCTGGCACAGTTCCATTGACTTAGTTGAGGACAGCAACCCATTTACTTTGTTGTTACTAACTTGTTTTCAGTGAAAATAATAGAAACAGGAACTCTAAAGTCAATCAGTAAAATTTTAATATATAATTGCTTTTTAGCATTGTTTTAATAATGCTATTTAGTTACATTGTATAGTAATGGAATAGTAAAAATATCAACAGAGGCATTGATATAGGTTTGAAATAGATTGAAATAGGTTGTCCTTTTATCGAATAGATACTATTTTGTGCCTCTAAAACCAAGTTTGGGGAAAAAATGAATGGAATAAGACCTTTATAAGGTTGCCAGATATAAGATAAAATGAAGCAATAACATTTTTTGTTTTATTAGCCTTCAACAAAGGAAAATGCAAAATAGGAAGAATATTTGTAACACTGTATATTTAAAAGTTAAGTTCCACGGGGGTCGGGCGGTGGCGCAGTGGGTTAAGCGCATGTGGCGCAAAGCGCAGGGACTGGCGTAAGGATCCCGGTTCGAGCCCCCGGCCCCCCACCTGCAGGGGAGTCGCTTCACAGGCGGTGAAGCAGGTCTGTAGGTGTCTATCTTTCTCTCCCCTTCTCTGTCTTCCCCTCCTCTCTCCATTTCTCTCTGTCCTATCCAACAACGAATTGTGTCAACAAGGGCAATAATAATAACTACAACAAGGGCAACAAAATAATAATAAGCTACAACAAGGGCAACAAAAGGGGGAAAAAATGGCCTCCAGGAGCGGTGGATTCATGGTGCAGGCACCGAACCCAGCATTAACCCTGGAGGAGGGGAAAAAAAAAAAAAGTAAGTTCAAGATAAGCATAAGGTGTATATCAATAAACCAAATGTCTTCTCACATAAAATTAAGTCTGAACAAATGAATCACCACTTATTCATAGATTAAATATACAATAGTATATGATTCATAGATTAAATATACAATAGTATATGAAAGTCACTAAATCATAAAATACTGTTTTTTCAGATGTGGGGCTATGCCATTTTTGCATGTATTCTAATGTTGAACCACCTCCCTACCCAAGTTGTTTTATGCTTTGGAGGGTATATGTGACAAAGTGGAGAGAGAGAGACACCAAGTTGAACTACTCTATTACTGAGTTACACTTGTCTGTATCCTTGTTTTTCTCAAATGATATCAGGAATGGAGACCAGGATTTTATTCATGGACACATTTCTTCTACTGGTTACACCACTTACCTGAACCTTTTTGAGACTGAGAAAGGAAGAGGCATCACAGCAATATTCCACCCTCTGTAGTTTCCTCTGATACTGTGATATAATATTCCCTAAGTGAGGCTAACACTTAAAACCAGAGTAGTATGCCTTGTAAAGTAAGTGCTCTGCTGGGTGAGCCTATCTTGTAGCCCCTCGTTATTTTGTAAATTGGTGGAAAGAGAGGGTGGCTGTGATACCTCCAGTAAAGTGCACAGGTTATCATGCCCACCATGTGCAGAGGGGAAGCTTTGTGAGTGTTGACACAGTATCTCTCCTTCTTCCCTCCATTCCCTCTCGGTTTCTCTATCAAATAAATAACCAAAATATTAATTGGAAGAATACTTACAGTGTTAATATTTAAAATATTTAAAGTACTCTATAAATGCAATACTTGCTGTACGTTGCAATCAACATAATATTGTGCTAAAAATAGTTAAATTGGGTGCATGAAAAAACTCTATGCTGCTTTGCCATGTGCACAACTCATCTGAGCCCAGTCCAGTCCCCACTGCATTGAAGGAAACCTACTTCTTTTGCACTACCTCTCTCTTTCTGTTTCTTACCAGAAAGAAAGAAAGAAAGAAAGAAAGAAAGAAAGAAAGAAAGAAAGAAAGAAAGGGTGCTAAATAGATCAGTGGAAAAAAAATTAAAACTATATATATTTTTTTTTCATAGGAGAGAATTCATTGTGATAATTGTTAAGAATAAAATTCAATGTAGTGACAGCTTAAAATAGATTAACCACTGACATAGTTAAAGGAAATACATGTAAATCCTTTTATATATTAGTATAAAATAGATTACAGATAAAATTAAACAATTTTTTAGGAGTGACTTTATTGAGGAGTTAGACACTTACAATATTAATGGCATATGGGTACATCCGTAACCCAAGATACTGAATATTATCTGCATTATATCCCTTTCACACAACCCCAACACCTCTTTCAAGAGTCTTTTGCTTTGGAGTGGTACACTGTACCTAGTTCAAAGTTTGCTTTGTTTTCCTCTCAGGTCTTAATTCTTAAGTTCCTAAGTAATATCATCTAGTGTTTGCCCACTTTTTGGCTTATCCCACTTAACATAATACCTTCTTTTCACAAGGAAACAAAGGCGATTGCATTTTTAACAGCTGAGCAGCATTCCATTGTGTGTGCATATATACCACAACTTAAAAAAATTTTTTTTATTTATAAAAAGGAACCATTGACAAAACCATAGGATAAGAGGGGTACAGCTTCGCACAATTCCCACCACCAGACCTCCATATACCACAACTTTCTTAGCCACTCACCTGTTGTTGGATACTGTGTTGCTCCTAGACTGAGGCTATTACCCATTGTACTGCTGAGAACATGGATGTGCATAGATCTTTTTGGATGAGTGTTTGTTTCCTTTAGATATGTACCAAGGTGAGGAATTAGCAGAAAGTAGGATAGATTTGTATCTTGTGTTCTCAGGAGTCTCCAGGCTGTTTTCTACAGGAATTGAACCAATATGCATTCCCGCCAGCAATATTGAAGGGTTCCCTTTTCTCCATGTACTCAAGTTATTAATACCGACCTCCATAATGTATAACATTCTCAGAGGTGTAAGGTGACATCTTCTCTTTGCTTGAATTTCGCTGTTAACAGTTGACTTTGACAGTTTTTTCAAATATCTATTGGTTTTTTTATATCTTTGGTGAATATTCTTTTTAAAAATTATTTATTCCCTTTTGTTGCCCTTGTTGTTTTATTGTTGTAGTTATGTCGTTGTTGTTGGGTAGGACAGAGAGAAATGGAGAGAGGAGGGGAAAACGGGGAGAGAAAGACAGACACCTGCAGACCTGCTTCACCGCCTGTGAAGCAACTCCCCTTCAGGTGGGGAGCCGGGGGCTTGAACCGGGATCCTTCTGCATGTCCTTGCGCTTTGCACCACGTGCGTTTAACCTGCTGCGCTACCACCCAGCTCCTCTTTTGGTGAATATTCTGCCCATATTGAGAGACTTCTAACTAAACATTAAAAGCCTTTCATCTATAAAGTGTTTTTATTTTATTTTTATTTATTTGGATAGAAACAGAAATCCAGAGGGAAGTGGGAGATGGAGGGAGGGGAGAGACAAACTTCTTTAACGCTGCTTCACCACTTGCGAAGTTTTCCCTTGCAGGTGGGGGACCAAGGACTTGAGCCCTGGTTTTTATGCACTGTAACATAAACATTCAACTAGATGCACTGCCTAGAAAGCTTTTTAATGACAAAACCATAAAGTCAGTAGTCAGAATCTTGCATTATATTTGCAAAGGGAGTAAGTTTCAAAGTAAAACAGTTACATGGAAAAACTTTAGTTGTTGACAGATGAGGATAATGGGGAAACAAATGAATAGAAATGATTAAAAATTTTATAAGAAATATGGAAATGAAAATAGCAGAACATTGCTTTCCACTAGCTTAATAACTTTATTGAAGTGATCCTGATAATACTTTGTCTATCTTGCTATAGGAAAGGAAATATACATAACTTTCTTGATCTGTCAAGATCTAGTAAAATTTAATATCTTTTAGTTCAGCACTTCTACATATGGAATGTAGGATAATAACACCCTTACTTAATTATACATGCATGGATACCTTTGAACAGATTATGTACAAACTGACAATATAAGTGCTGTCATGTGTGAATCACTGAATAGAATTCAGTATAGCTAAGTGTCAAAAGCTGTTCTATAGTGTTTCCCAAGGGGAAAGATTCAGAGCTAAAATGGATTAGTTGGAGGAGGGAGGTTTCCCTTAAGACATGGATGAGTGAGAAATTCAGAGGATCAAGAACTAATTTCCCACTTTCATAAAACAAAATCAATAACTATAGCTTTGTGTGTCTGTGTGTGTAGTCTATGTCATTGTATGCCGTATGTGTTTCTGGGGAATTAAGTACTTGTTAGCACTTGTACTGAGGGTGAATGTTGCTAGAAGACTTATTGTATAAAAAAAAATGTGGGAGTCGGGCTGTAGCGCAGCAGGTTAAGCGCAGGTGGTGCAAAGCACAAGGACCCGCATAAGAATCCCGGTTCAAACCCCGGCTCCCCACCTGCAGGGGAGTCGCTTCACAGGTGGTGAAGCAGGTCTGCAGGTGTCTATCTTTCTTTCCTCCTCTCTGTCTTCCCCTCCTCTCTCCATTTCTCTCTGTCCTATCCAACAACGACAACAACAATAATAACTACAACAATAAAACAAGGGCAACAAAAGGGAATAAATAAATAAAAATAAATATTTTTTAAAAAAGAAAGAAATAACATTAAAAAAATGTAGGTTGTTGAGTAATATGGAACCAAGAAGAATATACAAATATTTAAAAAATCATAGCTAATGTTTGTTTATGCAAAATTATATGTATAGTGAGATTTAAAAAATCTCTTTTGCACTTCTGATTTCAAGATGAAGTGAGGCTGCACTTCCTTTTTATTATCCTTAAACATTGAGAGGACCAGTCAGCACACAGAATGAGAAAATTTGGCAACAGTGTAGGAAACATGTAACGTTGCCACTGAATTGCATGAGACTTTGAGGAATTTTGGACAGTTCGACAGTAAGCAGGATAGGATAAGGAGGCAAGACTATTAATTTTGACTCACCTTGAAGTCAATACATGAGATGATGGGCCTGCCTAGGAAGTACCTAGTCAATGGATAAGTATTACTCTAAAGGCTTTAAGTTCCTGGTTTCAATATAGCAGGGTAATGGAGTGTGTTCAGACTGGGAAATAGGTTACAGAATAAGGGTCCTGGCAAATTGATCAGTGAATTCTGCATGTGTGACTCCTGACTTCCTCACTGAAGACTTCGAAGAATGGGACAGCTACTGCTAGAAGGTTGGCTTGCTTTGAAACTCAGAAGTCAAAGACTAAGTAGTAATACTTTGGAGTGCTTGTGTATGCATTGTGAGTGCTCTCCTTCATGTGTTGTGGATAAGTATCCTTGATAACTCTCCATCAAACTTCCTGCCTGCTCTGCTGGAACCCAGTAATCAATTGTGTGAGCACTGAGAGTCTATGTGATAAAAATTCATGTAAAATATTGTTTGAATGGGTTATAAACTATGCACAGGAACTGGTGGGGACACACAGAGCAGACACATTGCCCTGCACAAGGACCAGGGTTCAATCCTCAGGTCCTCATCAGCAAGTGGGAAGCTTCACTAGCAGTGAAGCAGTGTTCCTGGTCTCTATTTCTGTTACTCTCTTGATGAGGGGAAAAAAAAATTGTGGGATCAGTAGAGTCCTCATCCATACACTGAGTCCTAGTGATAATTCTAGTAGAAAAAAGAAACAAACTGGTCATTAGATTAACTAGAAACCCATTTTGAACTTGAAGTTCTTTGCTTAAATGAAGAGAAATTAATGATAAATGTAAAAATGAAGTGGAGTAATTAACAATGAATACTGGATCTAGCAGGACTGTTTGGCTATTCATAAGGATGTTGTATTTAATTTTTTGTTTCCAAAAGAAAAAGATCCCCCAGGCTAACTTTTTTCAGATAGACAAAGGGGAAAATTCACAGGACTGAAGCTTCTTTGCATATGGTGGTGGTGGTGGGGAGATCCTTGAACTTGGCTTGTGTGCATGACAAAGCAAAAACACTATCCAAGTGAGCTATCTTGCTAGCCCAAGGGTGCTATAACCCTAAATGGGGTTGCTGGGATTCAATTTTGAAAAGTGTTTCCCTATCAGTTGAATCCAGGAGCTTGGCAGAGAAGGGAATTTATAATCTTACTTATAGTTACATTATATTAGAGGGAAAGATAAAACATACTGTTAATTTATTATGATAGGCATATATGAGAAAATATGCTAAATTATGATAATCACTAGAAAGAATGCAGTATCTAAAATTCTAAATCTTTCTGATAAAGTCATATTTGTTTTCTAATCAGGGTAATTGATATATTATCTTTCTCTGGTGCATAAAACTTGGATAGATGTGCTAATAATACCCTTAAAATTTTTCATTTTTCCATAAAATGAAATAAAAATAAAATAAGTGCAATGACATAAAAATAATTTGGCATTTCCCAATCTATAAGATTCTTTAGCTAAGGTGTGAACATTGTATGCAGGATTTCCCTGAGCAATCACCTCAGTGTGATGGGAGAAAGTACCCATGTGAATAAAATGCTACCTTCTGTGTTGTAAAGAACATCTGTTGCCTTTTGATCCAGGCATCTTCATGTCTTGTGTCAGTGTCTATAAGACAATGGCATCTGGATTAACTTGCAAACAGTAAAAATCTCAGATTCTTAAAACATTATTAGACTTTTTTTTTTTTTTTTTTGCCTCTGCAGTTATTATTGGGTCTTGGTACCTGCACTACAAATCCACTGCTCCTGTAGGCTTTTTTCCTCCCATTTTATTGGATAGGGTAGAGAAATTGAGAATTGAGAGAGGAGGGCACATAGAGAGGGAGAGAGACAAACACCTGCCGACCTGCTTCACTACTTGTGAAGCGACTTTTCCCCTGCAGGTGGGGAGCAGGGGTTGAACTGGGATTCTTGCATTGGTCCTTGTACTTCATACTATGTGTACTTAATATGGTATGCCACCTACACTCTTTGTTAAATATCTTTCATATTAGATTAAAGGTGCAGGTAAGGGAAATACCATAGTGGTTATGCAAAGAGACTCTCATGCCTGATGCTCCAAAGTCACAAGTTCAATCATCTGTCTTACCATGTGTCAGAGCTGAGCAGTCCTCTGGTAATAAAATAAAATAAATTTAAAAAATAAGTTCTCAGTGAAAATGAGCATACTTATCAAACTCTTAGAATTCAAAACCTCATAGTGACCAAAGATATACAACTAAGACTTTCAGAAGTATAAGTTAGGCTGCATTTTTTAAAGTTACAAGTGAGTACAACCTAGGAGGTGGCGCAGTAGATAAGATGCTGTATTTTCAAGAATGAGGTGCTGGGTTCTATCCTTGGAAGTGTGTTGTTTTCGACAGGTTATGTTGTTTTTGCCGGGCTGGCTTCACTGGCAGGTAACAGACAACCAGGGACTCATGGTTGAGCTGTAGGCAGTATCTCTTTATTCATGCAGGACTCAGCACAATCTAAGACAATCTAAGTTAAACTCAAAGTACAGTAAAACTCACAATGCTGTCTTTATATATACTTGCCAAGTAGGGTGGAAACAGGATGTGACATAGAGAGGGTGGAGAGGAAAGTGACTGGTAAAAATCAGAGTGTGACAAGGAGGGGGCAGATTAGGTGAGAATCCTATCACTGAACCACAAATGCCCTGGAGGGAGGGTGGAACTTGTTAACAGTGGTTATGTAAATAGAATGAAGTGGTTATGTAAGTAGAATAGTGTTAAGCAGGGGGGATTTAAACCAAATAAAACAGAAGGGGTCTCATGCATACCAACAGAAGTGCATGTGTGAGAGTGTTGCTCTGGTTCTCTCCCCTTTCTCTTAGAAATCAGTCTAATCACTTAAAAACTTTTTGAAAAGTTACACAAGGCCTTTGTATATGTGGACTGTGAAGCTTCATGAGTAGTGGAGCAGTGCTGCAGGTTTCTTTTTTGTGCCTCTCCCTCCTCCTTCCTCTCAATTTCTTGGTTTCTCTCAAATAGTTACAATTGAGACAAGTTTGCCAGTTTGAAAGATCAATAGGCAAATACAGATGGTTGGGTGGGGGTCACTGAGGCCTCATACGTGAACAGTTTCACTGCTTCTAGGTAAAATTTTATTTATTTTTTTATTACAGATAGAAACACAGTGAGACACCAGCACAAAGCTAGAAGAGTTTAGCTTGGTAGTGATACTCTTAAATAGTTGTGGGGTTTAAATGATGACAGTGCTCATGGTAAAATGGGTGTCCTATCAGTGAGCCTTCTTCTGGCCACACAATTAGAATTTCGAGTCTTTAACATAATAAAAGATTCAGTGAAATATCTTTCAAATTCTTATGGATACTTGTGTGCATAGAAAATATCTTAAAACTAACCAGTTTGACCTGGTGCCCATATTCAGCACAGGAGCCAGTGCTAACCTCTGCATCCCTGTAGGACTGAGCTCACATTCTGTGGTACGGCTTGGGAGATTCTAGACTGCACTAATTAGAGGACCCATCTTCCTTGGGTAGTAGGTAGAGTATGTTGTCCAACCTCCCTTCAAAGAATAGAACATTCCTTACCATTATTGATCCAGATTGATGGCAAGATCCTATAGGGGCCCACAAAGGGGTCCATTATGTTGTTCCTGATGGGGATTGTTGGGCATTACGCCCTGTTCCATAGTTGATACTATGGTCTGTTTACATAATCATTGTTTTGCCTGAGACCTGCCCTGCCTGCAGGGTATTGGTTAATCCTACTGGTTAGAACCTTCACAACAGCTGCTATGGAAGCTTTCTACCTTCTTGCGCTTTTCTTTTCTCCACCCCCACTCCTAGCCACTTCCTTTTTTTGATTTGCCACTTCTGGTTAAAGATACTTATAAAGGCATTGTCTCTGATCAATAAAGGCATTGCATTGTGTTCCTGCTCAGCCACGAGTTCCTGGTCTCTTCTCTCTCCGGTGAAGTTAGCCCGGCAGGGATGACCAGTGGGAGTGGAGGGATCTGTTAGAGGTTTACGCCCATCATGTCTGTGTGGGAATCCCAGGATTCCCTGACTAGCGCCCCAGGTGATGGGGTGACCTGGTAGTGACTAAAGAGTCATTAAAGTATGGTGGTCTCTTGCTCTTATTCAGTTATTATAGTCCTTACTTTATCAGACAAGTTTAGCTTTAGAGTATGGATTGACCTGCCAATGCCCATTTTCAGTGGAGAAGCAATTACAGAAGCTAGACCTTCTACCTTCACCTCATAATAATCAATGAGTCCATACTCCCAGAGCGATAAAGAATAGGAACACTATCAATGGAGCGGGTGGGATACAGAGTTCTGGTGGTGGAATTGTAACCCTCTTATCCTATGGTCTATCAGTATTTCCATTTTACAAATAAAAATTAAAGTAACACATGTCTAAATGGCCAATGAATTGGTTAAAACATTAAATGCCTCTTGTATGTTTCAAATGAAAGTTCAGTCAAGTAAAGGCTAGAAACAACAGTCTTCTGTTTGTCTTCCACTTGAACTAGAAATTTAGATCAATTAAAAATTCTATCCTAACATTGTTAACAGTCCTTAGATACTTTTGAAAACAAACCAGATAGCAAATTTAATATTATATTGCTTGACTGAAAAAGATTGTTGCAGTAGCTTTTTTGAGACCCAACAAACACTAGTCCCACAAAAATTCTTAACCTTTTGCTTTTGTTGAATTTAAAAAAAAAATGAGCCTAGGCCTACAAACTAAAATTCTTACCTAACTTTCCTTGGAAATGGTTCTGGTTCTTACAGCTAAATATAAGCCTGTGATAACACATTGTTACATTTTTAGAAATGAAAAAATTACAGCTCTCTAACTTTCTCTAATTTTGAAGGAAACACTATGACTTGATATAGCTTTTTTGTCAGCTAGTATGTTTTCAGAGTATGTACTTTCAGATTTTTATAGAAAACCCTGAGTAAATTTTAGGAAATATAGTTTCAAAAACTCATTATTTTATACCTGCTTTTGGAAATTAATACATTTGCTAATATGCAGTGCTTAAAATTAGAGCTGTATTTTCCTTTTATTCTGAAATGGAAAATGCTTGTAAGACAATACTTTATGCCAGTCTATAAACTGCAGTGGTTTTTATATTTGATTTTTCACAGATTTCTAATGAAAATTTAGACATAAAATGCACAAAGCTTGCAAAAGACAGACATGAAGCAGACATAAGTTTATAATCTGTGTATAAGAAAAACGGAAAAAAAAAATGAAGGAAAATGTGAATGCCAACCCCCAAAGAGCAAAGCTGGACTTCTAGCTGCCTTCATTCTATAAAATGTAAAAGGTGATGTAAGGAAAGCTTCACAAGAAAAGTGGGCTGAGATATGCAGTTATGCAAGTTTTTTTTTACAAGTAGAAAAGGTTATAAAAACAGTTTGTGTGTGCCAGTCTTTCCTCTTTTCCTTTCCCTCCCCTTCCTTTCCCTCCCCTTCTTTTCTCTCCCTTCCTTTTCCCTCCCCTCTCTTTCCCTCCCCATCCCTTCCACTCCTCTCCCCCCTCTCCTTCCCCTTCCATTCCTCTCCCTTCCATTCCTTGCCCTCCCCTCCCTAACTCTTCCTTACTCTCCCGTTTCCTCTTCCATATCTTCCTCTCCCCTCCCTCCCTTCCTTCCCTTCCCTGCCCTTTCCTTACCCTCCCTGCCCCTTCCTTACCCTCCCCTCTATCCCTTCCCCTTTCCTCTCCTTTCCTTTGTTCTTTTTTGCTGCTAAAGTAATGCTAGGAAAATACTTGTTCTTTGTATACCATTTAGATTGTGTACAAACATAGTTAATGTGAGTTCATTATTCTGTGGTCTGGAATCTATCCATTTTGTGTCAAAGGCACCTTGTATGTTCTTCCTTCTTGGCATTTAATGCCCTGTGGTAAAGTTAATGTAGATAGCTTTAAAGTTTAAACAGTGACTTCACATTTGCATTAGTAGTTTATCGCTGATAATTTCACACTCACTAATAACACTCAGTAAACATTGATTTTTTTAAAATCAATTTAACTGCTGCTTTATTATATAAGAATTACTTATGAGTAATAAATGATCCCTAGGCCAGTTAGAACTTTAGAAATACTTAACATATCTTTGTGCTTACCACAGTGTTTACAAGTATCTTTGTCACTATGCCCTTTCCAAAACTGGGCATCACACGCTTAAAGTGCTGATTAATTTAATAAATGCTTAGCATGCTTTTTCATTACTAGAGCAATTACAGCATTTAGAAGTACAAACTCATGAATTGTTCAGGTCTTCACTATTGTCCTATTAAAATCTAATGCTAATAAAATTAACTGTTGCCCATTTTACATAGTGCAGTTTTCTTTCATTTCGTTTGCTTTTTGAAGAACTGGCATCCAACTGCCATCGAGAAACATATGGTGTGCTTCTCCAATTATTTTAGCCTTTAAATCTTTTACTAAAAAATCACTTCATATATAGACTCTTTGTACACACACACACAATGTATATTTTGTGTTTGAGTTTGTGATGACTTTTACCAGTAGATTTTTCTGTCACATCAAACAATTTTTGCGAGTTAGAAAATCTTTTTAAATTTCTGGATAAATTTACCATGTATTTATTGAATGCATTGAACTCCTTAATTTAAAAATAATTACTCATTAAGGATTATTCTCTAAAAATTAAGGGAACTCCTTTTTATGCCAATTTTAATGGGATTGTCAGTTCCAACCCACTTATGAATTACTGTTTTAAGGTAAAGGTTTTCCAATTTAGTTTTTAGAATCAGAAACCAAAACCAAAACTGAATTTGACTGATGTAATTTAAGTCAAGGTCACACCAGTTTTTGTTTTTTTTTTCCCCACAGTGGTTTACACTATGGTTGGTAACATTTAGGTAGAACCTCTCATCTGCCCATAATAAGTAAACCATTCTTCCCTCAACTTATGTCCTTTCCTACTAACATTTGCCAGGGGCCCAAAGCTCCTCCATCTCGTTCCTTTCGGGAAGACCCCAGAGTCCTCTGCTTTGGCATAGTATACTACACCTAGTTCATTTCAAGTTATATTTACCCTTTTGTCCTTAAGTTTCACCGAGGAGTGAAATTCTGTATCCTCTTCCTGGCATATCTCACTCAATATGGTGTCTTTAAGTTCTGACCAAGGTATAATAGATAACTTTATCACTTTTAACAGCTACCATACCATATATGAATATGTGGTATTCATAGCTTTCACTGACTTTCCTAACCACTCATCTGTTGTTGAGCATCTGGGTTGCTTCCAAGTTTGAGCTATTACATGCTGTGCTACTATGTACATAGGTGTGCACAAGTCTCTTTGGATAGGTGCTTATCTTATTTTGGATGAAACCTTAGGAGAGGAATTTCTGGGTCATCGGGTAGGTCCATTTCTAGTGTTTTTTGATGACTCTACAGACTGTTTTCCAAAAGGTCTGTAACAATATATATTCCCACCAGCTATGTAGGAAAGTTCCTGTCCTCCCACAACTTCTGCAACAGTTGGGTTTTCTGTTGTCTCTAGTGTATGATTCTAACTAGTATAAAGTGGGATCTCATTGTTTTCATTTACATCATCAGTGGCTTTAAGCATTTTTTTCATATGTCTGTTTGCCCTTGGTATCTCTACTTGGGAGAAGATTTTGCTCATGTGCCTGCATTCATATTTCTCAGTGGAGCTTTTTTATTGAATTATTTATGTAGCTTTAGTTATTAGCTCTTTTATGTATGGCATGTGAAGATTTCCTCCCACTCTGCAATGAATTTCTGTTTTGCTGGTAATTCCATTTTCTGTGCAGAAGCTCTTTGGTTTGATGTAGTCCCACTGGCTTATTTTTGTTTGCTATACAATTGGACTTGAATTGTCAAATATACTTTTAAAGCTTACATTGAAAAAAAAGTTGTTTATTCTAAGTATTTGATATTTTGTGGCCTAATATCCAAATATTTGATCCACTTGGAGCTCACCTTTGCTCATAGTGAAATGTAATGGTCCAGTTTCATTCTTCTGAATATAAAATTCCAATTTCCCAACTCTTTGTTGAATAGACTCTTCATTTATTGGTTTGGGACCCCATGTTAAAAATTAGGTGTGTATAAGTGTGAGGCCTTATTCCTTGACTCTGAATTTCATTTCTCTCCTTTTGTATTTTCTTGAATAGTGACACACTGTTTTCAGGATATAGGTCTTTCATTTCCCTTTTTAGTTTTCTTTCTAAATACTTGATTTCTTTTCTGCTGTGGTGAATGGGATCGGTTTTTAAATTTTCACTAACTTGGTTCTTGTATAGAGAAATGCCAGTGGCATTTGTATGATAATTTTGTAGCCTGCAACCATACCATATTGCTTAAAAAATTCCAGAAGTTTTCTGTTGGGTTCTTCTGGATTTTCTATGTTTTTTTTTGCCAATAGCGAGTTTAACTTCTTATCTTTCAGTCTGTATCCCATTAATTCCTTTCTCTTGCTTGATATGGGTAGGACTGCCAGGACTATGTTCAAAGGTAATGGTGACAATGACCAGCCCTGCTTTGTTACCTTATCAAAGAGGAAAAAACTCAAGGGGAAGACAGATACCTTGTCTTACAAGAACTTCTTTCCTGTTTCTTAATGGTTGTTTCAGTGCCATCATGTAACAGAGATTGGTTACCCAATTTTCATAAGAATCCAAATCCTGTCAAGAGGAATTTGTCTTCATTGTCTAGTGAAATTTTAATCATGACTCCTGGGCCTACTTTAAAATCATCACATTAGTTATTAGATTTTATCCAAACTTGGAAATTGGGGGCAAGCCAAACTTGGTAGTCCATAGCTTGGGAGCAGTCTCTATTGTGAGTTAGAATTAAGTTGTTAAGTTGGTCTGTTTTCTCGCCCCCCCCCTCCCTCTCCCTCTCTCCAGCTCTGGCTCCTGCTCAGCTCCTGCTCCCTCTCTCCCTCTCCCTCTCCCTCTCCCTCTCCCTCTCCCTCTCCCTCTCCCTCTCCCTCTCCCTCTCCCTCTCCCTCTCCCTCTCCCTCTCCCTCTCCCTCTCCCTCTCCCTCTCCCTCTCCCTCTCCCTCTCCCTGTTCTGTTTCAAATGTGTCAGTTTTCTTCCAGGTGGTACACAATGACATAGAACAAAGATAACAAAGATGGAAGCATACACCTTTTAGGATTCTGGGATTTATCCTGACTTGAGGATAAATCTGAGGATTTGAGGACTTGAGGATAAAGCTGAGTGAGAAGAACTGAAGATGAACCACTTTTTTTTTTCAAAAGTTTTTCCTGAATTTATAAGAGGTTCCAAGAAATTTCATTCTTACTCTTGGTGACAGCTGATCTTATGGAAGGGAATCAAAAGTGTTTAAAAACAGGTGGAAGCAAGAATCACCATTGAGTCAGACAAAAGGAGCTGCTTACCTTTTGCTAGATTTCTTAATTCCTCCTTTGGCCAGGGGGCCCTTTGGTGCTGCCTTCACTTTTAGTTCCTGGAGCTGCTTCTGCTCCCTTTTGTTTGTTTGTTTGTTTGTTTTGGCTTGAATGCCTTGTCTTTCTTGTCCATCTCAGGGGCTTCTTGCCACCTTTGTTGACGGACATGGCTCCTGCTGCCCCTTCCCGAGATACTACCACCAGACTAGATACTACCATCAGACTGGTCAGTTTCTTAGGAGGTAGTCCTTTTCTAAAATGGGGTGTTCAGTTTTTTATTGATTTAATGATCGACAAGATTGTAGCATAAGAGTACAGTGTATGTACAATTCCATACAAGTCCCACTACCAGAGTTCCATATCCTATCCTCTCCATTGGGAGTTTTCCTATTCTTTATCCCTCTGGGAGTTTGGATCCATGATCATTATGGGGTGCAGAAGGTGGAAGGTCTGGCTTCTGTAATTGCTTTTCTTCTGGACATGGGCATTGACAGGTCAATCCATACTACCAGCCTGTCTTTATCTTTCCCTAGTGGGGCAGGACTCTGGAGAGGAGCGGTTCTAGGACACATTGGTGAGGTCATCTACTCAGGGAAGACAGATTGGCATCATAATAGCATCTACAAATTGTTGGCTGAAAAGCATTAAGATAAAAAACAAAACAAATTGTTTAATAATCAGGAACCTAAAGGTAAGAATAGAGCAGATGAGATTTGGGGTCTCTGTTTTGGAAAAAAAAAAATGGTAGGTCTATTTTAGGTAGATTCCAAAGGACCCATGACTTTACTAATTTTTGCCTGAGCCTGACAGCTAACATGCAGGTGGCTAAAGGTATTTGTTGGATAGTATGCCAGCTCCCCCTGGCTTCTGCTTAACCATATGCCTACATAGGAATAGATTTAATCCCATTCAAAGCTTTGGTCTATTTACATAAATCACTTTTACATAAAGCACTCCCTCCAGGGCATTGGTGGTTCAGTGATAGGATTCTCACCTGCTCTGCCCCCTCCTTGTCACACCCTGATCCTCTCCTTGTCACACTCTGATTGTCACCAGTCACTTTTCTCTCTACCCTCTCTATGTCACATCCTGTTTCCACCCTACTTGGCAAGTATATATAAAGACAGCATTGTGAGTTTTACAGTACCTTGAGTTTAGCTTAGCTCGTCTTAGATTGTGCTGCGTCCTGCATGAATAAAGAGATACTGCCTACAGCTCAACCATGAGTCCCTGGTCGTCTGTTACCCGCCCGTGAAGCCAGCCCGGCGAAAACAACCTAACCCGTCAAAAACAACAGTTATTGCCTAGGGAGATGGTGTCAGGGTTTGAAATAAGACTGGAAGAATGGATGAGAGTAGAATGGGAAGAGAGTAGGTCCCAAATATGGGAAAAGTATATAAAGTCTGTTAACTGTAGACTCTTATCAGCCTGATCTGGGGCCCATGTCTGTTTGTATTCACCACAGGAGCCTGCTTAATCTCTGTATCCCTGTAGTTCTGAATTTGCATTCTATGACCATAGCTAGCAACATTCTAGGTTGTACTCTTTTTAGGACCAGTCTTCCTGGAGTGGCAGAGCATGTTGATCCAGCAGCCTCCTTTCAGAGTGGGACAGTCCCTATCATTACACTGAAAGCAAGGTCCTATAGAGGCCCAGAAGAGGATTTAAGATGTTGTTCCTGATGGTGATGACCAGTGATGAAGAGAGGGATCTGTTCTTTAGAGTGAGCTTTCCCAACCCTTTTAATTTAGGGTACTAACTCAGCTTTACTTAAATATTTTTTTTCTGTAGTAGTTTTACTTTTCTTAGTTTATTAAATTTACAATTTACTTGACACAGAGTGTGATAGGCAGAAAAGGAGAGAAAATGAGTATTAGTCTTATGTGGTAGCTCAGTGTTGAATGGGCTGGTTACACACAGCACTGAGAGGCAGGGTCTGCTGAGGTTCTGCTGAGGTTTAAGAGTTTTGCTGATATGTCTGGTTTTCAGTTCATGTGTTATCATTGGTATCTTTGCACAATTGCTTAATGCCTCAAGGCCTCATTTTCCATCTGTAGGTCTCTGTATAGATTAATTGAATCAATTATGTAAAGGCTTGCATAATATCTGACACATAGAAGTACTTAATGAATCTTAGAGTTATGAAAATTATAATTTCATCTCCACTGTAGCCACTTGAGATTTCTATCACTATCCTCATTTCTAGAGGAGAAACTTGCATCAGAGACATTAATTAAATCACTTGTCTGGGGTCACTCACTTAATCATCAGATTCAAATTCCTGTCTGCCTTAAAGCTTCTTTCTACTTTTTGTGGTATATCATGCCATTCCTAGAAAAAAAGAGGGTGTTTAACTACTTAATAGGTTTTAAAATACTTATTTTAGGGGGGGCCAGGTGGTAGCACACCAGGTTAAGTGCACATAGTAAGATAGTGCATGGACCCACACAAGGATCCCAGCTGGAGCCCTGGACTCCTCACCTGCAGGTGGGGTTGTTTCATAAGTGGTGAAGAAGAGCTATGGGTGTTTCTTTCTCCCTCTGTATCTTCCTCTCCCCTCTGTTTCTCTCTGTCCTATCCAATAATCTAAATAAAATGGCCTCCAGGAGCAGTGGATTCATAGTGCAGGCACCAAGGCCCAGCAATAACCCTGAAGGAAATAAAGTAAAATAAAATCCGTATTGAGAATTTTTTAAGTGGTATCTGAGGTATCATTGAGAATTCTGACTTTTGGCAAAGAGGTGATTAACTTCCATGAAAGGATGTTTCATGGATAGAGTGATTGAGATGAGCAGGAGGGACTGTAATATGATGAATTGGTCACGTGATGAGATGAATTTTGAATGGGCAGGAACGGGTAAATGAAGTCAAGGAATATTAAAGACATGTGGTCTGCAAATCTCAAAGTTTCCTCAGAATTGTGTTATTTTAGTCTGCTTTTCCAAGGTGAATACATAACTGTTATGTTATAAATTTGATGCAAAGGGCTGGGGAGACATAATGGTTAGGCAAAAGACTTTCATGCCTGAAGCTCTGAGGTCCCAGGTTCAATCCGTAGTACCATCATAAGCCAGAGCTGAGTGGTACTCTGGTGTTTCTCTATCTCCCCTCCCCTCTCTCTGTATCTTTCTCTCTCTATCTCTGTCTCCCCGCATTAGTATGAAATAAAATAAAAAATTGAAACAAAGATAAAAATGCTGCCAAAACTCCAGCCAAAGGGAGAAAACAAGATTTGACTCTGACATTTAGTTTTTTAAAACGTGCTACTTTGGGGAAAAAAAGAACTGTCATTTTATCTAGTAATCATAAAATCAAGCTGAATTGTCTTGAGGGCAATATTAGTAAGAAAAGCAGAAAGTCACATTAGTTACTGTTTTTTTCAGTTACTTTCTGGATTCACTGAAACTCCTACAGTATGTATTTCACACTAATAGTAGACCCATCTTGACAGTGCAGTCTTGCTATAATCTATAAGTATGTACTTATGGCAGTCTTGCTATAATCTATAAGTATATACTTATGGCAGCTGTGACTTTTTTTTTTGATGGTGGCACTTAGCAGCCTATGCTATCTTTTAGGTTATCTGCAACTTCATCATAAGCACAGTCCTCTGCAACATGGTTGTCATTTCTCATTTGAATTTTCTTTTGAGAGCAGAGAATATCTTTTGTGCTGTCTTGTGACTTCATATGATTGGGGTTAATACTCAAAATGTACTTAAATGCAAAACATAAAAGTGAAATGTTTCTGAAAACATACGGCTTCCGAAAGAACTAATATTACATATATAAATTTAAGCAAACTGACATCTATTTCTTGACATCTATTCAGAAGCATTTAAAAATAGCTTGCATTTCATCTCCTTCTGCACAATCAAACACAATATTATGTATGCCCTTCAGCTTTTTGCTTTGTTTTCAGTCGTTATAAAAAATTCTTCTGGTGCTATAACTCAGTGTCCAGTGAGTAAAGTAATATAGTATATCTCCAGTCTAAGTACTAACCAGGCCCTACCCTGCTTACCTTCCAAGATCAGTCAAGATTAGGTGTGTTCATAATGCTATGGCCATAGACTAATGTATTTTGAAGATTAAATAGTTATCTCTTTACCTTTAATACTTGTTTTAAAAATATCTTGTTTTAAAAATATCTTGAAGAATGGGGAGATAGCATAGCGGTTTATGTAAAACCTCTCAGACCCGAGGCTCCCAGGTCTCAAGTTCAATTTCTAGTACCACCATAAGTCAGAGATGAAGTGTTCTGCTTAAGAAGGAAAAAAAGGGGGGGGGGGAACAGCCCAAATCCTCAAATTTTGAACAGTGTAAAGGTACATACATATATATATATATATATATATATATATATTAATTTTTTAAAAATATTTAATTTAATTTATTTATTCCCTTTTGTTGCCCTTGTTGTTTTATTGTTGTAGTTATTATTGTTGTTGTCGTCGTTGTTGGATAGGACAGAGAGAAATGGAGAGAAGAGGGGAAGACAGAGAGGGGGAGAGAAAGATAGATACCTGCAGACCTGCTTCACCGCCTGTGAAGCGACTCCCCTGCAGGTGGGGAGCCGGGGTTCGAACTGGGATCCTTATGCTGGTCCTTGTGCTTTGCGCCACCTGCGCTTAACCCGCTGCGCTACAGCCCGACTCCCCAAGGTACATATATTTTTAAATTCCCATTTTCCTAGTAAGGATGATAGATTTTACATGTGACTGTGGTGTGTATTTCTGATCTGAGTAACTGAATGTGCTTTTTACCATTGCCTTTGATAGTGAAGCACTTTTTAGGCAGTGACTAGGAAGTGAAGGCCAAAAACCCTGAGTTTGGACTTGTCAGTATCAGCTGTGCTGTGTTCCTCAGCCAAATCAGTGATTACAGGCACTTGTTTGCTTTAAGTCCTTTCTTAGGAGATAACTTTAATTGTCACATTTTCCTTGTGTTAATTTGTGATTGACAACTGGCTGTAGACTGTAATAATACAGACTGGGTATTAAAGACCAACTGCATACTAATTTTTACTACTACTACCAATCCATCTGTATTCACTACAATTACGTACACAAGTAAGTTTCAGCCTACTATTTTCCTAGTGAAGTAACAAATGAGACGCAGCAGCTCAGTCAGTGAAGATAAGAGTATTCTAGAAGCTTAATTTTTTCAGTGTAGATTATATAAATTCTATTATGAATTTTTTTTTCACACTTTGTATCTACAATCTCATGAATAGATTGACAATCTGGGATTTCTTCCAAGGAGGGATAGCTTGCACTATCCTATTTTACTAACATGGAATTAGATTATTTGGAATGCCAGTAAGTGACTAATTGACAGTTACCAAAATTATTTTTACACCATATGACTGGGGGTAAGACAAAGGGAATCAGTAAAAGGCACAATGGGTGTGCCAGCTGTGTAGAATTAAAGCCTTTGTCCTAACTGCATGCTTTTGAAGGTCTTATCTCGACTATTGACTTTTCCTTTTTAGAAATAATCATTCAGTAATCCTTCTCCAACAGGGAAGCTTAACTTTCCTGAAAAGCCCCTTAGTTGGCACAACCAGGGTTTCTCAGGAAATAGGTAGGGTAGCATCATATTGAAGAGACTGGACTTTCAAGAAACACACCTGGGTGGGAAATCCTAGCTCCTTCATTGATTTTCACAGGCAGTTTGCTTAATTTCTGAGTACACATTTTCTCACCTATAAAATTGTGCTGATAATACCTTCTGTTAAGAACTAGAAGAGTGAACTTTTAGTTTATACCTAGGAAGTGTGCAATAAATGGAATTTTTTATCTAGGAAAATAAGATTACATTAAACCCATATTTTAAAACTAATTAAATATAATTTTTGTGTTTGCTTAAAACAGTCTACATCTGCTGGCACCAAACATGCTTTGACAGGAAACATTCTCATGAGGCTTAAGTTATCTGGAGATGACTGACTCCTCTTATAGAGGAGTTAAGAAGTGTTACGCATTTGCCATTTATATTTAGTTTTTGTATTTTATGTTGTTAGTGAATTTCATTAATAACGTGTCATTCCTTGTTAATTATGATGCCATGACCTCTGAAATGTCTTCCTCTAGATCTCTGTATTCTGAAAAACCATTTTAAAAGCTTCTGTGTCTTTCTTTGTTTGAAATTTATTGTCTTTTGCATCTTTAACACCTTTTTTTGATTTAGATGTTAGAAAGATGGCTTATCAAAATTAGCTTGATGTTGACATGTTTTTCTTTATTTTATTTTATTTATAAAAAGGAATCACTGACAAAACCATAGGATAAGAGGGGTACAACTCCACTCAATTCCCACCACCAGAACTTTGTATCCCATTCCCTCCCTTGATAGCTTTCCTATTCTTTAACCCTCTGGGAGTATGGATCCACGGTCACTGTGGGATGCAGAAGGTGGAAAGTCTGGCTTCTGTAATTGCTTCCCTGCTGAACATGGGCATTGACATGTCAATCTATACTCCTAGCCTTGCCTCTCTGTTTCCCTAGTGGGGCAGGGTTCTGGGGAATCGGAGCTCCAGGAAACATTGGTGGGGTTTTCTGTCCAGGAAAGTCTGGTTGGCATCATGCTAACATCTGGAACCTGGTGGCTGGAAAGAGAATTAACATATAAAGCCAAGCAAGTTGGTGACTAATCATGAATCTAAAAGCTGGAATAGTGCAGATGAAGAATTGGTGGGGGGGTGGGGGTCTCTATTTTGTAGATAGCTAGTATATTTTAGTTATATTCCAAAGGGCCTGTAGCTATACTAGTTTTTTTTTTCCCCTGAGCCTAAAATCTGATATGCAGGTGGATCCAAGTTATTATCTGGGGAGATAGTGTTATGGCTAGAAAAAGGACCAGAAAGCTGGATCAGGGAAGAGATTGACTACCAGATATGAGAAAGTTGTATAAATATTGTTGACTGTAAACCCCATTAATTTGATCTGATCTGATCTGGGGCCCATATTCAGCTTAGGAGCCTATGTGACCTCTGTATCCCTGTAGATCTGAGTTCACATTCTGTGGTCATGAGTTCCTAAGTTTCAAGCTGCCCCAATATCAGGACCCATCTTCCTCAGGTATAGCATAGAGTTATGTTGTCCAGCCACCCTTCGGAGGATGGAACATTTCTACAGTTGTTGATCCAAGTTAAGGGCAAGGTCCTATGGGGGTCCACAAAGGGGTCTGTTTTGTTGTTCCTGATAGAAATGACCTGTAACAATGGAGAGAGGGATTTATTGGAGGTTAAGACCCATCAAGGACATGTTTTTCTTAGCTGAATCTGTATACTGAATGGAAAAAGAATGGATCTTTATTTCTGCATTCCATGGTTCAATGAACATGATTTTTAGGACATGTAATAGTAATTACTGGAATGTTTGAGGACTCTGATCAAAATGCTATTTTGAGAAAATGATCACAGGTAAGAAGCTATTCTTAAACCAGTCTAGGAAAAGTCTGACATAGTTCACTTGGTAATGAAAGCTAATACCAGGTATGCTGTTACTAAGCCTTATGGTCTGAAGGCATCATCTAAATAAAGTTTGAATTTTTCAACTTTAACTTGCTGATCGTAAAAATTACTGTGTAGATTTAAATGGGTTTACTTGTCTGCTAGTATTTTGAAGACTATACTCTTAGTTATTGACAGCTGCTACTTAATCTACATACTTTTGCTTTTAAAATGATATTGAAATACTGTGGAAGTTTTGAAATTGATAGAAGTTGATCCCCTGGGAGAAACAAGATTAATCAATGCACCATCAAATTCCCCTTAAACACTGAACCAACCCATGAAGTGCCCTGAAGAATATACTTGTGTTCATTGTCAATGTCTAGGGCAATAAAAACAGATAAAACAGAGGAGTTGGGCGGTAGCACAGCGGGTTAAGTGCACGTGGCGCAAAGCACAAGGACCTGTATAAGGATCCTGGTTTCAGCCCCTGTTCCCCACCTGCAGGGGAGTCGCTTCACAGGTGGTAAAGCAGGTCTGCAGGTGTCTGTCTTTCTCTTGACCTGTCTTCCCCTCCTCTCTCCATTTCTCTCTGTCCTATCCAACAGCGAGGACATCAACAATAATAACTACAACAACAATAAGAACAAGAGCAACAAAAAGGAAATAAATTAAAAAAAAACAGATAAAACAGGCTGTGAAGAAACTGGAGGGAATGGGATATGGCTCTCTGGTGGTGGGAATTGTGTGAATTGTACTCCTCTTACCCCGCAATCTTGTTGATCATTACTAAATTACCAATAAAAACAAAAAAATGTTGAAAAATAAGGAAGCACAAAGCAGAACTTGTACTCAGTTTGGTGTATTGCACTAAAGTAAGAGTCTGGGTTGGGTCGGGGGAGTGGTAGGGTCCTGGCAGAGGGAGGACCTAGAGGGGTTGAATTGTTATGTGGAAAACTGAGAAATTTTATACATGCACAAAGTACTGTATTTTACTGACTGTTGATCATAAACCATTAATCCCCAATAAAGAAAAATAAGTAAATGAACAATAACTTCTTCATTGTGAAAGCAAAAAAAAAAAAAAAAAGAGAGAGAAAAAAAAAACCTGATAAAACTTGGAGAGAAGACCTTGCTCAGTTAACTCCTGACTGATACCTTGAATATTGCAAATAAAATTGGGATTATCTAAACCTAGTCTAACTGGTTTATTCGAAATATAACTTTTTATTAAAATACAATGAAAAAATTGATCCCGTTGTCCTTCAGTTAAAGTATCTAGGCACTACTTATGAGTTCCTAATTGTTCCTGCCATCTCTCAATGGGTAACTGATCATTCTTTCATTCTTGTATTTATTAAACATTTATCTTAATTCTTAACATTTCCTTGGCATTATTTGGGTACTGGTGGCTAACCCTTAGCTTCTAGCATTTATTACTCTTATTTTACAAGGTAATCAGTATAAGGTAATCAAAATTCTGTATGGCCATCCTTAGACTTTAGTCTTTGATGTAAGATACTAGTGTGATTATAACTTGAATTCTGACCTTTTTTTCTAGAGTGAAATCCAGCTGTGAATCTGTGTTAGCTTGGCTAACATATTGTTGGACTGACATGCCAGAACATGTACAGTTTAATTGCTATAATCCATCACAATGTCAGATGTGGATTAAATTCAGCTTGGATTAAATTCTGAGAGGATGGGTTGGAGTAACTTTATATCTGTCTCAGAGTGCCAGAATACTTGGTTAACCATCTGCACCAAGCTGAGTTGTGGCAGGAGTTGACAGAAGCAGGGAATCCAGCTAGTAGAGCAGCTGGCTTCAAAGGTTGCTTTGAGTTGGTTAGACTTTGGATTTTGTAGTTGGAGAAAATAAGACTTAGATTGGTGAAATATTTTCATTCAAATTTTATAACCAGTTCTTGGCATAGCTGTACTGAATGGTCCTAAAAGAAATTCTTTCTGGGACTAGATGTTTGACCTTTTTTTTTCTTTTTTCTTTTTTTATATATATCTGAAGTAGTCCTGATACTTGCATGATTCATTCTCTTACGTAGTCAGGTCTTAAATTCTAAGAGTTAATGATAATTTCTCAGCCTCTCTTTTCTTACCTGTAACATAAATCCAATGGCAGTTCCTCTCAAGCACCTGACACTCACTGAGTACCCACTGATTATTAGTTACATAAACTTCCAATTGCTTTCCAAATGGATTTGCTAGGAGCTAGACCTCTTTGGGAGTTAAAAGTATACATTATTAATGAAGGCTTTTTAAAACCAAAAACATTCTTTCTTTACTATCCCATCTAAAGTGAAAATCTCTTTATCCCTTTCTATTCCTTTACTGTTCTAGTTTATAACACTCACCTCCATATTACAGTACTAATAGATAGACATACATATATGTTTGTGTATTTGTCTTTCTGTCTCTCATTTCAGAATATAAACTCCATAAGTCAACTGTTTGTTATCTTTATGAGGTTATTTCCAATCTCTAGATAATATCTAGCATGTATTAGGTGCTAATTAATGCTAATTAATGACTTAAGTTAATGAGTGAGCTTATCTGATAAACCATGCTTATGTCTGTGATTACTAGGTGCTGATGACACAATTATTAGTAAGCTATGGTCTGATCAATATCTTCAACTTTTTTGTTTTCATTTTGTTTTTCCCTTTTGTTGCCTTTGTTGTTTTATTGTTGTAGTTATTGCTGCTGTTGTTATTGATGTCTTCATTGTTGGATAGGACAGAGAAATGGAGAGAAGAGGGGAAGACAGAGAGGTGAGAGAAAGATAGACACCTGTAGACCTGTTTCACAGCCTGTGAAATGACTCCCCTGCAGGTGGGAAGCCGGGGACTTGAACCCTGATCCTTACCCTGGTTTTTGCTCTTCCCACCATGTACACTTAACCCACTGCACTACCGCCTGACTCCAAATATCTTATTTTCATAGTGGAAATTTAGTGTGCATTGTATTCTCTGATGGATGCAGTATGATGTGGGAACACAGAAGGTGTGAATGTCTCCAGCCTTAGGGATTAAAGAAGTCTGTGTGAAAACTATGCTGCTTTAAGCTGCACTTGAGAGGAAAGGGAATATAAAAGGCTTCAGGGAAACAAATTTGTGGGAAGGTTGGGCAGGGAAGACAAACTAAGAAGTGGGGCTCCAAATGGAAGTGCCTAGAAGAGAGACAGAGCCCAGAGCATTTTAATAGTTTATGTGACTGACTCATATTATTTCATGGAATTTTTGCCAAGTTGAATACATAAATTTCCAGATAAATTGCTGAAATAATCAAATGAGTATTCATAATTTATCTACACTAAAGTCACATGCCACATGAAATATATTGAAAGTAATTCTTACTGAGTAAGTTTGAAACACTGAAATTTTCGTATGTTTTACATGTCAGTTATGTCATATATAGAACTACTTTGGGGTTGTCTAGTAAAGTTCTCCATAGCTTATTGTATTTAACTTCTTGGGATCATTCATTTAGTCATTCTGTAATAAGTATTACAGAACAACTCTTTGTGCTAGGCATTGTGAAAAAAAAAAAAAACCTTAAATTTCAGGGTTGGGGGTTTTATTTTTAATATTTGCAAATTTTAACCAAACATGTAGAGTTACTAACATATTACCTATACATATCACTTTTGGTATAGATTAGTAAAACCATTTTCTCTCATTTATTTATTTATTTACCAGAGCATTGCTCAGCTCTGGCTTATGGTGGTCCTGGGGATTGAGCCTAGGACTCCAGAGCCTCAGGTATGAGTCTGTTTGGATGGCCATTATGCTTTCTCCCCTATTTCTCATTCTCTTTTAAATAGTTAGAGATGTTCATATTTCTTTTTTCCCCTTTTTGCCAGGCCTTAGCTGGGACCTCATGCCCACATGATAAAACTGCTCCCAGTAGACTGTTTTTTGATATAATTGTTTTCAGATAGAGGGTGAAAGACCACAGTGAAGAAAATCAAGGAAGAAGAGATACTGCGGGCTGACACTTTGGGTCCCCCGCAGTACCCAGAGGAGTGAGGGTCAAAGCGTCCCCCTGGGAGTCCCAGGGTAACTCTGCCATGTCTGAGGGTGATGTGCAGAGAGACGAGTATCACAGACTCATTTAGCTCCAGGAGAGGCCTCGGAAAGATGGGCAACTCGTTTATTGAAGGAAAAAGCAGGCAGATTTACCCCTAACTCAGGTGAGGGGGGAGAAGGTTGAGGTAACCATTAACCTAAACACAGTGTAACACAATGTATAGTCACATTTTGACTTAAGGCTATTTGATCACAAGTAAAAGGTTACCACACAAGGTTTGGTCACAAGTTTTACAATGTACGTTTTTCCGGAGATAGATTGCAGGCACTTTAGGGCAGTGGGGGGTGGGGGGATGAGGGAGGTAGCTGAGCAATCAGGACATTTGCTGGCAGTTTATAAGTTAACCATACATAGTAATCCATGGCTTTTAATTAAAGAAGGAAAGGGGGAGGTGGCATGTGTAAAAGGCGCCCATGTCTGGAGGTCAGCCATCATAAATTCCAGAGGTCAGGGGGGACCTGCCATATCTCAACCCCTAGGGGGAGGGCTTGGGGTCAGACCTGCTCAGACCTCATGGAAACTAGGGCCTGGACTTTTTTGAGCAATGGGTTTAGCCTCCAACAAGATACCACAACATTGCCTCATTAATTGTGAAGCTTACCCTGTGCAGGGTACTTCCATGTGGTAGATAGGGACTAAAATGCAGACCCTCACTTGTGACAGAGTGTGCACTCTACGAGTTGAGCTATCTCCCAGTCCCTGTTTATAAACAGTGTTGATATAATGGTACAATGGTGCTGTTGCAGTTTAGCTATTACCAACTGATTGCCTATTATAGGTTAATGCAATTATCTCCAAATGCCCTTTGCTTCCCTTCTCTATTCTTTCTACCTGGTTGTACTGAATCTTTCTCTCAAATTACTATTTACTGTTAATATATGTTCAGATAAACATTACTTACAAATGGGGACTGTGTAGTTTGATTGTATTTATTTCCTTTTGCTTGTTCTGAAGCTAATGATAAATTACGCCTGGCTTGAAGATTAATTTTCTAATATTTATTTTTGAGTGACACCCAGAGATAAACATCAGAGCAGTATTGAATTTTGTTCTGTAGTGGTGCCTGGGAATGAACCTGGGAACTCTAGACCACAGGCATGCAAATTTTGTGCTTTATAATATGCAGTGCTTACCTCCCCAGCCCCAAGGTTAAATTTCCTAATTAAAAAAAAAAGTTTCCAAAAAGATTATTGTTGGATTAAAATAAATCCATTTCTCCCTCACGTATACTTTTCTTTTTTCTTTCTTTTTTTATATAGAGACTGAGAATAATGAAAGGAAAAGGGGACCGAGAGGTGAGAGACACCAGTAGCACTAAACCACTTGTGCAGCTTCCCCCTTCCAGATGGGGGCCCTAGGGGCTTGAACCTGGGCCCTTTTACATGGTAATGTGTATGCTCTATCAGATGCACCACCACCCAGCCCCTAAGATTATATATATATATCAGAAAAGAAGTACAACAAATGAATCTTTGTAAAAACAAAATCAGAATTTCAGCCACTACTTTATATTTGTATGTGTATATTGATGCATATAGTAACTGTATGTGTGTATAGGTATACAAGGACAGGAAATTATTTTATCTATAGAATATAATCAATTTGTATATTCAGACATAATAGGTAAGTATACACTGCATAATTACTAAGCAAATTATATATAATTATGTATATATGTATGATTAACTATAATCAGTGGTCTGTGCAAAATGTTTTATTAAGCACTGTATAATTATCTAATCAAATAGACAAGTCATCATTAGCTTAAGGGGAAAGAAAAAGGGAGCATACTCTACAGTGTCAGCTATGGATATTTGCAAGTGCTATTTAGATACCATAATAATATACAGAAAAACTACACTAAGGAGGGGAAAGCGCCCAGTGTAAACATTGAAACAAATAGGAAAAGACAACTTAGAAGGAGAAGAATATGTAGGAAAACAGTAAGGCCATCTTTAATACTGAGCTGAAAAATGAGCAATGCAAAATGAAAGCAAGAACGTAAAGTTATAGCAAACACTCTCTTGAAAAAAAAAAACACTACATTGGCAATGAAGTAGTCAGTGGAATTGGAAGATAAAGTTCAAGAAGTTTCAGGGGAAAAATTCTGGAAAATACAAGTGAAAAAATAAGTTACATGTCTAGCTAGGCAGTAGGCAGATCAGCAAGCTGTTTAGAATTCTAGAAAAAGAGCAGAGGAAACTGAAAAGCAAAACATCAACAAATAATTCAGAAAAATCCCCCCAAAAGTAAGCACATGAATTTTCAGACTAGCAAGTGTTATTTTTCAGACACAAAATATGAGGTATTAGAATGACTGCAAACTCTAGACATAAAATTAAGACACGCTTTCAAAAATTCAGTGACTTCTATTTAAAATTGTTTTAAAATATATTTTTATGGGAGTTGGGCAGTAGTACAGCAGGTTAAGCACAGGTAGCACAAAGAGCATGGACCCACATAAGGATCCCGGTTTGAGCCCCCGACTCCCTACCTGCAGGGGGACACTTCACAAGTGGTGAAGCAGGTCTGCAGATGTCTTATCTTTCTCTTCCCCTCTCTGTCTTCCCCTCCTTTCCCATTTCTCTCTGTCCTGTCCAACAACAATGATATTAATAACTATAACAATAAAACAAGGGCAACAAAAGAGAATAAATAAAATATTAAAAAAGAAATATTAAATATATATATATATTTACTTATTATCAGAGAAAAAATGAGTGAGGAGGGGAAGATAGAGAGGGAGAGGGACAAAGAGACAACATTTGTGAAGCTTTCCTCTTGCAGATGGGGGCCAGGAGCTTGAACTTGCATCCTTGTGCACTGTAATGTGTGTTCTTGACCAGGTGAGCCACCACCTGGCCCATATTTAAAGTTCTTTAGAGTTAAACCATCACTTGAATTCTCAAGATATTTTTTAATTCAGAAATTTAAAGTTTCTTGCAGTAACATCACAGATGCAGTTACTGGATGACATGCTTAATCAAAATGAAATATTCACTGCCAAGTATCCTATAAGAACTGGAGGGCAGTGTGACCCCCTAGCTTGGCCTTTCATTAACATTGAATATATCTGTAAATGAAGCAGCAATTAGTCTGTTCTCTCTGGTATTGACAAGTGCTTGTTATTTGTTTAATAATCTAATGCATCTATCCTGTCTTACTAAATTAATGATTTTATAATCTTTCTGAGAACAGAATTTAAACCATTGTCTTTTCCTTTTTCCCTTTCCCTTTCCCCTTCCATCCACACGCCCACAGAGCCTCCTCCTACATCTATATCTGCTGCACATACCAAATTTAGCTTCTTGCTGATGGTACAAATTATGCTCCTCTTGGCCAAGGAACTGAAGGTCTCAGTCTTTTCTGAGGAAGAAATCTTCCAGGTTTCATTTAAAGTCCATAAATGATATACCATGCTGCTAAAGACAGAAACACTTCTCCAATAGCAGGACTTACAACATCTAAAGAACCCCCTTCCTTCTTGCCTCAACACCTACATTTTCTTGAGTCTTTTTAAGACATTTAACAACCTTCTTCCCAATCAGTCATTTTCTCAACAGTTCTTGTATTATCAAGTCTCCAGTGGCCTCATTTTCAATATCCAACACAAGGATAGAAAGTGCCAAATGAATTGATACTTTGGTTCTCCCCCAACCCCATTTATCAGAACAATGAATTTTAACGAGATTATTCTTTTGCTAGCTCAATTTAAACACCATATAATTTGAATAGAATTATACAAAATAATATAAGAATCAAATTACAAAGATGATTGACTTTCTTCAGAAGTGGTGGCAATTGGATAAATGGCAAAATCTAAACAAGAATGAGTTATGCCTTCTGGTAATTTCATTTCTGAATAACCAACCCATTAAAATAATTAAGATGCTCTACAAATCAATTTAATGTTTCTGTGTAGCCTAATGGAAATAAGCTGTCATACAGAATTTCAATAAATTTTGAAAAATCTTTTTAAATAAAAGTTCAATTAATTTCTGTAAATTCTGAAACTATACCTGCTGCATTCCTTCCTTCCTGTCTTCCTTCCTTCCTTCCTTCCTTCCTTCCTTCCTTCCTTCCTTCCTTTCTTTCTTTCTTTCTTTTCTTTCTTCCTTTGCCTTTTTCCTGTCACCAGGGTTATCACTGGGCCCTGGTATTGGCTATTGGCACTATAAAATACCACTCCCAGTAGCCTTTTATTTTCCTTTTACTTTCTATTATATATTATAGGGCAGAGAAAAATTGAGAGGGGATGAGCAATCGAGAGGAAAAGAGAAAGACACCTGCAGACCTGCTCCATCACTCATGAAGCTTCCCTCCTGCAGACGGAGAGTAGGGGGTCATACCCTGGTCCTTAGGCATGATAATAATATATGCACTTAACCAGGTGTGCCACTGCTTTGCCCCTCCTTTATTTATTTTAAAATTTATTGTGTTAGATGAAAACAGCCATCCCTCCCCCCCCCCCCCTTTTTGTTTGGTAGGCCACTAGCTGTTGCTGCTGCTGCTTTTTATTTATAAAAAGGAAACACTGACAAAAAACATAGGATAAGAGGGATACAACTCCCCACAGTAGTTCCCACCACCAGAACTCCGTATCCCATCCCTTCCCATGATAGCTTTCCCATGATAGATATTCTTTATGGGATGCAGAAGGTGGAAGGTCTGGCTTCTGTAATTGCTTCCCCACTGAACATTGGCGTTGGCAGGTCAATCCATACTCCCAGCCT
This sequence comes from Erinaceus europaeus, assembly GCF_950295315.1. Lineage (NCBI taxonomy): Eukaryota > Metazoa > Chordata > Mammalia > Eulipotyphla > Erinaceidae > Erinaceus > Erinaceus europaeus. The sequence continues at coordinate 92,786,194 of NC_080169.1, read as the reverse complement.
GTCTCTCTCTTTCCCTAGTGGGGTGGAGCTCTGGGGAATCAGGGCTCCAGAACACATTTGAGGGGTTGTATGCAAATTGTTGACTAATCATGAATCTAAATGCTGGAATAGTTCAGATGAAGATTTGCGGGGGAGGTCTCTGTTTTGTAGATAGTTAGTAGGCCTATTTTAGTTATATTCCAAAGGGCCCAGGACTATACTAGTTTTTATTTATTTATTTATTTACTTACTTATTTATTTATTTTTTCTGAGCCTGACATCTGATATGCAGGTAGATCCAGGTTATTGTCTGGAGAGATGATGTCATGGATGGAAAAAGTACCAGAAATCTGGATCAGGGAAGAGAGTAGCTCCCAAATATGGGAAAGGTGTATAAATATTGTTGACTGTAAACCCCATTGATTTGATCTGATCTGATCTGATCTGGGGCCCATATTCAGCTTAGGAGCCTATGTGGCCTCTGCCTCCCTGTAGATCTGAGCTCATATTCTGTGGTCATGAGTAGGAATGTTCTAGATTGCCTCAAATTCAGGACCCATCTTCCTCAAGTGGAACATAGAGTATGTTGTCCAGCCTCCCTTCAGAGGATGGAACATTCTCTACTGTTGTTGATCCAAGTTGAGGGCAAGCTCCTATGGGGGTCCACAAAGGGGTCTGTTTTGTTGTTCCTGATAGAGATGACCTGTAACAATGGAGAGTGGGATTTATTCAAGTTCTAGGCCCATCATTGTTGTTAAAATTCTTAGGCTCTTGCCGGCCGGGCTGGCTTCACGGCGGGTAACAGAGACGCGGAGACAATGGCTGGGCAGGGAAGCTGTATTTCTTTATTCAGGAACAACGATTCATAAACTAAGACAAACTAATCACCAAACAGAACTCTGCTGTCTCTTTGCGGCGGCGCAAGCACTCTCTCTCTTACTCTGGAACTCAGGAACCCAGGAACTCTCCAACTCTGGAACTCTCGTATTGGGGAACCCTCTGAAACTCTGGCACACTGGAACTCTCTCTTACTCTGTAACCCTGAAACTCTCGAACTCAGGAACTCAGGAACTCTCGGACTCAGGAACCCTCTCTCGGGGTTCCTTGGGGCGGGGCCAAGCGGGCCTGCGAAATTAACTGGACTGATCCAATTCTCTTGGCGGGGGAGGGTTAGAACAAACCAATGTAAAGCATACGACAATTCCCCCTTTTCTTTTAACTAAATGGCTACAGTATCAAGGGTGTGGGGTGAACAGAAACCTATATCGTACAGGCATTTTTTTAAAAAAGAAACTGGCACAAACTAAACTTTATCAGCTTAAAAAAAACATTTCTTGCCTCTGGGGGGCGTACTTTCATCGATGGGCATTTACATGGGGGCGGGGAACAGCCTAGAGTCCCACAGGCAGCTGGCCGCAACTTACTTACTATGAAACAAAACTTGTTATTAGCATATCTACTGCACGATCCAACGTTTCTAATAGAGAAGGAATTTGAGACTTTTACATATCAACAACGTCTTTTAACCTTTTGTTACACCCATCATGTCTGTTTGGGAATCTCAGAACTCCCCAACTAGGGCCCTAGCTGATGGGGTCCACTATCTTCTATGATAATTTCCCCCTTTTCACTTTGACTCCTATGTTTGCCCTATTGAGTTGGATGAGATAATTTCTTTCTTTTTTATTTTATTTAATTATTTTATTTTATTTTTATTTATTCCCTTTTGTTGCCCTTGTTGTTTTATTGTTGTAGTTATTATTGTTGTTGTCGTTGTTGGATAGGACAGAGAGAAATGGAGAGAGGAGGGGAAGACAGAGAGGAGGAGAGAAAGATAGACACCTGCAGACCTGCTTCACCGCCTGTGAAGCGACTCCCCTGCAGGTGGGGAGCCGGGGTTCGAACCGGGATCCTTATGCTGGTCTTTGTGCCTTGCGCCACCTGTGCTTAACCCGCTGCGCTACCGCCCGACTCCCGATAATTTCTTTCTTAAGGTGACTTTTATTTTGAACCTTATTAGCTAGTAACTTCTGTTTTGGCTTTGAAAATTTTAAAACTCAGCATTAGAAACTATATATATAGTTTCAGAAAGCAAAAGTACACAATAGTCTGTAGTGAGTCAGTATGAAGTTCATAATGAAATAGTGTCTACCTAGACTTAAATACCCTCCTCACCTACTTCCTATTATACTTCCCTCACTCACTCCCAAACTATTATCAAAGCAAGGACTGCAAAAGCTGAATAAGGGCAAGCGACTGGCATACTTTAACAATGACTCTTTAGTCACTATCAAGCCACCCCATCAGCAAATAACTATTGCATAATTGTTGCATCACCTGACTTTTAACAGGTACCTATAAAGGCTAGTTAGCAAATCCAAATAAGACTAAATCCATGTTAAATTTTGGCAATGCTTTCTAAAATTTTAGACTGTAATAAACCATTTGGGATGAAAATCATGATTTTTTATCTTACTCAATAGAAATAACGTTCTTTTGTAGATTCACCCCCTCCATGACAAAGTCCTTTGACCTTATATTTAGTTTGTTCCAAGTAAAGATTTCTTTGTATTCAAGCTCTTTTCATTTATGATGTTGACGGGGCTTTAACACACACACACACACACACACACACACACACACACACACACACACACACACACCTAACTTAACTGTGTGAGGTAGACATACACACACAAAGAGAGGAGGGGAGGAGAGAAAGACTATAGCTACAAAGCTTCCTCTAGGGTAGTGAGGGCAGGCTCAAAGCTTGGGTTGCCCACTTGGCAAAGCAGGTGCCCTCTCCAAGTTAGCTGTTTTACTGGTCCTAAATACACTCTTCAAATAATGTTAAGCTTATAGACCTTTTCTTATCTCTTTTGCTTGCTTTCTTATAATTTTATACCTGAAGTGTATATATATAGATTGCTTTAAGAAACTTTTACAGCTTGCATCTATCTGCTTTTTATCTCAGAGGCATACATGGTAGAAAAAAATAATTGAATTCAGTTTTAATCCCTCAATTCTGAAGATGGCTTAGCACCAGCTCTGAGAACTTCTTGGGTAAAGGTCAGTAAACATATGCAAATGAATTTTCTTTTGGATTTATGTTTTTGCCCATTTTCCTCTAGATGATTCTTGCATACTTTATTTTTAAGGAGTGATAGATATTGCTAGGTTGTGCCTATTTCAAAAGAGACAATAATTTTTCATAAGCAGAAAACCCTCTTCCATGCACCTTTTAAGAGGTGCTAAATTAGTCTTTTATACTTGTCATATTCTTAATTGAAGTATTTAATATCCGTCCCTCAAATGTCATTATTACTGCTCAATCACTGTGCTTTTATATCAAATAGAGAGACTTTAAAATGATAACTCAAGGTGACATTTGCTTTGCTCCTCACTTATGTATATAGGTGAAAGTGTCAGCTTAAGTGGGATAATTACATAGAACTTAATATTATTTGTTTTTACTTTAGCCTTTAAAAATTTCATTTGTAGCCTGATCCTTTCCTTGCTCTAGTGAGTTACAGCACATAACTCAGGAGTGAGAAGTATGAAAACTTATTAGGCTATTTAAAATGGAAGAAAAAAATCTTGGCTGTTTTCACCCAAAAGGAGCTTCTACTTTTATGGCTATAAGTGGTAGTATTGTACATAAGTAAGAAAAGTTATCATTTAACACATCTAAAAACTATAAGGAAGTTATAAAGTTAAGTCAGCTTTTGGGCTTCAATTTACTTCTAATAATTTGATGGCACCCTCTTAGGAAAACAATTAGTTGTAAATAGAAATTATGGCTAGTGTTTTTTTTTCTTTCATCTTAAGTTTAGCATTTTAGTTAGGATAAAATGGTATTACTTTGTGGAAAAGGGCAGCTATACTGGCAGGTTATATTACCCTTCTACTGATCTTTTTTTAAAAAAAATTAAAAAAAATTATTTCCCTTTTGTTGCCCTTGTTTTTATTGTTGTTGTAATTATTATTGTTGTCGTCTTTGTTAGATAGGACAGAGAGAAATGGAGAGAGGAGGGGGAGACAGAGGGGAGGAGAGAAAGTTAGACACTTGCAGACCTGCTTCACTGCCTGTGAAGCAACTCCCCTGCAGGTGGGGAGCCTGGAGCTGGAAATGGGATCCTTATACCTGTCCCTGCGCTTCGCGTCACGTGCGCTTAACCTGCTGCGCTACCGCCCAACTCCCCCTTCTACTGATCTTAATTTTTCTTTTCAAAAATGGTCTCAAAGTAAGTAATCTCAGAGCATCACTACAACGTATGCAGTACCTAGAGTCAGTACTGGGACTTGACTCAGGCAAATCCTGAGTTCTGCCTACTTAGCTACCATCAAAGCTGCCAATCTTTTTTTTTTTTCCCCCCTGTATTATGTGGATATTTCAAGATCTACAGGCTAATAAGATCTGACTTATATAAATCTTTCATAATATTCTTACTTTAAATGAGTTACTTTTTTTGTGTGTAAGTAGTATCCTATGACTAGTGAATACCTGTTTCTTCCACCTTTTAATAAAAAACACACATACTTTTCTTCTTTTCTGTAAATGCACAATAATTCCTATAATTTATAAATCTCAAATAGGGATTGAATATCCAGACCTCAGTGGTACTGAAGAGGGCTTTTTATTACATAAAATTTTGCCCAGTTTTTGTATGACAGTATTACCAAGGATTGACTTGGAACTGGCTTTCAGAATCTGACCAACTGGGGTAGAGCCAAAATGGCGACTTGGAGACAACACCTGGCATGAGCTCTGCCAGTAGGCTGCTTTAAACCTGGGAAGTTTGGGTAAAGATAGGAGCTCTGGGTCAGTGGAAGAGGAAAGCAGGGGTGGGTCAGGGTGGAACCAAGGAAGAGCCCTATAATTCTCTCTTGCCCTGACAAACAGGCTGAAAAGGACTAAGGAAACAGAGATTCAACTGGGAGTCTTTGGTTTTGCTATTTCACTTTGAACTCCCCCAGCCATAAGACCAACCCTCACTCCAGCTACTTTTGGTAGCCTTCCTGGGGAGCTAATTTATTTATAAGATTCCTGGATCAGCAGAGGTGTCACCCAAAGGAGAGGTGAATATTCCCCCCAAGCAAAGGCTTTTTAAAGATTTTTATTTATAAAATGGAAATACTGACAAGACTATAGGATAAGAGGGGTACAATTCCACACAGTGTCCACCCCCAGAGCTCCATATCCAATCCTCTCCCTTGATAGCTCCCCTATTCTTTATCCCTCTGGGACCATGGACCCAGGACCATTATGGGGTGCAGAAGGTGGAAGGTCTGGCTTCTGTAATTGCTTCTCCACTGAACATGGACATTGGCAGGTCAATCCTTACTCCCAACCTGTCTCTTTCCCTAGTGGAGCAGGGATTTGGGGAGGCAGGGCTCCAAGACACATGGTGGGATCATCTGTCCATGGAAGTCAATTTGGCATCATGAAACCTGGTGGCTGAAATATAGTTAAGATATAAATCAGAGCAAATTGTTGATGTAATAAAAAAATAGTCCGTAATATAGCTCAAAAGTAACCAAAGGAGGAGACCTGAGGCCACATGGAGGGCAAAGAGTTAGGTATATTTTACATTAATGGGTTTCAGGCCGATTCCTATGAGACCTACACATGCTTGTCCCACAGCACCCAGCTTTTATCAGTTTCAAACTGGGTGCTGCACAAGCTGGTTGGTTAGAAACAATGTCCATCAAGGTGCTGACAATAAAGGTGAGAGCAGGTTACCATCAGAGCCTGCCACTTAGGGTCCCCCAGTGGGATGCTGGAATGTGGAAGTTGGTGTCCACCAGGAGCCTATAGATTTTTCATTTCATTGACTAATCATGAACCTAAAGGCAAGAATATTACAGATGAAAATTTGGGGTCTCCATTTAGGTAAAAGCTTGTAGGTCTATTTTAGATAAATTCCAAGGGGCCCATGACTACTAGGTTTTGCCTGTGCCTGACATCTAATATGTAGGGGGACCCAGGTTATTGTCTGGGGGAGATGGTGAAATAGTTGGAAAAGGACTAGAAAGTTGAATCAGGGAAGAGAGTTGCTCACAAATATGGGGAAAGTATATAAATATTATTAATTGTAAACCCCATTGATTAGATCTGGGACTCATATTCAGCATAACAGCCCCTATAACCTCTGCATCCCTGTAAGTCTGGGCTCACATTCTATGCTCACAGCTAGAAACATTCCAGGCTGCACTAATTTCAGGATCCATCTTCCTCAGGTAGTAGAGTATGTTGTCCAACCTCCTTTTGGAGAATGAAACATTCCCTTCCATTGGTGATCCACATTGAGGGCAAAGTCCTATAGGGGCCCACATTATGTTGTTCCTGAGGGAGTTAACCAGTGACAGTGGAGAGAGGGATCTGTTAGAAGTGTAAGCCCGTCATGTCTGTGTGAGAATCCCAGAACTCTCTGACTAGGGCCCCAGGTGATGGGGTGGCCTGGTAGTGACTAAAGAGTCATCACTAACGTATGCCAGTATCTTGTCCTTACTCAGCTTTTGTAGTACTTTGTCTGACAAGCTTAGCTTTGGAGTGATTGAGAGACATGTGATAGGAGGTAGGTGAGGAGGGTATCTAGGTCTATGTAGAAACTGTTTCATTAGGTAATCTATGGTGCTTTTTTTTTTAGGTCTTTCTACTTGCTTGCTGCATTTATTGACTCAATGCAAATTATTGTGCATGTTTGCTTTAAGGTATATATTTTCCACTAATTTATGTATACATGTACATATGCTCTATCTCATGGGCCCTGGTCTATATTTAGGTTTTGAGGTTTTGTTAGGAAGTGTGCCACCCAAGTGTGGAAATAAGGAGTCCTATGAGCTAGGAAAGGTCTCCCAGAGTAATGAAGCTGAAGGGCTGATATTCCACATCTGACATCTGTGAACAGGGTCTAAAGTGAAACAGGCTGAGGTGTGGTATTGGTTGCATTGATTAGGTTCTGATTAGCTGATACAGAATCAGTTGGTGTGACTTGAGCATGCAGGAAGGTGAGCCCTAAGTTAGAGGTTTCAGGACTGGGGGAAATATGGGCTTTATAGAGAAAGGGGAAGGTTCCTGCTGTCGTAGGGTTTAAGAAGGCAATAGATTGTTACTGCTATAACCAAATTATTTGGAAATTGATTTAACTTTGAAAATGACATTGTTGGGATTTGTTGTATCATACAAGACCTCACCATAATTTGTGCCCTTTTAAGCTATTTACATATAGGTATATCTTATAAAGTAATGCTGCCAGTTGCTTCTCTTCTCCCTGATCCAAGCTTTTAGGAGATTTAGTATATCCAAGAGCAAGTCATTATTAGAAATGTATTAACAATTTGAACCCACTGTTAAAATTCAATCTGATTACCAATTGGAATTACTAAGTGCTTAGATTGAAGGAACCTATACTCAGCCTATGGTCTATGCATCAAAAAGTTTGAGACATTCAATCCATTTTTCATCATGTTAAATAGTGATTTATGAAACTATAATAGGAGTGTATGTTAACACCATTCCACCACCAAAGGTCTGTGTCTGTGTCCCATCCCCCCCAGTGAAGCTGACCATCTGCCCTCACCCTCAGCCCAGAGATTTTTACTTTGGTGCCCTACTCCAGTTTCAGTCAGATTCTGCTTTGAGTTTCCCTTTTTGTTCTTATTTCTCAACTTCTGCTTATGAGTAGGGTCACACCCATACTCATCTTTCCCTTCCTGAATTATTTCACTTAAAATAATTCCTTGTAGCTCCATGCAAGATAGGTCAGAGAAGGTGAGTTCATTGTTCTTAATAGCTGAGTACTATTCCATTGTGTAAAAATGCCACAGCCTTCTCAGCCATTCATCTTTGTTGGGCACCTGGGTTGCTTCCAGGTTTTAGCTATTATGAATTGTGCTGCTACGAACCTGGGTGTACATATATCTTTTTGGTTGGGAGTTATGGAGTCCTTAGGCTATATCCCTAGGACAGAAATCACTGGGTCATATGGAAGGTCCATCTCTAGCCTTGTGAGGGTTCTCCAGATTTCTCTCCACAGAGACTGGACCAATTTACATCCCCATCAGCAGTGCAGAAGGGTTCCTTTGACCCACAACCTCTCCAGCATTTGTTGCTGCTGTTATTTTTGATGTATGCCATTCTCACAGGGGTAAAGTGGTATCTCAGTGTTGTCTTTATTTGCATTTCTTTGACAGTCAGTGAACTGGAGCAATTTTTCATATGTTTGTTAGATGGGAAAGTGTTCCACCAATGTTTTCCTCTAAGTATTTGACAGTATCTGGTCTAATATTCACGTCCTTGATCCATTTGGAGTTGACTTTTTTTTTTGGTGAGATAAGGTGGTTCAGTTTCATTCTTCTACATGTTTCAACCGAACTTTCCCAGCACCATTTATTGAAGAGAGCCTCCTTTCTCCATTTAATACTTTGGGCCCCTTTATCAAAAATTAGATGTCCATAAGTGTGGGGGTTTATTTCTGGGATTTCAATTCTATTCCACTGGTCTGTGTGCCTATTTTTGTTCCTGTACCAGGCTGTTTTGATGATGATGATCTTATAATATAGTTTGAGATCTGGGCATGTGGTACCTCCATTTGTTTCTTTTCCTCAAGATTGTTTTGGTGATTCTAGGTGTTTTCTGGTTCCAGATAAATCATTGTAATTTTTGTTTTATTCTCTTAAAGAACCTTGGTGGGACTTTGATGGGTATAATACTGAATTTGTATATGGCTCTGGGTAGAATATTCATTTTGATAATAATTCTTCTGATCCATAAGCACTGGATATCTTTCCGTTTCTTTGTTATTTTCTGTTATTATTTTCTGTTTTGAATAGTGACTCAGTTTTCAGTATACATTTTCACTTTTTTTTAATCAGGTTTATCCATATATATTGATTTTGCTGTGACAGTGAATGGGAGTAAATTCTGGATATCCTGTTCTTTGGACTTAGAGTTTTCTTTTTCTTTTTTTTTTAATTTAATTTATTTATTCCCTTTTGTTGCCCTTGTTTTATTGTTGTAGTTGTTATTGATGTCGTTGTTGTTGGATAGGACAGAGAGAAATGGAGAGAGGAGAGGAAGACAGAGAGGGGGAGAGAAAGATAGACACCTGCAGACCTGCTTCAAGTGAGTCCCCTACAGGTGGGGACACAGGGGCTTGAACCGGGATCCTTATGCTCGTCCTTGTGCTTTGCGCCACCTGCGCTTAACCCACTGTGCTACCGCCTGACTCCCTGGACTTAGAGTTTTCATAAAGAAATGCCATTGATTTTGTAGCATGGCATCTTGCTATATTGCCTAATGATTTCTAGTAGCTTTCTGCTGAATTGTGTAGGTTTTTCTATGTATACTATTATATCATCTGCATAGAGTAAGGATTTGACTTCTTCCCTTGCAATCTGTATTCCTTTGACTCCTTTCTCTTGCCTGATTGCTATAGTAAGAACTTCTAGTACTATGTGCCCCTCTTATCCTATGGTCTTGTTAGGCTATATAGCAAAGTAACAGGCTACAAACATCAGTGGCATTTTTTTTATACAAACACTAAGCCTGAAGAAGACAATATCCAGAAATCATTCCCACTCACTGTCACAGCACACTCAGTAAAATATTTAAGAATAAACCTGACCAAAGAAGTGAAAGACTTGTATACTAAAAACTGTGAGTCTCTATTCAAAGAAACAGAAAATGATACAAAGAAAAGGAAAGATAATCCACTTCACCTTCTAGATCTAATCAAATAATTTCTTGTCATCCTAGGGATTTCACTGTTACTTTTTAAGATAGAGAAACAGAGGTAAAGGGGGAAAAAACAAACAAACCACACAGCACCTAAACTTTCTTCATTGTGCTAGGGGCTGGACTATAACCTTGCTCACACACATGGCAAAACAGCACATTATTCAAATGAACTGTTCTTTGCTGACCCACTTAAATTCTTTCCTGGACAAATGAAATAGCTCACTTGGGAGGGTGCTTGCTTTACCATGCATACTACCCAGGTTACTGCCTGATCACATTGTACGGGGGAGCTTCTGTGCTGTGATGTCTTTCTGTTTCTCTTTCTAATAGTCTTAAAACTTCAGCCAGTGAATTGAAGCCCTGGAGACTAGCAATAACAAAACACAACAGTATACCTTGGTAGGAAACAATAGCATGGTGTCCTGATCCCATTTCTTCACACAAAAAATGAAAGCAGATGGGACAGTGTTAGCTTGGATTGTATTACATCCACTCTTTTGTCAATAGAATTCCATGTAGGTTTCAGGCAAACTTTTATAGGAAGACATCTTCGGAAGAGCACAATGTGTCTGTCAGTTGATTTGCAATGTTTTCAAGGCCTTTACATATTTTTGGCAGTGCAGGATTTACAGGCCTTAGTTTATGTAATGGATTAATTTTGTTTTCTTCTACAATACAGAATATTTAATCCTCGATAATTTATTTCTTTACAAAACAGATGTTCATCCTTTAATTAAAAAGTACTTTATTTTTAGGTATAGAGAAATTGAAAGGGAAAGGCTGGTAAAGAGGGAGAAGGTGAGAGAGAGGCACCTGCAGCTTTTCACCTTTTGTGAAGCTTCCCCACTGCAGGTTGTGACAAGAAGGTTGCACCCAAATCTCTGTGCACTGCTGCATGGGTGCTCTACTAGGCGTGCCACTGTCCTGGTCAAAACATTATGTTTATTACTATTGGGAACTTTTTTATTAAATTACTGTCCCAATGACTTTTCATTTTGGTGAGCTGCAGCACATTGGCTGGAAAGCTCTGTTCACCTCAGCTCTGTTAAACTGTTGCACCTCAGTGGGTGGGTAATTACAGACGTATCTGTGTTAGTCCACAAGTGTTTTCTGAGAGTTCTTTCAATTAGTCATATAATTTTGGCAGCTATAGCTGCTGGGTAACATGTAGTATCTTGCATCTCAAAATCATAGGAAGAGTAAGTTTTTGTTTTTTTCAGCAATGACTTTATTTGATCACAGGTTTTGTAGTATCTGTTTTATAATACCACATACAGAAAATGAGTGTACACTCTCCTCCAAATACCACTAATCACTTTTTAGACACCAAACTTTTGTCTTCCCCATCACTTTCAGAGTATGTTACATAGCAGACTTCCAATAAATATTTGCTTATTTTTTATTTATAAAATGGGATTATTGACAAGACCATAGGATAAGAGGGATACAATTCCATATAATTCCCACCACTAGCAGTCATATCTAATTCCTTCCCTTGAAGACTCTCCTATTCTTTGTCCCTCTGGAAATAGGGATCCAGGATCATTATGGGTTGCAGAAGGTAGAAGGTCTAGCTTCTGCAACTTCTTCCCTGATGAACATGAGCAAGTTGACAGTTCAATCCATACTCCCAGCATGTCTCTTTCCCTAGTGGGATAGGGATCTGGGGAAACGGGGCTCCAGGACACCTTAGTGGTCTTGTCTGCCTAGAGAAGTCAGGTTGGCATAATGAGAGCATCTGGAACCTGGTGGATGAAAGGGCTAAAATATAAGGCAGAACAAATTGTTGACTCATCATATTGCAGATGAAGCTTTGGGGTATCCATTTTGGAAAAAGCTAGTAGGTCTATTTTAGGTATATTCCAAGGGGCCCATGACCTTACTAGTTTTTGTCTGAGCTTGACATCTAACATGCAGGTGACCTAAGTTATTGTCTGGGTTGTTGATGTCATAGTTGGAAAAAAGGACTAGAAATCTGGATAAGGAAAGAGAATAGCTCCCAGCTATGGGAAAAGTATATAAATATTGTTAACTGTAAACCCCGTATATTTCATCTGAGGCCCATAGTCAGCACAGGAGCTCATATAACCTCTGCATTCCTGTAGGTCTGATCTGGCATTCTGTGGTCAAAGCTAGGAATAGTCTATTAGACTATAGTGCACTTCTTCCTTTCCTAAACAGAAGTTGTTACTTCAGTGTTGGAAAATTTTTCTTTCTGTGATTTAGAAAACCACTGGGCAATGTAGTAATAGAAGTTACATATTTAGCCTAAAAAGTTAATAATGAAGAAATGAATGTTTATAATAGTTGAAATGCCTAAAGAAGGCATCATAAATTCTCAAATTGATTGAACTTAAACCAACTTAGCTGTGAAGTCTAGTAATCCAACTTTCTAGCCCTTTTCTCTACTCTGACACCATTTTCTTTTTAAAAAACATTTTTAAAATCTTTGTTTATTGGATAAACACAGCCAGAAATTAAGAGGGATTGGGGTGATATAGAAGGAGAGAAACAGACACCTGAAGTCCTGCTTCACCACTTGCAAAGTTTTCCCTTTGCAGGTGGGGGCCAGTGGCTCAAACTTGGGTCCTTGTATCAGGTGCACCACTACCTGGTTAGGGCTATTTCTAGTATTCTGAGAAATCTTTATAGACTGTTTTCCACAAGGTTTGGACCAATGTACTTTCCCTCCACATGTGTCCCTTTCCTGCACATTCTCTCTAACATGTGTTGTTACTGTCCTTTTTAATGTCTGACTTTCTCAGCATCTCATTGTTGTCTTGATCTGCATTTCTCTGATCAGTGACTTTGAGCACCTTTCATGTGTCTGTTGGCCCTCTAGAGTAAATAGTTTCTGTTCATGTTCTTGTCCCGTTTTGTTGTGTATTTTTGGAGTTAAGTTTACCCAAGTCTTTATGTATTTTGGTTATTAGTCTTTTATCTACTGTATGTTGTATAAATAGCTTCGCTTACACAGAGTGTCTTTCTGTTTGGGTGGTGTATCCTTAGCTGGGCTGTGCACAAGCTTTTAAGTTTGATGTAATCCCATTGATTTGTTTTGTCGTCTTGGCTGATGGATTTGAGTCTTTGAACACCTTTTTTAAAAAAATAGATTGTGTTTTCCCAAAGTTTTCATCTGTGTATTTTATAGCTTCTGATCTAATGTCCATAGTTTATCTGTTTGGAGTTAACTTCTGTGCATGGTGATATGTGGTGATCCAATTTCATTTGCATGCTCCAATCCAAGTTTCTCAATACCACTTGTTAGAGAGACTCTCCTCCCTCCATGTAATGGTTTGATACCCTATGTCAAAAATTATTTGTCCAAAAGTGTTGAGCTTATTTCTGGGTTTTGAATTCTATTCCACTGTTTATTTTAGTTCTAGTAAAATCAAGCAGTTTTGATAAACACTGCTCTGTGGTATATTATAGTATATAGAGAGTTTAGAGAGTGTGATGCCTATAGTCTTGTTATTTTTATTCTCAAGATTGCTTTCACAATCTTAGGAACTTTTTTGTTCCAGATAAAATGTTTTAACTGTTGTTCTATTTTAAAGAAATTTGGTGGTGCTTTAAAGTCCCACCCCCAACTTTATTTGATAGGACAGAAAAATTGAGGGGGGTTTATAAGAGAGAAGGATACACACAGACTACTGCATTGCTCCTGAAGCATCTCTACTGCAGTTGAGGAATGGGGACTAAAACCCAGGTCCTTACACACATAGTACTATGTGTACTTAACCAAGTATGCCACAACCCAGCCTTTCTCTCGTCTCTTCTTAGTGATTCCTTCTTTAACCCCAGACTGCCTTTTCTTCATCCCCTTTGCTTGTTTGTTTTGTCTCACTTAATTCCCAATTATTAGGGGATATTATTATTTAATATATACTATCTTTTTATCCTACTGCTTCACTATATAGTGAGCTGATAAGAGGCCAGTATGCTAGTAAATTACTAATAGTTCTAAATTTAACATCGTGTATGAACTTTTGATAGGAAAGAGATGCTGGAAACAATGTATAACATGAAGAGTTTAATGGCAGAATGCTAGGCACTTTGGTGAGCTAATGTGACATGTTCAGAAAGATGAGGCAAATCACAAAAGTGTCACTTGTAAGTCTTTGAATTGTTTGGAAGCTTTCTGTATTTTAGCTACTTCATAAAATTGTGCTATACTAATGGTTTAAATCCCAAGTTATATTGGTTGCTGTTGATAAATTGCTTTAATCTCTTAATCTCGAATTTCTTATGAAATGGTGAGTCTTCTAATAGTTCTAAAAAGTGTTCTTAAAATTTTGTTGTAAAAGAACCCACCTTCTATAATATTCAGGTAGTTTAGGTCAGGTTTTATTCAAATGCTAATTCTCTTGGAAGTGGATTGAAGGTGCTTTATACTTCTGCTACACTGTACTCACTCCTCCCCTAGGTAAATTAGATGAATTAGTCTTAGAGATTTCCTAGTTTAATTCCCCATGCCCTGGAAAAGAAGAGATTTATTAGTTCAAACTCAAAAATCACTTAATATGTAAGCATTTTTAGGTTATATTTTCTAAGTAGGTACAATAAAATATAAGTATGATGTAAGTGCCTATCTTTTAAAAAATATGATTCATATTTACACTAACCAGAAGATAAATTTACTCTCATTTCTCTGTCATGAGTAAAAGTCCAGTTTGAATATTGGTGCTAATCCCATCTGTCCTTCCATTTTGGGTTGGTTAAAAAAAAAGTCCAAATTCTACACTTAACAGCCAAAGCATTATACTATACTATACCACTAAGTCTAAATCAATGAATTGCTTTCATTTTTCCTTTGCGTTAGGTGGACAGATGGTTAACCTGTAAATAGGAGGTTCAGCAAATTCCTAACCTAGCTGAATGTCAATCCCTCAAACATTAAACTGAGTTTTTTTTCCAGTTGACTACTCAGAATTCCAAAATAATAGGTGCTCAATATCAGCATTAAATAAAGATGTTTAGGATGAAGAAAATAATTTTTCCATCCTTAAAAAAATGGTTATATTGCCTCTTTGAGACTATTGAAATCTGCTATGTAAAATTTCTTTTGATCTCTTTTTAGACAGCACTGAAAAGATTAAGGAGTTGAAGGCAACTTGAACCAGGGAACATTATCTATATCTAAAAGGGGGAACTAAAGAACAAAAAGGAAGATATTTATCAAAGACTAGAACAATAAGATATACTATAGAATGCTCAGTGATGTTTGAACTTAAGTAAATAATGATTTTAGTACTAGTGTGCCCCATGTTTTTTGTGAAATACTTATATAAAAATATTTGTGATATTAAGGCACACACTTTAAATATATATTTCTGTATTTGGAATTCAAAGTAAGGGGACATCCTCCATTTACTTTGTCAACCCTAGTTGGAAGTCTGCTACTGTGGAAATGGAAATCTACTTGCTTTCATTATTGTAGCTTAAGATAGCTAATTCTATGTACTACCCAGCAGCAGGCTTTATTTTTAAATGACTTTTTGGTTTTATTTTTTCCCTTTTGTTTTTGTTGTTAATTACCTGAATGCTAGTTTTCTGATTAATAGAATAGACTTCCATTTGCTTTCTTCTTTTAATGGAAAAATCATTACATAGTCTCTCTCTTGTTTTAACCTCACTTAGTGAGCAAATGAGCTAAACATTTGCCTTATCAGTGGAGTTCAATACATGAATTCAGAATTGCTATCCAACTCTAAAAATCAAACTAAATATATCATACAAATGTGAGTGTCTTTCTTATGATACCACCCTTAGGAGGTTTTGTTTTGTTTTTTAGTTTACTAAGTTCTCAAGTTTGCTAGTATAAACAATTTGTTTGGGAGGTAACATAATATATATATTTTTTTAGCTAGCAGAATTATGTGAGGTTGAAGAAAGTAAACATGAAATCATATTCATTGTTAAAGCATTTTATGTCTGTACATAAACATGGAAACTATTAGGAAACAATTATGATTACACTTATTGAAGTAAATTATTATTTTTTAATATTTATTTATTTTTTCCCTTTTGTTGTCATTGCTTTTTTATTGTTATTATTGTTGTTGTTATTGCTGTCATTGTTGTTGGATAGGACAGAGAGAAATGGAGAGAGGAGGGGAAGACGGGGAGCGAGAAAGACACCTACAGACGTGCTTCACCGCCTGTGAAGGGACTCCCCTACAGGTGGGGAGCCCAGGGCTCCAACCAGGATCCTTACACTGGTCCTTGTGCTTTGTGCCTTTGTGCTTTGTGTGTTTAACCTGCTGCGCTACCACCCAACTCCCAAAGTTAATTATTTTAAAAGTTGTTGCAGTTAAGATTTTTGTTACAGGTATAAACTATGAATCTTATTTTTTAGGGAGATGCTGGGCATTAGAAGATAATTAGTCCTCATCTTTTATGTGCAGCCTTCTGATGGGACCTCCTTTTTAGAAAGATCAGGACAAATTAGCAGTGCTAGTTACCTATGAAAAGGAATTATTCTCTAACTACTCTTCTCCCTAGGAGAGTCTTTTGTTTTAATCAGTTACCAGCCCCTGGTGTGTTGACTTTATTATTGCAATTTTTTTACATTGCATTTGTTTACTTACAAGGTTATAAGAATTCAGGATTAAAGTTTTAATACCTGAGTATGTACAACTCACCAAATTCAACTACAACTGATTACACTCACCACCAAATTTCTAGTGCCTTTATACCAAAGAGATCCCTCTACTCTTTCCTCCTTTAATTTCCTTTGAAAATCACTGGTTTTCTTAGTTCTGTTAGTCTGTTTGGTGGTCTTTTTTTTTTTTTTTTTTTACTAGTTTCGATTTACTAGTTATGTTCCACATGAGTCACTTTTAATTACTTTTCATTTCCTTACTTAATCTTGCCTTCTCCAGTGCTACTGATTGTATCCTGAAAGAAACAGGGTAATCTTTAATAGACCTTTATTTTTTCACATTAGTGATCAGGTCTTGGGACCCTGAGGTGGCTCTTGATTGGTCAGCCATGACATTTCCCTTTGATTAACTCAGTTTAAAAAAAAATTTTAAAAATATTTATTCCCTTTTGTTGCCCTTGTTTTATTGTTGTTATTATTGTTGTTGTTATTGATGTCATTGTTGTTGGATAGGACAGAAAGAAATGGAGAGAGAAGGGGGAGATGGGAGGGGGATGGAGAGAAAGATAGACACTTGCAGATCTGCTTCACTGCCTATGAAGCGACTCCCCTGCAGGTGGGGAGCCAGGGGCTTAAACCGAGATCCTTACACTGATCCTTGAGCTTTGCACCACCTGCTATTGGCCCACTGCACTACCATCCAGCTCCCAGCTCAGTTCTTTATGAGTGGACACATTATTTCTGATCAATGATGTAGAGAAAATCTGGAGTGCAAGTCTTCTCAGTAGAACCTCTCTCCTTTTTTTTTTTTTTTTGTTTTGTTTGTTTCAAGTTAAGTTTTTCACTTTTTAGTTCTGGTTTTTTGAGGATGTTTTACATAGAGGTTACCTGAGGACAAACCAGTGTATGGAGGCTGTAAATAAAAAGTCATTATTCCTTGATGACTTCACTGAGTTGCTGAATAGAATTAAAGATCTCTGGAATTCTCTCTCTCCATGCCCTTTTTTTTTTTAAAGATATTATAATCTATTTATTACTAGATCATGTTGGGTTGGAACTACTTCAGCTAGTAGCATTCTGCCTGAATGAGAGTAATGAAGTAGACAGTAATACTTGTTATATTCTACTGCTTTCTATGTCGGAAGGATGGGCCAGTTAAGATGGTTGACTGAGCATTTCTTACTTTCCTTTTCTCCACTTTGTTATAGGTAACAATTTATCTTTTATGATATATGTACTTTATTTATGTGTAAATTTTTAAATTAGTGATTTAAAAATAACTTTCACAAGATTATAAGATAACAAGGATATAGTTGCCCTCTGCACATACCACTAAAGCTGTTAACTATCAATATATGTACTTTAGAAAGAAAGCAAAACCATCAAGCATTTCTGGGGAGAAAAAGTGTGTCATACTTTTTTATTTCACAGATAACTCTCCCCAACCACTTACCTACTGAAAAAGGCTACTGAGTGGCTTAGGGCTGGTCATAATGTTTTAAGTTTTAGACTAGAACAGTTGTCTGTTACTGAGTCTGTCCTAGTTTTTTTGTGTGTGGTAAACACAAGATCACTATTTCTTGCAAATGTGGCTTCAGCATACATAACTTTGCTGTGAAATCCCAGATGGTACTGAGGCACAAGGTTCTTCCTGCCTGAGAACAATATCATCTGAAAAATAGAACTACTCTCACTGCAGCTCAACAAAGAAATCCTATTCTATTTCTTTAGACCTCTCAGAGTCTGGATATAGTTATTTGGACAACACACAAGCTATTTTGAAATTTTCTAAGGCTGTGTTTTTTTTTCTTACTCTTCATTCAGTTATATAACCACAAAATCTTTTTGTCATTGGTTTTGACAGTATTCATTTATAGAAAAGTCAACCGAGACATGTTCTTACTCTTGGTTTATTATATATATATATATATGTATATATATATATCAATAAACATACTGAGTTTATAGAGATGCTTGGCATCTCTGTTTAAGGAATAAGAACCTAACAAAGATAAAAATCCATTAAGCAAGTGATACATGTTCAAAGTTCAGAAATGGCATTAAGGACATAGGGTGATTTAATTTGGAGGGTGCATAAAAGGAAGAACATTTCTCAGAGGTTCCATCCAAGTTGTGTTTTAAGCAATGAATGGGTGTTTCAGGAACTCAGTGTGTCCAGAGGCTCAGTTGTTGTTCTGGGGATTTGATGGGAAAGAGAAGAACATTTACTTTTGTCTTCTGGTCATGAGATCATGTGATTGACTTTATTAGGCTTCGGTGTTTCTCATGGCCACTTGGGTATGGAGACTGTGACTTGAAAAGTTCAGTAAAACCCCCAAGGGAAGCAAGCAGTGGAGAGCAAGCCTGACAGATGTACCCGATTCTGCCTTCAAATTAGTGAACTAAATTTTCATAACTTCTGAGCCCTAGCTCTCTTTAGTTGCTAATTTTTTTTTATCATAGAACCCACCTAATCACATCTTAACATAGTCCTTCTAAAGTTAAAAATTTGCTTGGTATGTAGTCATTGGTCAATCAGTATTATAAATTATTGCTAGGTATTCTATGTCTATTATAAGATATTATAAGATAGTTCCTTATGATTTATGCTGACATAATCCACTGGAATTATTTGTAGGAAAGTATTAGCTAGAAACTCGAATATATATACTATGCTTTCGATATTTCAGTACGGTCATATAGCAGATTATGTGCTGAACTACTTCCTACTTCCTTCTTCCCCATACCCCCTTCATATAGAATCTCTAAAGCCTACCCAGAAAGCCGTATTATTTTTGCCAGATTCTACTGGGGGAAGAAGTGAGTTGATTGCAGTGAGACCATCTTAGAATCTTTCACACAGTTTCTAGTTCATTCACCCCTCTATCTGCATAATTACCTCTGAATTGCTTTATTATCACAGAGGTTACTAATCCTATTACTTCATGATTATCGTGAAACAGAACCAATAGATATGTAGAGATTTATTAAGAAGTGATACATGAAGTTATAAAGACCATGAAATCGCACTTCATTATTTGCAAGGTAAAGAGCAAGGATAGTTGTTAACTCAGTTCAGGTGCTAAGAATCAGGTAGATTTTGATTCATTTAAAGTTGATTTTGTGCATGTGCTGGTCCAATTTCATTGTTTTTCACATTGTAACCTATTTTTACCATCATTTCTTGAAAGGCTTCATCCATTTAATATTTTGGATCCCTTCTCAGTGATTAGTTCTTAATTATTATGAAGGCTTAATTCTGGATTTTTAATTCTATTCCATGATTCTGTGTGTATTTTGTTCTAATACTAAACAGTTTTGCTTATCTTGATTTTTAAATTATTACTTTTTATTTTATTGTATAAAGACAGAAATCAAAAGGCAAGAGTGAAAGACACCTGCAGCACTACTTCACTGCTCATGAAGTTCTCCCCATCACTTGGGTACTGGGAGTTTGAACTTAGGTTCTTGCACATGGTAATACAAGTGCTCAACTGGTTGCTCTACTGCCCTGCTCTTGTAGTATAATGCCTTCTTTTCCCTCCACCACCACCCCCAGGTTGCTTTGGTGATTATGGGTATTAATTTGCTTTTAAGTAAACTTTTGTAGTCTCTGTTCTGTCCCCTTAAAGAAATTCAGTGGTGTATGCTAGGGCAATTTAGCTGTGACATCTGTCACCCCATTGATGACCAGGGTTGATTCAGCTGATCTGGCTGGCTAGGCAGGTGTCCCCTTCTTCCCTCACCACTCCTTGTGCGTCCATCCCTCCCAAAGCTGTGAGCTCAAAGAAGACAGTCTTCCCCGAATAGAGACTGACCGGTCTTTGCTCGAGGGTGTATGAGTAGCTGTGCTCCCATGCTATAACCTCCAAACAAGCTCTCAAGGTCCATTTGTTGGAGAATGTAGGGTAACCAAGCTTCCAAAATTCCTGACACATCCAAATGAGGCGCTGCATGCGGCAGTCTGCCTTTAAAAAAAGAGAAAAACAAAGAGATTCAGTGGGACTTTGGATAGGAATTGCATCAAATCTGTATATGTTTGAGTTACTGGTTCTCAGAAGGAAAGGTGAGAGAAAAGGGAGCCTAAATCATATTCAAAGAAAAGAGCCTGGGCAGTTTTTCACAGCTGGTTGAGAAGACTCAAGTTCAAACCCTCGGTACTCACAGCCAGAGGGAAATCTGTGAAAGTGTTAAAAGCAATGTTACAGGTGTTATTTATTTTGGACGGCAACAGAAATTGACAGGGAAGGGGGATATGAAGCTTTCTCCCTGCAGGCTTGCACCCAGGTCCTTGTTTACTGTAATGTGTTCATTTAACCACCCTGCCCCCCATTTTCCCTCTGAATATCTGACTCTATCCATTAAATACAAATTTAAAAAAATTAAATAGTAAACAAGAAATAGAGTTGAATATACTGAGATGCCGTCTCACACCTGCGAGAATGGCCTACATCAGCAGAACAGGAAAGAAAGGACAGGTGTTGGTGAGGTAGAGGTAGCAGAGAAGAAGGGATTCTGCTGCTGGTGGAAATACAAACAGGTACAGCCACTTTGGAAAACTATGGAGAGTCCTTAAATAACACTGAAATAATGAAATCACTATATGACGTAGCAGTACCCCTCTTAGAATTTACACAAAGCACATGCAAACACTTACTTACAGAGACCTATCTAGTAACCCCCAAACTCATAGCTGCGTTATTATCAGTGGCCAAAGAGTGGAAGCACCCTCAATGAACACCAGCAGATGACTGGCTGCAGAAGTTACGGTGCACAGACTCCATGGAATACTACTGTGCAATCAGAAAAGATGATATTGTCCTTTGTGGCAAAATGGATGAAACTGAAGGTGGTTGTGTTTAGCAGAATAAGCAAAGAGATATACAACTACTGTATGGTTTTACTAATATGGGGACTAGAGAACTGATGCAAATGAACATGCTAAAAAGAGAAACGGAAGTAAGGAAATTGTTTCCAAGACTTAGGAAAACTGTGGTGGTTCTCTTTGAAAGGTGGAAGGGTGGGGACACAATTTTTTTTTTTTTTTTGCCTCCAGGGTTATTGCTGGGGCTTGGTGTCTGCACTACAAATTAACTGCTCCTGGAGGCTATTTCTTCCCTTTTATTTCCCTTGTTGTTTAATCATTATTATTGTTGTTGCCAGAGAGAACTGAGAAATCTAGAGAGTAGGGCAAGACAGAGCAGGGGGAGAGAAAGACACCTGCAGACCTGCTTCACTGCTTGTGAATCGACCCCTTCCCCTTGCAGGTAGGGAGCCAGGGGCTGGAGCCAGGATCCTTACTGCCCATCCTTTGCGATATGTGCGCTTTAGCCTGCTGTATTACCTACCGCCTTGGCCCCCGACACAGAACTTTTGATGGGTGGGGTATGGAATTATACCCTGTATTTCTATAAAATGAAAAACAATAAAAATAGAAAATTTTTCCAAATCTGTGATGTGATCAGGATGTAGATATTATAAACTGTTATTAAGTCACTAGTAAAAATCATAAAAATAACTTTAACCCCTTGTAAAACTCAGTAAGGCTATAGTGCCATGCGAAAGTGGTAATAAGACCCAGGAAGCATCTAGGCTTCTTCCGTTGGTTCCTGCCATACAGACAGGCCTACCCTTCACGCAGATGGTGACAATTCAAATGGTCCTTGATTATTAGCCAGGATACGCAGCCCAGTTTTCTGCTAGATAAATGTGGAAGTTGATTTAGGTTCTGTTTTTGTTTTCCATCAGGGTTGTTGCTGAGGCTAGGTGCTCCAGGTGGCTTTTTTTTTTTCTTTTTCCCCTATTGACAGGACAAAAATTAAGGGGCAGGAGAGATAGAGAAGGAAAAAGAAATACCTGCATACCCTCTTCATGGCTAGTGAAGCTTCCCCTTTGCAGGTGGAAGTGGGGGCTTGGACCTGGGTCCTTTCTCATGGTAATCTGTATATTAATGTCTAGTCCTCTGTACTTTGTGTGGCTTGGTTATAATCTTTTACCTGACAGTTTCTTTCCCAAAGTATAGAAATACAAATTAAAGTCATTCTTCCTAACAAATTTTCTTCCTTTCCTGCCCTGTTATATTACTAGACATGAAGTTAGACAGATTGCTTAACTTACTGAAGTTTAATTTCTTCATCTGTAAAATGAGAACAAACACTTCTAGGAGATTTCTGAATATTTAATGCGATGTGTGGAAAATTCTCAGTATAGTGCAGAAAGAATTTATGAACTTGATGGATTTAAGATCACTATTTTCAGTATTCATTAGTTCTGCCACCTCCCTCCCTTTCTGCCTCAAGACAATGGCTTGAGTTCCACTAGATCTTAGAATGTAGATGGATATAATACAAAAAGTGATTGCATAAGTCTAGCCTGGGGCTTGTTTATCCATAATGCAAAGTAATTTTGTATTTTATTCATCACTTACTATAGATCTTATTATAAAATTCTTTAAGGAGTATTTACAACTTTTAGACTTTTAAGCTTCTCTGTAAGTACTATGTGACTGGAGATGTCATCTGCCAAAAGAACACTTTTAATCTCCTTCAGGAACTTAAACTCCAGTATTCACTTTTAAAGTGAGGTATGTTCATTGGATATGAAATATTTCCCTTAAAAATCCTATGTATAAGGGACATTTTATTTGTTAATAAGATTAACCTTACCAGTAGTGTATTATAAGACTACGGTATTTCCTCCCTTTTGAGAAACTCATTAGAATTTATATCTAACTAGATTGCTTGGGACCCTATATTAGCAGATATCCCCAAATAGGACTAATCTATATAGAGAGGTTTATTTCTCTTACACATCAAAGAAACTGGGAATTGACTGACTGTGCAACTTTTAGAGAACCTCATATTCTTTGTGTCTTGCCTTTTCATTGTCTTCATGGATAAAATCACAATCCTGGCCAGCACATTAATTTCAGCCAGTTGGAAAAGAAGACAGGCAAAAAGTGAAGGTTTGTCTTCAGTCACCTTTTTATGGTTTCCTGAACATCACCCACCATTTGGCTTATATCCCATTAACCTTTTTTCATTCAAAGAATCATTAATGTATTGTCTTGAAGAAATACATTCACTGTCCCAAATATCTTTGTTTAAAAGAGATGATGAGTCTCTTTGTCTGGGAAAGAGACTTTTGATAGCAGAGCTTCCCACAGGTTTAATAAGTATGAGATGTGACTGGAACCCTTAGGTTATTGTGTTTGAATTTAAAGCTTGGGAGGTGCTCTGTATGGGAAATGTGGTAAGTGTTGATTATTTTGCCCAATGGTCTTATGTATGTCATTTTGACCACGTTGATAGTAAGGGGGAAAAGAGAATGACATTCCTTTTACTGTTTTTCTGTTAATATCTTCTTACTGTACTTCATTAACAACTGCTAATATTATGCTGTTTTCCGTTTTCAGAAAGTATTCCTTGGGTAAATCTTTTTACCTCTATGAAAAATGTCTCTCTGAGGCATGCACACATACCATCATTCACTTTCTAACTCAAGGTATTTTCCTAGCTACTCATCTGTACCCCTACCGAAGAATCAGAGTGTAACCACCTTCACTTACCAGAATTTTACACAACTTTTCAGTGTGAGTGTCAGAGCTTAAGATGTGGACTGCAGGTTCAGGCAGGCTCCACACAGCTGTGGGTTCCTGAGTGGCATAATGACTGAAGTCCTGTTATAGTCAAGATTCTTGCTTAAGCATTTAGTTGACCATGACATAGAATAAAAAGGCTAGAATATAATTTTAACATTAAAAGTGTTTATGAGATAGTAAAAAAAAAAAAAGTATTTATGAACTCTGAACGTTAGGTATTTTTTCCTGTGGCCCTTACTATTTTGAAGCAATTGTATTAACTATACTGATAAAAATTAGCTTTTGCTATTTTTTTTTGTTGTGAAATAAAAATTCAAATCTTTTGGTAGTGCTCACCAATTAGCAAGAATATTTGCCTTGTTTCTGAAAATTATTCATATATGAAAATTTTTTAATTGTACTAGATTTTTCTACTTGTCAACCTTTTCTTTAATTGAAATGTGAAAATAATGTGAAAGAACACTGAACTATATAGATTGAGTACCAAATCGATTATACCACCCCCCCAAAAAAAACCTGTTTAAGGGGTGTATATATAATGAGAAAAGTCTAGATTCTTTCCTCATTTTGAACTAATGATAACTTATATAATACTGTGGATAAAACCTATGAATAATATTTTTGTTAAATATTGCTACTTTGAAAAAATCAGTTTTTAATAACATTTTTTCCATGGGAGAGACAAGACTGATCAGAGCACTACTGCTCAGCTCTGGCTTATGAACTGAACTTGGAATCTCTGGGGTCTCTAATTTGCATGTCCAGTGCTCTTAATACTGAGCCATCTTCCAAACCCTAAACACTCTCTTCTACCAGAGAATTACATAGTTCTGGCTGTTTATGGTGGTGCTTGGAACAGACCCTGAGATCTCTTATCCTCAGGCATGAAAGTCTGTTGCATTCTGGCTGATATTATCTCCCAAACCGTAAACTAATCATAATCAGCTGAAACAGACCAAATAAATCTACAAAATGAAGCATTGCTTTGTGAAGTACAAATAAGATGTTTTAGACATTTTTGTTGATGACAAGTTTGATCTGAGTCAGTTGATAGGACTGCCAAGAAGAGTTAATTTGTTTTTAGGAAGAATTAATAGATGTAGAGTGATAAGAATGTGGGAAGTGGTCCTCCCACATGCCTCTGTATTGGCCACACTATACTAGGATCATCATCGTCAGTTTGTACTGTGGGTTTTAGGAGGACCATTGTTATTGTTACGAGTTTCATTTTTTACTGTCTGGTTTTATTTAATTTTTCCAAACTTTAATGCTTAGTTCATAGATAAACTTGAGCATTCACATAGGATGTTGGGGGAAGTGGCAGTTTATTCCAGAAAAATAGAAGACTCCCAAGTAATTGAGTACCTCTACTTAAAATGCTATGCCAAAGAAGGCTTAGTAACACTGAGTCTGTTCTGTCTTAGATCATATAAAACCAGGATATATAGAAGCCACTGGGATAAGGGCTCAAGTATCTGGTTTTTTTTTTCTGGTACATTTTTTTTAGCAAATAGGATTGACAGAGTTAGAATGTCTCAATTATTTTGTCTTCTGTTGAACATTTAGCTTTGTTCTGGGTATGCTTGTGTGGCTGTGGGGTGGAGTTTTAGGGACTAGATGATGATGACACTGTATGAAGAACTGAAACTGACCAACACTAATGATAACTTTCATTTGCATTTTCCATGCAAATTTTAAGACATTGAAAATACTTCTGAATTCTAAAATATTTTCATTGGACCCATATTGCCAATATAGTTGTCTGGGTAAGATTTTTTTTTTCCTCCAGGGTTATTGCTGGGCTCAGTGCCTGCACCATGAATCCACCACTCCTGGAGGCCATTTTTTCCCCCTTTTGTTGCCCTTGTTGTTGTAGCCTCGTTGTGGTTACTATTATTGCCATTGATGATGTTGTTCATTGTTGGATAGGACAGAGAGAAATGGAGAGAGGAGGGGAAGACAGAGGGGGAGAGAAAGATAGACACCTGCAGACCTGCTTCACCACCTGTGAAGCAACTCCCCTGCAGGTGGGGAGCCGGGGGCTCAGACTGGGATCCTTACGCTGGTCCTTGCACTTTGCACCACATGCGCTTAAGCTTAACCCACTGTGCCACCACCCGACCCCCTGGGTAAGATTTTTGAAGCTTCCTACTGCACTTGCCCAGATTTCCTCCCCTCTCTTATAGATTTAGCTTGAATTTTTTTCTTCATGATGTTAGTTATTCTTTCAGAGCAATTTCTCTTAACATATTCATATTGCCCTTTAAGGTTTATTACTAATGTTCTTATCAGTTTCTAGGACCTACATTTTGACATTACCTCTTTAGAATGTTGATTCAAGCATTTTCTTCTGGCTGATATTTTTTTTCTTTCTTTTTTTATTGGCAGTAGATTTGACTTACATTAGGCAGGACTTTATCATACCACTGTTTAAAAGAAATTTTCCGTTTTATTCTCCTTTAATTATCTTAAAGTTTCTTCTCTTTTACATTATATGGTTTAATTAATATGAGTTGTACAAGTATACATTATGGTTCAGTGTAATTTTTCTGTGTGAATACCAGTTGTTTTTAGTACTACTCACTGACTAGATTACCTTTTGCTGCTCACTAAATGTAGCACACAGGTATTTCACACTGCATTTAGGTCTGTACTTGAATCTGTTTCTTGGTTCTCTTTCTCATTTGTCTCGATTTTGATTACTGTATAAAATTCATTTTGATAATTCATATAGCTTAGGAAATAGTGTACTGTTTATTATCCCTACTGATCTGTTTTCAGTTT
This sequence comes from Erinaceus europaeus, assembly GCF_950295315.1. Lineage (NCBI taxonomy): Eukaryota > Metazoa > Chordata > Mammalia > Eulipotyphla > Erinaceidae > Erinaceus > Erinaceus europaeus. Next base: position 92,759,485 of record NC_080169.1, on the reverse strand, counting down.
AATTTTATTTTATGTTCCTTATCTCTTATGTAGAAATAGACTTCTCTGTGCCAATTAGCCATTTATTGATGACTTTTATATCACTACAACATATTTCATTTCATGTCTTGCATATTACTGCACTAGTTTTTAATCATAAAGCAGAAACTTGCCATGTATCTTTTTTTTCAATAACTATGGTAATATTGTTAGTTTCTAAAAGATGGTTTGCTCGAATTTTCTTTGCTTCATTTTAGTTTCTGAATTTTCTAAGCTACAATCACCAAAAAGTAACTCAATGCTATGTAGTGGCTAAACTTAAACACTAATAAGAGTAGATGTTGCAAAAATTTCTTGAAATTTTTAGAAAGACTAAAATATACCTGAAAAATTGAATAAGTCCACAGGTCCTAGTTATTAAATAATAGTATCTACCAAATTGGTTGGAAGTCTTAGGAAGAATGTCATTAAAGAGCTCACCTAACTCATTGTTACTCCCACACATATCCTCACTATAATTGCTTGACCAGGATGCTTTTAAATTCAAGCCTTTCTTGGGTGGTTCCCAGAGATTTACAGCTAAAGTGCTCTCAACTGTCTTTCCATTAACAATTGTTGTTCCAATTCAGTCTGGTTCCTTCTGTGAAACACTCTTGGAGAACTAAATCTGCAGACTTAACTATGCCTTGCTCTAATACACACATACAAGGTCCCTGCTTTCATTCTGTTCATATTGTAGAAATGGAGAATGCAATATAACAGTGATGCTCCTGCATTTCACATTGGTTAAGCTGTCCCTCAAATGAACAAGATGACTTTAGTGAAGAAATGAGAGACCAGGAAGTGGTGCACCTGGTTAAGAGCACATATCACAGTGTTCAAGTACATGGGTTCAAGCCCCTTGTCCCCACCTACAGGGGAAAAGCTTCATGAGTAGTGAAGCAGGGCTGCAAATGTCTCTCCTACACTCTCCTTCTCCCCTCTCTATTTCTCTATCCAGTAATACAAAAATTTAAAAAATATTAAAATAAGAAAAAATATTTTTTAAAAAAAAAATGGAATGGTCTGTCTTTATTGCTCTGAGCAAGTAGGTTTTTCACTCTGTGATACAATAGGATACTTCTTTATCAATCTGATTACCAGAAAGTTTCTCTTCTTTCTTTCTTTTTAAATATTAAAAAAAAAATTATTATTGGATAGATACAGAGAGGGGAGAGGGAGACAGAGACAGAGACAGAGACACACCTGTAGCATTGTTTCGTGAAGCTTTCCCCCTGCAGGTGGGGACCAGGGGCTTGAACCTGGCTCTTCTTCACACACTGTAATCTGTGCGCTTAACCAGGTGCACCACTGCCTGGCCCCCAGTTTCTCTCTCTTCCTTCCTTCTTTCTTTCCTCCCTCCCTCCCTCCCTCCCTCCCTCCCTCCCTCCCTCCCTCCCTTCCTTCCTTCCTTCCTTCCTTCCTTCCTTCCCTCCCTCCCTCCCTTCCTCCCTTCCTTTTTTGCCTCCAAGGTTATAACTGGGTCTCAGTGTTGACCGGAAATCCACTGCTCCTGGCAGGCATTTTTCTTTTTCCAATTTATTGGACAGAATAGAGAAAGGATGGGAGAGAGAAAGATAGACAACTGCAGACCTGCTTCACCACTTGTGAAGTGTCCACCCTGCAGGTGGGGAGTCGGGGCTAGAACCCTGATCCCTCCCTGATAGTCGCTTAAAAGTATGTGACACTTCGAGGCCTCCAGAAATAGTTTTTCTATAAAATCTTATTTGTTAAGTTCCCAAATATAAGCTTTTTTAAAAATGTGTTTCTTATATTTGAATGATATTTTAATATGCCTTTTGAACAGATTTAAACTTACTTCATACCGATCTTCTTTTCAAAGCCAAATCATACCAGTCTTTCTAGTCCTTTAATCATTTTATCCTAATCATGTTTCCAAATGCTTTGCATCTCTCTGAAGAATCCAAAACACAACTGAATTCTAAAACTGTCTAAGGATTGAATGATAGAGAAAGATCACTTCTTTCCTTTTATCTCTTCCTTTTTGGGGGATTCATTTTTATCTACGTGACTATACTGCTCTTTCAGTTAAGCATTAGAAATGTTTTTGCATTACCCAACATGCTCTATCTCTAGTTAAGTTTATATTGCTATAGTCAGGGCCAGACTTATAGGCGTGAGCCCTGAGCAGCTGGGCAAGGACCCTACACTTGGCTGACCTTTGCTATTGTCTTGAGATTTTTAACGAGGGTCTCCTTTCTTATTTTGCACTGAAACCTGTTAACTAGCTGAATCTTTGTGCATTTGGTGACTGGGGAATTGGTTCTAAGTCATGCTTCATATATTTCTCATGGTCAGTAATAATTATGATTACTATAAAGACATCAGGCAGCAAAACCACATATTTTCCCTGATTTACAGCCCTTCCACCAGCCTGCATAAAGATGCATTCACTGCCCTCCTTTGGATTTGTCTACTTGTACTTACAATGTCATAGTTGAATATGTTCATGGAATTGAAGCATTTATCATTAAGTGTTTATTGTTTCCAGAGCATTCTTAGTTGTAATTGCTCTATTTGTTGCAGTCTTCCTTGCTATGACTGTGTGTGTGTGTGTGTGTGTGTGTGTGTGTGTGTGTGTGGACTTGGTTCATGTGTTTTACTGCTTCCAGAGTAACTTTTAATTCAGATAGACAAGAAGAAGAAGCATCTTAACATAGCAGCTTTCTCAAGTGCTGTAGTACTCCCATGTGCCGCCAGGGCTAGACCCTGGATTACATGCATGGCAAAGCACATTAACATTTCATACTGTGAGCTAGCTCTTGGCCCCCATGGCAGCTAACTAATACACATGTGCATACATGTATATATAGTCTCTGATTTGTTTCCTCTTTATTAGATAGGATGGAGAGAAATGGGGGGGAGATGGAGAGAGAGAGAGAGAGACTTCTGCAAACCTGCTTCATAACTCATGAAGCTTCTTCCTCCCCCTGCAGTGAGGAGCCAGTTCATTCCTGATATCAATTTTAGACATTCTTTTTCCCGTTACAGAGACAAGGATAACCACAACCATGCCTTCTAAGGTAAACATTTCGACTCAATTGCAGCTTCTGGATCCCAGAAAACATGGGTTAGTGACCTGAAACCATTTTAAAATGGAGTCATAGATTTCAGTAGTAGATTTTAATTATTGTTTTTCCTTTATAAAGTTCATTGGGGGGGCAGGGAAAAATAAAGTTCATTCTGGTATGTCAAAATTAACATACACATTAAAATTATTGCTATATTGTTACATTTCAAGGATTGGCTAATTTTTCCACTACTATTTTTTTAAAAATTATTTTCTTTCTTCTTCCCTCTCTTATAGCTTAACAAGCAGCAACTGCAGTTATTGAAAGAACGGTTCCAGGCCTTCCTCAATGGGGAAACACAAATAGTGGCTGATGAAGCATTTTGCAATGCAGTTCGGAGTTACTATGAGGTAAGTTTAAAATGTTTTGTTTTGGGCATTTTAATGCTTTTAGGAAAGTTTCTTGATGGCTTCCCCAGTCTAAGAAATGGAATGGAATGATAGAAAAGACTCAAAGTTTGGATTGCCTTCTTAAAAGCATTTCCTGTTCTGATTTGCAATTTCAAACTAAATCCACAGGCTGGTTTTGGGAGATAAACAAAATTGAAATTTATTCACATCATTTGAGGTAAACTGTTTCGAAAAATCTGGCATTGATTGATACAGCCAAGTATAGCTATCTTCTGGTCCAAGTGTCTAAAGTATCCTTTTAAATCAGGATTCCAATGGCAAATTGCTATCACATGCTGTTTTATTCCATAAACTTTCAAATGATCAAGGCTAGTGGCTAATTGTTAAGAGGGTAAATTAAATTCTTTTCTTCCTGTAGGAATAAATACTACCACTAACACCTTGCTATGGCATCTGATTTTAGCTTGTGACTCATCAGGAATTCTTTAAGGGTTTCCTGTGAGTGCCAGTTTTCACACATGGTCATTAACTGCTTCACTGGGTTGCCAGTAGATGTTATGTTTACAGAGTTCCCTTTTTTCCCCTAAGCATCTGAGTCATATGGGGGAACTTATTTCTCCTATTGTGTAGATACTCTAAATACTTCAACTGGAAAGGCAGAAAATGCAAGCAAGTATCATGCCAATAGAAATGGAGAGGGAATAGATACCCAGCCTCAGAGCTTCTAGTACAGTGAGTTCTGGATCTGAATCTGTATCTTGCAAGATAAAAATTTGTACTGCATAATAAAAGATTATGGAAGGCCCTATATTTGCATCACCTATTTTTGAGAAAGGACACCTTGAAAATAGAGTGGTGAGCATAGCTCCCACGCATGTAGATTGGGGGTAGGGAGCCAAATATCTGATTATATATCAAAGTAATGTGTTTTTGGAAAGTAGTCTGTGCAAAATAGATACAATATCATAAACTGTTTATTTTGATTTGAGTAGATTTATTACCTGCTACCATTAAAAAAGTTTTATAATGTAACTTTACATGTTAATAGCATTAAGTAAACAAACGGATGAAGGTCTGTTGGGAGTTCCTTTGTGCATTTTTTTGGTGTAAAGTTAAACTCTGGGCAGTGAAGATAGCATAGTACTTATAGTTATGCAAAATGGTTTCATGCCTGAGGCTCTGACATCTGAGGTCCAGGTTCAGTTTTCTACCTCATCATAAACCTGAGCTGAGCAATGCTCTGAAGAAAAGAAAAGGAAAATAAAAGAAAATAGAATCCTTTAAAAATATTCTGAGTGTATATTTAAAAACTAAGCACAGGATCTTATTACAGCATATTAAACACTTCAGCTGTGTTAACAAAATGATTGTAACTTTAGTGAAGGAGAATATAAGTACAATTCATTCTGTATGCGCATTGTGTTCTTTTCTGGGCACCAGAGGTAGATTAAAATGTAGACAGATGAAGGTGTATCAGGTGTGGAACATCATATGCAGGTTATTTGATGGAATTGGAGGCGTTTATTTTGGTGATGTATTAGGCTTGTGTCGCGTATCCTAAAATGGAAAACTTAAGGGGGGAGATTTCTCCCACGAGCATTGGAGTTTGGTGACTCTCCCAAGCACAGAGAGGGTCAAGAGTACAACATCACTGGAGGCTACGTTCAGGCTATATGTGACATGACCTGGGAGGCATATTGTACAAAGAGGTCCCAGAACTCATTTCACAGATTTCATTTTCTGTACTTGAATTTTTAAAAAAATTTTTGTTGCCCTTTTTGTTGCCATTATTATTGTTGTTGTCATTACTGTTGTTGGATAGGACAGAGAAATCGAGAGAGGAGGGGAGACAGAGAAGGGGAGAGAAAGACAGATATCTGCAAACCTGCTTCACTGCCCATGAAGTGACCCCCCTGCAGGTGGGGAGATGCGGAGCTTGAACCAGGATCCTTAAGCTGGTCCTTGTGCTTCATGGCTCTGTGTGCTTAACCCACTGAGCTACTGCCCAACTTGCATTTTTCATATAAAGATTATTGCTGGGGCTATGCACTCCATTGCTGTCTATGGTCATTTACTTACTTTAATTTATTTATGTATAGATAAAAAGGAAAGTGAAATATAAAGAGATACCAATAGCACTGCTCCACCACTTGTGAAGCTTCCCCTTCCCTTTCATGTGGGGACCAGGGCTTGAACTCTAGTTCTCACACATGGTAATGGGTCTCCTCTGCCAGATGTACTAGTGCCTGGCTTCTCAGTATGTGTGCATTTCAAAGCTCCCCAGATGAAGTCACAGCTGGTACAGTTCTAATTAGTGTAATTAAATAATTTCTCGCTTGGGGTGTTAAAGAAAGAGATGTGTGTATTGAAGAGGGGGAAGTGGTTCAAGGGTTCTCTGTGACCAAAGGTTTTCCATTGTTTCATTAATATTTCTAGTCAGCATTTATTTATGTGTTGATATCCAGCTTGTCTTTGTTTTACGATGGGAAATGTGTTTAAGGGCTCCACTCCTATTTTCCAAGTGGCACATAGTATCAGTGCTTAAATTGATGAGTGGATAACATTTTGTTGAAAAATATGATGAAAATGTTTAGGCTCTGTTTTTTTCTGAAGTTTTTTTTTTTTTTTTGGTTAAGGTTATGCTTTTGTGTAATTTGTGATGACTAACAACTTGGTCAGATCTGCTATTATTTTATGTAGTTTTTTTATACCTTAATGAAGACATTTATTTCTTTTCAATATTTGTTAGGTAGTATTTACAATTTTTGTGGGGAAAAAAAAACTAAAGCTTCCCAAGGTTAAATAACTTGCTCATTGTTGTATATTCGATAAGCATCCAGTTAGTGTGGATCTAGATTTTCAGACTTCTAGATATGCTGTAATTGCTTAGCATTTGCCATTTTGAATACAACTGTTTAAAGCAGTTGGAGTATTTTTTATGCTTTAAAATAAATGCTGTAGCCAGAATCATTTCTATCTCACAAATGAAGTGACTTGTACCCAAAACTGCATCAATAACAGAATTAAAAAAAAAAAAATCTCACTTTTCCCCACTTGTTAAAAATAGATAATTGAGTTCCATACAAGACCTACTGAGTCAGGATTCCCAGAAAGGGAATGCCTGAATACTGAACTTGCAACTGAATGATTTTGATTCACTTTGTAAATTATGTTGATGTAGAGCTTCCAAATTCCAGAATAGACATCTTTTGTGGGATTTATTTGTAGTTCAACTGCATGTATCTTCAGTGTGTGAAACATAAATGCACTCAGTAAATACCTGTTGATTAAGGAGGTATTACAGCATATATTGCTCTGTGTAGAAATACATACTTAATCCTTTTCTTTTGTCAAAAATTAGTTGATTGTAGTTGTGAAGGCTGATTTGGGAGCTCTCAATTCTATTTCACTGGCCTGTTTTCATTCCAGTACCAAGCCATTTTTGTTATAGTGGGTCCGTAATATGTGTTGAGATTGAGAAACATAATGCTTCAATTCTTGCTCTTTTCTATTAGGTTCACTTTGACTATAAACCTTTGTATCATTTGTTCTACTCTCTTGAAGAAATTTTCATGGGACCTTGATAGATATTGCATTAAATCTGTATATGACTGGTAGAATAGTAATTTTGATTATGTTAATTCTTCCAATCCATAAGCATGGGATGTCTTTCTATTTCTTTGTATCTTTTTATATTTTTTGGGGAAGTGTCTCATAGTTTCAGTATAAATGTCTTTCACTTCTCTTGTTAGGATTATCCCTAGATATTTGATTGTTTTTGTTGCTATGGTGAGTGGATCAATTTCTGGATTTTGTCTTCTAGTTTGTTGTTTGCATAAAGGATAGAATGTCATTGATTTTTTTATGTTGATTTTATAGCCTGACACCTCACTATATTGCTTGATAATTTCCAGGAATATTCCTACTAGATGCTTTTGGATTTTGGGTATATACTATCATATTATCTGCACATAGTGACAGTTTGACTTCTTCCAATCTTTATCCCTTTAATATCTTTCTCTTGTCTGATTGCTATGGCCAGATCTTCCAAGACTTTTTTTATATGATAATGGACGCAGTGGGCAGCCCTGTCTTGTATCGAGGGAAAGCTTTTAGTTTCTCTCCTCTGAGTGTGACATTGGATGTTTTATTGCTCTATGTAGATTCTACTAGATTGACGAATTTTCCATCTACCTCCATTTTCTCCATTTTTAACTAGTGATTTAATATTAACTTACAAGATGGTAACCTTTCCCACCACCTGAGTTCTGTCCCCACTCCCTCCATTGGAAACTCTATTCTTCCAAGATCAAAGGTATGAGTTGCCTAATATTTGCCCATTTTTTTCTATTTTTCTAAGTCATATCTACTACATCTAAGTGTCCTTTTTTCCCTCTTTCTCTGGGTCCTGATGGAATTGGAATTTAGAGCCCTCTGGACATCTTCCCCTAACACTTCTCCTCCTCTGGGAGTATGTACCCAAATTCTGGAGAGGTGAAGTTCTGGGACACATTGGCAAGGTCAGGATGAAATTAACAGTAGCATCTGCAGTTTGGTGATGTGGCTTAGTGAGTTTCTAGAGAGACCCTAGTTGTATATTTTAAGTTTTCAGGTAATTTTTTTTCTAGTTTATCAGAAGTATGAACTGAAACAGTTCCTACTCATAACACGCCTCCAGAAATCCCTGAGCACGGTGTAAGTCTCTCACTTTTTCAATCCCCGGATTATGCTTGCCTAGATTCACTTGGGGCTAAGAGAGTTACTTAAGTCACAGTTGTAAAATTTAACCATTATTTTTGCTTTAACTCAATCCCTGAGGTAGTTTCATTACTTTTAATGTTTTCACAAAACTGTGTATTAGACCATTTTGATTTTATCTAAACTCTGCTTAATTTTCTTATTTTTGTCAATTTTTGTGTTTTAATAGCTACCGTTGAAATAATTATCACATTGGTTCATTTTTCATAAATTTCAATTGGTGATACTTCTTGGTTATAGGATATGGTCATTGCATAATCCCCATACATTGATAAAGTTGCCCTCAAAAGTATCAATAGTAACAATATAACAATAAATTGTTATAAGAACAGTATATAGATGTGCCATTTCTCCCTTTTTTCTTAAAATTATCATAAAATAAATGCCAACTTTTAATTTCACTTGTTTTAACTTCATTAGCAATAAAGTTTAATATTGCCATGTGAATTAACTCCCCATGCCTCTTGTCCATATTTCCAGTTGGATGTTTTTCTCACTAATACTTCATAATTGGTGTCACTGAAGAAGGGCATAAGGGTGGGATTATCCAGAAGTCCTTGGTAGAGGAATACTTTTGTGCTAGGCATGATATGATAACAAATATGAGACTGAGGTATGAAAGTGTTACTTCAATTAAAAAAATTAAAGCTGGGAAGTAAAGGTACTTTAATCCCAGGAAATTGATTAATAGCTTTCTTAATTAAGAAGTCTGTTTCAAATGTTTGCTTAAACTTGCAGCCACCTGTGATCAATTTTGTATCATTCCGTTTCATTTATTTACTACCAGGGCTACTGCTTGGCTTGCTCCTGGTGGCCAGTTGTTGATAGACAAAATTCCAAAGAATAAGGAAAGATAACTCTTTCCCTGATACATCCTTATTGCTAGTATATACTTTTTGTTTTCAAATTACTGATTTGTTATTGCTTTACAAAAGTACAAGATTACAGGGTTATAGTTTCATGCTTACACATGTGTATGTACATTTCATTATAACATTAATACTTATTTTAAAATTAACCCTTGGAAATTACACTTATTTACCCAGTGGTTGGCATGAAACTATTTTAAGATTTGCAGGGGTTGCATATGTATTGACCTTTACTGTTTGAAAACTGCGACTGTTCTTGAGTGCTATTTATTTAGTCAGGTATATGTAAGCTAGAGGCAAAGGGATTAGACAAATCTGCTTTAAAGTATTTTGATGAGATTTTGATAAAATTCTACTTTAGAAAAGAAATATTTGCTTTTCATATTTCAGAGGATATTTGACTTGTCGGAATCTTTTAAACTTTGAAAAATAATGCCATGGAAAATACCTTTTTTTTTCATTGAGAATTGATGATCGCTAAGTAAACTAAGATTGGCAGTCTGTAGCAGGAGGGGATAAACAAAGGTCAGCACATTCATAGATAAAATCCAGTTATGTGTAATGAGAAGTGAGGTTTTAAATTTGCATTGAGTTGCACAGATCACCTTCTATGTGTTGGTTATGATACTAGCCATTTTATTTCACATAATGTTCTCTTAAATTTGAAAGAATGACATTTTAAATGAAATATGCCATAAGAATTTGGGGAGTGTTTTCATTTGCATGATTCCTTTTTATTAATAATAGTTTGCTTACTGCTGCTTGTTGATGTGATTTTTATAGTTGTTTTCATATTACAGCTTCAATTTTGTGGTGAAGGCAGGGGAGTCTATAAATTATAGAAATCCATGCTTGAAGAAATGGCCATCCCATTTGGGCACTTCTCTTCCATGAGTTTTCAGGAGATACTGAAATACTGTATTCCATGACAATGGGCTATGTTGCCAAGTTGTAGCAGAGCTGTACTACCATACACACACACACACACACACACACACACACACACACACACACACACACACACACACACACACACACGAAACACCCACAAGACCATAGGATAAGAGGGTAACAACTCCACACAATTCCCACCACCAGAACTTCATATTCTATTCCCTCCCTTGACAGCTTTCCTATTCTTTATCTCTCTGGGAGTTTGGAGTCAGGATCATTATGGGGTGCAGAAGCTGGGAGGCCTGGCTTCTGTAATTGCCCTGCTGAACATGGACATTGATATGGACTACCTTTTAATATTTTCTTCTGCAGCTCCTTTTTTCTAGTACTATGCCTTCTGAAATAATGTTTGTACAATATCTTTAGCATTTTTTACCATGAGCTACGGGCAAATTAACATAGTTAACATAGTACAGATTTCCAGTTTATCCAGTGAGCTAGAAATTTACTTAAAGGTAGTCATTAAATCCCAACCCTATGGAGAGAGTGATCAATTTGATGTTATCATCCTGCAGAGGGAAGGCCTTTCTATGCCTGAGGTGCTTATTTTTATTATCTCTATTTACTTATCAGAAATTGAGATGAAAGGGGAGATAGGAAGAGAGACACCTGTGAAGCTTTCCACCTGCAGGTGGGGACCAGGAGCTTGAACCTGGGTCCTTGCACATTGTAATGTTTGTGCTCAACCAATTACACCACCACTCATCTGACGTGTTTATTTTTGTGCCATGCCAGGCTACTGCTATTTTTTTTTTTTACATTAACCTGAAGCCAAGATTCAGAAAGAGTGTAAATATATTTGGGAGTGTTTAGAATTAATAAGGTATTTATTAAGTGCTTATGGTTCTATAAAGATTTAGTCAGCAAAGCCAAATCCTCTCTCTAGTCATGTCTAGTTAGGCAAAATGTCTTTTGAGTACTTAAAGAATCTCTGAATAGCCTTGCTGCTGCTTTCTGATGGGTAAAGCTTATTTGCTGAGATTACTTACAACTTTTAAGAAAACTCCTTGAATATTTAAAGCAAATGCTCTTTAACTTCCAATGCCATTTCATACAAAGTTGGTTACAAATATTTCATTGCAATTATTTTGTCAGTTTAAAGTTAAAATGTTTCTTTGAAAAAATAGTTGTTTGCCTCATTTAGCAAAAGATATCTCTTAGGAATATTTTTTCTACCACACACTTCTTCCTGTTTGAGTTAAAATTTTCCTTTATGACCTTGATCATGGTTTACTTTTTATAAGTTTTCAGGGAGTAAATAACTATTTTTTTCTCACTCCTTATGACACTGAAGGAGTTGTGAAATTTGTGTGTTTTCAGTGTATCAATCTTAAATCAATTTAAGATAATTTTCTGTTTAATATTTCTCAGATTTACTCAATAAACACTTAAAAAATTATTAGCTATTCAATATTGATTTACAAAATTACATGTCAACAGGGGTATAATTTCACAACATTCCTACAACCAGAGTTCTGAATTCAAAATCATTCCATTGCAGTTCTCCCAAGGTTGCAGATATGAGTTAACTGTCATCTCTAAATTGTCTACATTTGTATATAACTTCCCCCCTTTTCTTCTAGAGCCTATCTTCTCTTCCCCTCTCTGGATAGAATTAACTATTTACCTCCATCCACCAATCCAGGGCATATAAATGTATTTAGTGCCAAAGCCTGTGTAACCTCTAAGTCCCTATCGGTCTGAGCTTACAGCTCATGGTCACTGGTGGGAATAGTGCAAGCTGCATTCATTTCAGGACCAGTCTTCATCGAGTGACAGGGCAGGATACCCCAGCCTCCATTTGGCACTCCCTACCATAGCTGCTCTATGTTGAGCACAAGGTCCTGAGAGGGTCCACTAGAGGCCCTGGTAGATGTTCTTGATAGAAGTGACCAGTGGTGGTGCAGAGAGGGATCTATTAGAGGTTTAGACCCATCATCTCAATAGACATTTATATCAATCACCTTTTTTTTTTTCCCTGCTAGGGCATTAGTGGGATTTTAGGCTTCCACAATTACACTTTCTAGTGGACTCTCCCTTCCTCTGCCCCCAAAACAGTTATAAAGGGTAAGAGACAGGGAATGGAGAGATGCCAGAACACTGCTCATAAAGTTTCCCCGTCATATGATGCTTCCATGTCATGATGGGGGGACTCAAACCCAGATCCTCTTAGATGGGGAAAACGTGCACTCCTCAAGATGAGTTAACTCAAAGCCCTAAAGTTTAATTTTTGAAGTATTTTATTTTAACCCCTTTGGCTTCAGAGGTGAGATCTTAAGAGGTATCACATGTATCCCTGTTAACTATATAATAGGCCAAGTGGATTCTAGTGTTACTTTTGTGTATGTACTGCTTTTATCTCTCAGAAGCATAAAATGAACAGAATAAGCCCTTAAAAATTGTAAAAAGTTAAATTTGCAAGAGTTGTAATTAGCCAAGATAGTTCATGTTTGTAGTAAATATATTACTTAGTTTACATGATGTAATTACTTTAATGGTAGTGGTTTTCGAAATATTACTTTTTGAAAGACCTGTTTTCATTTGATGCCACATAAAACACATTAGAGACACAATTTCTTACTATTGAACACCACATAGTCTTCTAAAAAGCTATTTTTTTTCAAGTAAAGGGACATTGAATGGAGACTCTTCATGTGTTCATTGGTAGGGGCATTGCATACAAACACTAGGTTTGTGGTAGGAGTTCTGAGTTGTTATGTACAATCTATAATCCTGATGGCAGTTCTCAGAGAAAAGTCAAGCTTTATAGGAGCTGTGTATTTTTCACTGAGAATAATAACATAACAATTTTATGTCTTTCATACATCTTCAGTCATATTTTTGTGACAGATACCATGCAGGTTCATGGGTTCTACCTAGGTGTGAACACATGGTATTCTATTCAGACTGAAGGCATAGCCCTAACATTCCTGTCATGTATAGGACTTCAATGAGTGTTTAAAAATTGGAGCTCATTGAGTGTACTTTTGATCTCTAAATTCAGTCATGGTAAGCTCCATGAATGGCATGGCAGACCTGTGAATGTCTCTCCTTTTCTCTCCCCAAAATTAAAACTAAGTTGTCCAAGGAGTGATGGCATCGCATGAATAAAGCACATGACTCATGTGCTGTAACAAAGGAGAGGGAAAGATAAAAGAAGGATCACAATGTTAGAGAATGTTCCATCCTCCGAAGGGAGGCTGGACAACATACTTTATGTTCCACATGAGGAAGATGGGTCCTGAAATTGGGCAGCTTCGAACGTTCCTACTCTTGACCACAGAATTTAAACATAGGCTCCTAAGCTGAATATAGGCCCCGGGTCAGATCAAATCAATGGGGTTTATAGTCAACAATATTTATACACCTTTCCCATATTTGGGAGCTACTCTCTTCCCTGATCCAGCTTTCTGGTCCTTTTTTTTCCAGCCATGACATCGTCTCCCCAGACAATAACTTAGATCCACCAGAGTATTAGATGTCAGGCTCAGGGAAAGAAAGAAAAAACAAGCAACAACAACAAAGAAAAACACTGGTATAGTCATGAGCTCTTCGGAATATAACTAACATAGGACTACGAACTATCTACAAAATGGAGGACCCCCCCCCCAACTTTTCATATGAATTTTTCCAGCCTTTAGGTTTATGATTAGTCAACAGATTTTTAGCTCTGTATGTTAACTCTTTTTTCAGCCACCAGGTTCCAGATACTACCATGATGCCAACTGGACTTCCCTGGACAGACAACCCCTCCAATGTCTCCTGGAATCCTGCTTCCTCAGAACCTCGCCCCACTAGGGAAAGAGAGAGGCAGGCTGGGAGTATGGATCGACTTGCCAAATCAACGCCCATGTACAGTGGGGAAGCAATTACAGAAGCCAGACCTTCCACCTCTGCACCCCATAATGACCCTGGGTCCATATTCCCAGAGGGTTAAAGAATAGGAAAGCTATCAGAGGTGATGGGATACAGACTTCTGGTGGTGGGAATTGTGTGGATTTGTACTCCTCTTACCCTATTGTTTTTGTCAGTGTTTCCTTTTTTTTTTTTTTCTCCTTCCTCCAGGGTTATTGCTGGGCTCGGTGCCTGCACCATGAATTCACCGCTCCTGGAGGCCATTTTTTCCCCCTTTTGTTGCCCTTGTTGTTGTAGCCTCGCTGTGGTTATTATTATTGCCATTGTTGATGTTGTTCATTGTTGGACAGGACAGAAAGGAATGGAGAGAGGAGGGGAAGACAGAGATGGGAAGAGAAAGACAGACACCTGCAGACCTCCTTCACCGCCTGTGAAGCGACTCCCCTGCAGGTGGGGAGCCGGGGGCTCAAACCGGGATCTTTATGCAGGTCCTTGCGCTTTGCGCCACATGCACTTAACCCACTGCGCCACCGCCCTACCCCCAGTGTTTCCTTTTTATAAATAAAAAGGAAAAAAGAAAAAAGAAAAGAACCAGTTTCAGAAAGACAGAAAGGAATTGGAGAGAGAGAAGAAAGAGAAACCAGAGCACACTACCCCAGCTCTGTCAGCTCTGTGATATAATATCGAGAATTCCATCTGGGATCTCAAAGATCTTGGACATGCAAATCTTGCATGTTGAACTCTTCTGCTATCTGAGGTTCTTAACCTGGAGAGAATTCTAGGAACCCATGAATTCAAAGGGGAAACTTTATATACTTTGCCTAATATTAATCTGAAATTCCATGTATAACAAAAATGTAATATAAGCAGTACCTGGACCTTATATCCAATCAGCATAAACATAATTTCATATCCATGTTTTAGTTCAGCTGTCTTAAAATATTTTTGTTTATAAACATTTTTTATTTTCCCTTTTTTGTTGTCCTTGTTCTTTTATTGTTGATGTTGTTGTTATTGTTGTTGAAAGACTAAAGAATCACTCTGCCACTTATGATGTCCTTTTTCCTTGTTTTTATGTGGTACTAAGCATTTTACTCAGTCTCATATATAAAACACATATGCTCTGTTCTCAGCTAGCTCTTGACCTTCAGTGTATTTGCAATACTTCACAGTCTGATTACATGTTGACAAGCAGTTATTAAAATATACACATAAATCACATTTAAATCCATGATTATTGCATTTCAGTAATAGTTATAATCTTAAGAACATAATTTTATACATTAAATATATCCTGAGATGGAAAGCATAGGATTTTTTTGAACTACAAAAATCTCATGCTATAAAAAGTTAGAAATCTCTAGACAGAACTTATAGAGGCTTAATCAAAGAAAATAGTTCATGAGGAAAAGTAGACAAAAACATGTGTTTTATTTCTACTTGAGTGAAACTCCAGGTCTAAACATGTCTTCTGACCTCTAGAATATACTAAACTTTGCTATGCTTCATTTTATTTTTAAAACAGATAATATACCCACATCCTGGGATTATTGGTTAAACCAATTAATATAAATTGCTAAGCATAATATTGAATACAACCTAGAGTATTTCCCAATTTCATATTATGTCTATTGCTTTCTGGTAATTATTCATTTTTTAAGAGTAGGAACCACTGACTTATTCAGCATTGCACTTGTATAATCCTAAATAGAATATTTTTAATTAAACAATTCATCTAGTTTAATATTTAAGTGCTAGTCATATCCTGTTTCATGTCTGGGGAATATAACAGTGAGTAAGACAAGATCCCTAACCTCAGTTCCACAGGTTATTGGACTATAAACATAAATATAGTTGCTGTAATATAGTTATCTTAGCTCATTTTACCTACTTTGGATAGGGTATGTTTGAGACTCCCATATGTGACAAACAAATTTACAGGGTGTGAATATACAGGCAGCTGCCTCAAAATGGAAATATTATGTACGTTGAAATTGACATTTTTAATATGGATCTCTTTGGAAGCTGTGAGAATAAGACTAAGTATGACTAAATATATAGTGTTCGGCATATACAGCCTTCAAATGATAACTTCTAAGTTGAACTGTGTGAAACTGCTGGCATTTGATTGTTATTGATATCCATAGACAGAAAGCTTTCTATGGATAAGCCCAATAGTATTCAAAAAGCAGTATTTTTTTTTCTTTTGAAGGCAGGTGACAATTTCTGTTTTACTATATCTTAATATAAGTACAAAACATAAAAATACTTCTGCTGAAGTGACTGCCACAGAGACAGAATAGTTACTAATATCTGGTTAATGATATTGAAGTTAAGGATATAAAAACAGTATAGTGCAGTGTAACAGAGAAAATATTATGTTTAGAGATGTAAACACTGCAAAATAAATGGAATTAGAAGCATTTTAACTTAAATGTTATATTAAGGATTTGCTACTTTCAGTGTCTACCGTTGAAACATATCCAGCCTCTTCATACCTGATGAGTGAGAGAGGAATGCATATCATTCTTCAAATGCTAGCATTTGTGGAATAAGTTTAAGTAATGACAGTATAGTTAGCAAATATTAATTGAGCATCTCTTTCCTTTCACCAGTCTCCTTTACTTCTTCCCTAGTAACGGTTTCTGTTCTGGAAGATTTTGTTTTTACTGATACATTATTCTTCTTGATTTGAAATAAATCTCCAAGTGTTATTTATTTATTTTGGTATAATCTGACTCTTCATACCATGTATGATTTTTCAGCTCTAAATTTAGGATTTATAAGTTATGTTATAAAATACATTGTGCATATGTTAACAGCCTGTAAATTATGCAAGATGTTATGTATAGATTGTGTCACTTTTATTTTTCTTTTTTGTAACTTCCTAGTTGTTTTATGTGTCTATTTTTCTATTGTCATGATCATTTTTTTAAATTTCTTTATTGGGGAATTAATGTTTTATAGTCGACAGTAAATATAATAGTTTGTACATACATAACATTTCCCAGTTTTCCACATAACAGTGCAACCCCCAATAGGTCCTATGCCATCCTTTTCCAGGACCTGTAGTCTCTCCACCACCAACCACCCACCCCAGAGTCTTTTACTTTGGTGCAATACAGCTATTCCAGTTCAGGTTCTACTTGTGTTTTCTCTTCTGATCTTGTTTTTCAACTTCTGCCTGAGAGTGAGATCATCTCATATTCATCCTTCTGTTTCTGTCTTACTTCACTTAACATGAATTTTTCAAGGTCCATCCAAGATCGGCTGAAAACGGTCAAGTCACCATTTTTTATAGCTGGGTAATATTCCATTGTGTATATATACCACAACTTGCTCAGCCACTCATCTGTTGTTGGACACCTAGGTTGCCTCCAGGTTTTGGCTATTAAATTGTGCTGCTAAGAACATATGTTCATAGATCTTTTTGAATGGGTGTGTTGAGTTCCTTAGGCTAGATCCCCAGGAGAGGAATTGTAGGATCATATAGATCATATAGGGTAGGCCCATTTCAAGCTTTCTGAGAGTTCTCCAGACTGTTCTCCACAGAGGTTGTCTCTGCCAGCTGTGTAGGAGGGTTCCTTTGACCCCACAATCTCTCCAGCATTTGCTGCTGTTACCTTTTCTGATGTGTTACATTCTCTCAGGAGTGAAGTAGTATCTCATTGTTGTCTTTATTTGCATTTCTCTGACAGTCAAAGACCTGGACCATTTTTTATTTGTTTCTCAGCCTTTTGGATCTCTTCCATGGTGAATATTCTGTCCATATCCTCTCCCCATTTTTGGATGGGGTTGTTTGTTTTATTGTTGAGTTTGGCAAGCTCTTTATACATTTTGGTTATTAGTCTCTTGTCTGATGTATGGCATGTAAAGATCTCCCATTCTGTGAGAGGAGGTCTCTGGTTTGTGTAATGGTTTCTTTTGCTGTGCAGAAGCTTCTTAATTTGATGTAGTCTCATAGGTTTATGTTTGCCTTAGTCTTTTTTGTAATTGGATTCGCAGAATATTATTTCTATTGCTGTCTCATGGATGGCTTTATGTGCAGCAGTAATCTCCTGAGCATTTAGTTATCAGTGACTACTTGATTTATTTTAGGAATGTGACAGGTGGTAGATCATGTTTAGGCAGCTTTTCTGAAGGATCCCAAGTGCTACCTATGTATATCCCTTTATAAAGCATATGCACCATGTGCTATTAAAATACCTTCAACTTTATTTACTGACAAGGCATCTTTTATTTCTTAATTTAATATTTTTATTTGTGTTTAATAGGTAATTAGACTACAAGTATAATTCCACAGCATACCTATCACCAAAGTTCTGTGCCCCACCCACCCCAAAATAACCACTATAGTTCTCGAAATTTTAGTCTTTTATTTTATTTTAGTTTTGTTTATGTTTTTATTTTTGTAAGTTCGTGTGTTTCTGCTCTCTAGATTACTCACATGAGTATCTGTTCATTGTCTTCTATCTCTTATTTTGCTAAACATAATCATCTCCAGTTCTACTTATTTTGTCCCATAAGTCACAAAGTCTTTTTTGAAAGCAGAGTAGTAGTCTACAAAGTATGCATACCATAAATTATTTACCCAGTGATCTCTTGGTGGACATGAAGGTTGCTTCCACTCTTGGGCACTTGTGAATAATGCAACTATGAACATAGGAGAGTATATGCCCCTTCAAATTAGTGTTTGCATACCCCTTAGATAGATGTTTTGGAGTGGTACTGTTAAAACATAAAGTAATCCCATTTATACTTAAGAACTCTCCATATTGTCTTTGAACAGGAATGCACCAGTTTGCATTTCCACTAAATGTAGAGCTCCTTTCTTTTCCCTGCAGCCTCACCAACACCTCTGACAACAAATACTTTAAAATATACTTTTGATGACATTAGTAATGTTTTAATTTTATTTCTAAATTTTTGGACTGTTCTATAAGCCATATTTAGAAATTACAGCTAAGTGTATGGAATGTGATTATTTCTGTATATATACTGATAAGCTTTGAAAGAGTTGACTCTAGAATGACTGGGAGGGCTGAGTGATACCTTCAAGATGCCACACACAATTATTTTCTGCTCAGCAATTGAATGTTCAGTAATAATTTGAGCCAAGTTCTCTAAAATTAGGAAGAAATCATAAGGTATTAAAGAATAATATTTTGGAAGTATTATTTTAGTATTTTTCTGTTTTTTTTTTTTTTTGCAGTGTAGGGACCTTGTGATTTTAGTGCTCAGGCTTGCTTCATGGCTTTTTAAAAATTTGTTTTTAATTTTCTTTATTGAATAGAGACAGCCAGAAATTGAGAAGGAAGGGAGGTAATAGAGGGGAGAGAGATAGAGACAGCTGCAATATTGCTTCGCAACCACTCGCAAAGCTTCCCCCCCCCCCCGCAGATGGGCACTGAGGGCTTGAACCTGGGTCCTTGTTTATTGCAACATGTGTGCCCAACCAGGTATGCCACCACCTGCCCCTTGAATGGTTTTTCATTCACCTAGGGGGAGAGGAGGTAGCAAAAGGGAGAGATTCACTGCAACTCCCAAGCTTCCCTTGGTACCATAGCACTTTACATGCAGTGTCAGGGCTCAAACCTTGTTTTTGTGCAAGACAAGGCAAGTGTTCCTGTCTGGTGAGCTTTAGATTTGGTCCACTCTCTGTATTTCACTACTGAAAGTTCTTTTTTCAGCAAGTTCTTTATGCATGGATCTAGTTTTTATGTGTTTTTTAAAAATTACAACAAATTCAGGGAGGAACTTTTTTCTCCAATAATTGCTAATTTTTGTGGTTTCTTTTTTCAGTCACTGATGTTGTGGTCAGGTGTCAGGCAGCACCGCTGAGAAGAGAGATAGGAGGTCTGGAGCAAGTGGGATACACGAATCTTTATTATAGGATGGGGGGGTGGCTCAGGCCACGTGACAATGGCCATCCCCACTACCTCACCACGCAGAGAGAGAGAGAGCGCAACCAAAGGAGCCCACAGAGAGAGAGAGCGGAGCCAAGACCCCAGAGAGAGAGAGAGAGAGAGAGAGAGAGAGAGCAGGAGCCTAGAGCCCAGAGAGAGAGAGAGAGCCAAGAGCCCAGAGGGGGGTGGTGGGGTGAGTGACCTTTTATTGGCTGACAACCAGGGGTGACATGTGGGGGCAGGATTGGTTAAAGGGGGCACTGCTAGGATAACGTGCGGGGGGGGGGGGAGTGTGGTAAAACCTGGGGGCGGAGACTGCAGCAGAATAATTCCTCAGCATCAAATCACTGTGGAATTTTAGTGTGAGATACTGAATTGAGATTTGTTCATTTGCAATAGTATACATACATAGCATAGTATAGCATGGTCAGGAGACATTCAGCCAATGCTAACAGATGAATATGGAGGGGGTCTTCAAGAAATGTTATTTAATGTTGTGCCTAAGCTTTTTACTTGTATGTAGGGGAATGATAAATAGGACTTTTCCTTTTATGTGTTAACTAGTATTTGTTTTTTTCAGATATAACTACATTTAAAAAAATATTTATACAAAGGAAACACTGACAAAATCATAGGATAAGAGGGGTACAACTCCACACAGTTCTCACCACCAGAACTCCATATCCCATCCCCTTCCCTGATAACTTTCCTATTCTTTAACCTTCTGGGAGTATGGACCCAGGGTCAATATGAGGTGCAGAAAATGGAAGGTCTGGTTTCTGTAATTGCTTCCCTGTTGATAACACCTTTAGTATTTGTTTATTTTCAGTCATAATTGATAGCTTTGTGAACTGCATCCCCGGTTCTTTTATTCAGGATGATGAGACAGTGGATCATTTGCGCAATGTTTGAGCAGCTGGGAGATGAAATGTTTAGGAACTTCTGACTTGTCCCCCTCAAGACATAGCTGAGTACATGACTGGCCCATCCCCCCCCATACCTTTCCTCTTTTCCATTTCATATTTTCTTCCCTCCGTTTTCCCTGTAGGTAGCTATTTCTGTATATTCAGGCTGCCTACCACTCCCAGCCCTTTAAGTTGACTCATGACTATGACTGCCATTTTCCATACTTCAAGAGTCTAGTTTGCCTGTATAAGTCAGTATGCAAAGGGTCCAGAATCCATAGAAGATGGAGAGATTCACACTTTACTTCTCCATTGCCAAGATGTTCAAAATTGTATACATCTATAGTGGCATCTTTGAGAATTTTATTACTGAAAGAATAAAAGGAAAGTGATTCTCACTGTCATGCAGCATCCAATATATTGGTCATATTTTTCTGTGACTGGAATAATCAGGTAGCCCTTTGGTATTTCCTTTCTAGCAAATCTTATTGCTTGAGGAAATATGATTATGCCCTCAACAAGAAACAATCTCAAATTGAAGGCCTCCAAAGTGAATTAATCCAGTAGTCTTCAAAGCAGTGATAATTCAGTTGCTGTCTCATGGGTGTGTTTGTGTGGTAGTAATGTTATGAGCATTTAGTTTTTCAGAGCCCAGATTATTCTATTTTATAAGCAAGACAAGAGAGATCATATTTAAGGCTGTATTTTATAGTGGGAGCTTTGTGGAATGTCTTTTATAAGAGCACTAACCCCATTCATGAGGACTCTCTACCCTCATGAGTTAATTATGACTCCCCAAAGATCCTACCTTAATACCATCACTTGTGGAGTTAGGATTTCAACAGTCTAATTCGGAGAGGAGGGCACAACATCCATACCCATAGCATTTTACTTTGTTAAACTTATAAATACATGACAGGTTAGCAACAAAAGAATCACTTAGTGGTTTTACCTGAATATGCTGTGCATGTTTTGCTTTTAATTATCCTGTGCCTGTTTATAAAGCTTTTACCTCCTCTAATTTGAGGACACTACCTGGTCTGTAAGATGGAGCTCACTGGTTACATCATCCTTTAGGTAACTCACCCCCACCCCAATCTGCCTGCCTCCTCTTCCTTCCCCCTCCACCTTTCTCTTTTCTTTCTCCCTGTCTCTCCCCCACCCCCAAACCTTCCTCTTCTCTCCTCTCACTACCCTTACCCTTTCCTGCTTTTTATGATGTTTTTAATATCAGGTAGGGGTGTGTGTGTGTGTGTGTGTGTGTGTGTGTGTGTGTGTGTGTGTGTGTGTGTGTGTGTATAACAGAGAATATTGCTGTCAAATATTCTTTGACGGTTAAGATGAAATGACTGAACTGTAGAACATTCACATAAAATACATATATAAAATTTCTACCTTAGTAAATTCCAAATTGGTATGTTTTGATGTACAAGATATAGGATAATTAATTGTGGTAATTAAGTAGTATTTCAGAATTCCTGCACAGTAGTTTGTTTGTATTATATGAAAAATTATGCCCTGCTCAAGAGTTCATTTTTTTATTTATTTAAATTTCTAAAAGTCTATGATTAATAGTTGCAAGATTAATTAATTAAGGTTGCAAGATTGTAAGATTACAGTGTGTAGTTCAACACCACACACCTCCCAAGTTCTGGAACCCCCACCCTCCCACTTTAGTTCTCACAAGTTTTAGAAACAGTTTTCTGTTGGTATGCATGAGACCCTTTCTGTTTCATTTGGTTTAAATCCCCCCTGCTTAACACTATTCTATTTACATAACCACTTCATTCTATTTACTGTTAACAAGTTCCACCCTCCCTCCAGGGCATTTGTGGTTCAGTGATAGGATTCTCGCCTAATCTGCCCCCTCTTTGTCACACTCTGATTTTCACCAGTCACTTTTCTCTCCACCCTCTCTATGTCACATACTGTTTCCACCCTACTTGGGAAGTATATATAAAGACAGCATTGTGAGTTTTAGAGTACTTTACCTTGAGTTTAGCTTAGCTCGTCTTAGATTGTGCTGCGTCCTGCATGAATAAAGAGATACTGCCTACAGCTCAACTATGAGTCCCTGGTCGTCTGTTACCCGCCGGTGAAGCCAGCCCGGAGAAAACAACATAACCCATCGAAAACAACAGTTTTCCAAGCTATCATTTTAAATTTAAGTCTCATTAACGCTGAAGGAATGAAAGGGTTTTAACTGTTCTGTGTTTTGTAAGATTTATGCAATTGTGTTTTTGGTTTTCCCTCCTTAATCTTAATGCTCCTTCATTTTTATTGTTCACGCTATGCATGAAAGTTAGCTATTGCCTTTTCATTTCCCAGTATAAAATCTAAACAGTGTTTATGTCATCTCATGACATTTGATGTCAGTTTGTTAGAAGAAAAAAAAATCCATTACTTTTTTAAATTCAGTTTGGTATGTTAACAGATTCAGCAAAAGTTATGTTTTTTATCATTTTATTACTTTATTTTAGACTATAGCAGTATATAGTTCTGGATGTTGGTGATACCTGGGTAGGGTTGAATCTAGATCTTCTTGTTTGCAAGCTTTGTGCACAACTACTAGTTATCTTCCTGGTTCTTGTTACTTTATTTTATACCATTATGTCTTATAAATTTTAATTTCGTTCACTTGTTGCAGGGAGATGACTTAGTGATAGAGTAGAAGGCCTGTATGCATGAAGCCCTAGGATCCTGGGTTCAAGTCCCAACACTGCAAATACTAGAGTGATGCTATGGCCCCTCTCTTTTCTGTTCTTCTTATGAAACAAAAGCTTTAAAATGTTTTACATGAGTTCACTCATTCAGTTTTCTGTTTTGTTCAAAAGGTATCAACAAAATCTATTTATAATCTATCTTCTATCAGCATACTTTCAATTTACATATTTTGAAATTGCTAGACTATTCAGGCAATGCAATAAATATCTGTTATTATTGTTTGAACCAAAGAGAGAAGAGGAAAAAGTTTTAGTTAACTTCTGAAAATCTCATTTGGAAACTAACTAAAATGTTAAAAGTGGTAGATTATGTTGGACATAAAGCAATCTTGAGTTATTCATTTCCTGAATTCAAAGCATGGGCATACAGGATAGATTATAGTGAGGGAAATAGTCTTACTACATACAAAATGAGTTTAATGCCATTTTGTCATAAATTTCCTTTAGGTGAAAAAATTTTTGTTATATTAAAAATCAGATACAATACAGATACTGCAGAAATTGTCAATATTTAAAAGTTGTTTCCTGTTACATTAGAGCAAAAGGCATGTTCACATTCCAAGTAGACTAAAGTTCATTTATTTTGGTCTCTATGTAGCTAAGAAATCTTCTTTTTCTTAAAAAAAAAAAAATGACAGAAAGGTATGTGGATGGGGAATGGTGTTGGAGAACCAGTGTATCACCCTGGCACATGTGATGACAGGAATCAAACTCAGGACATCAAGCTTTCAAGTCCAGCACCTTACCCCACTGTGCCACCTCAGGCTGCTATAAATTTTCTCATGGTATTTCAAGTCAGATCTCTACACACCTGTACCCACCCCCCTTGCTGGCTATGTGTGATGTAGACTTAAAACTTCTCTAGAACTCATATTACTGACTTTTATTTACTGTCTTTATTAAATAAAGGCCAGCACAAGCTTGTGTTAGTATGTTTCTATCACATTGTTGTGGATAACTATAGACTTGACTATTGTCTAAGAACTCATGAGTTGAACTTTTATTTGTGGCTTTACAATGTGGTTAGTTTTTACAGTATTTTTATTACAATTGTGATATTTTAAACCTTAAAGTATGACAAATTAGTCTAGCTTATTTTGCCCAGGCTATAGCAGCTTTTTCTTCTGAGACAGGCTTCCATACTTCAGATACTCTTAAAAGGACCACGAGTTTGACTAGACTGCACATATATCTGGCAGATGACCCAAGATAATGACCTGAAAGTGAAAACGTTAATTTCCTAGGAATAGATTTATGAAAGGGAAACTATTTTCATGTCTTGTAGGTGTAGACAGAATGTTATCTTTCAGCTGCCTACACAGAAATTCTCTGACTTACAAAAGTCAGGTTCATGTGTCTTATGCATAGGAGAAAGTCATCACTTCCATGAGGAAGTGATGAGATATAAAATCTAATCACTTGTATCTAGAGACTTGAGTAGCCCAATAATGTCTGTTAATTAGACTGGTGTTCTGGCAGTGGAGAGAGCATGTGCATTGGGGGTTTGTTAGGGCATATTGAAGTTGAAGAGATTTGTATGTATCTGATGGGAGAGATCAAATACCTCAAGTAAATCTTGATGACATGAGCAGCCATCCTTACAAAGAAGTGTCATTCTTCAAAAGATTGTATGTACACAGATAATATTTCTACCATTAAACTTGTTAAATTCATCAGCCTCTTGATGGAAATGCTAGATTCTTAGGTCATGGATGCCGAACAATTGCCATGAACTGACTGACAAGCATCTTGTTAAAGGAAAAATTAAGCCATGTTTTTCGTTAAATTTTGGACTCGTTGCTTTAATGTTGCTTCTCAATCTTTGCCATAGCCCTTACTGAATATAATTTTTTCCAAGATAATCCACCACATGCTGTTTGAATACCATGTGTGACATAGTGGCCATACAGAGTAAACTTGAGAGAAGTTGTATGAAAACAATAAAAACAAAAATAAACCACATGCTAATTTTATTATGGTGTCTAAATAAAACAAATTCTAGTTATGTGAGTATAGACAAATGTTGCCAAGATTATTAGAAAACAGAACTACTCAAGGTGGTATAGTTAGGAATATAATAGGGGGGATAGGGGGTGCACACCAGGTGAGAACATACACTACCAGGGTCAATCCTTGGTCCTTACTTGCTTCATTTAAGGTGAAACAGTGCTTCAGTTATCTTTATCACTCCCTTTCCTCTCAATTTCTGTCTCTATCCAAAGCAAAAACAAACAAACAAACAAACAAGCAAAAGGCCACCAGGAGAGGTGGATTTGTTGTTTAGGCACCAAGCCCTAGCTATAACCTGGTTCCTAGGTACAGAGATACATATAGATACATAGCTATGTATAGATATATGATTAACCTAACTCAAAAGATTACTTTAAATAGTGTTATGCTAGTAAATTTGGAAACTTAGTAAGATTGGTAAACAATTTTGTCTCAAGAGGAACAGAAATCCTGAATTAACTATTGTCCAATAAGATAGTGCTGTATATGTAGATTTTTTATAACTTTTTAAAATATTTATTTTATTTATTTATTCCCTTTTGTTGCCCTTGTTGTTTTATTGTTGTAGTTATTATTGTTGTTGTCATTGTTGGATAGGACAGAGAGAAATGGAGAGAGGAGGGGAAGACAGAGAGGAGGAGAGAAAGATAGACACCTGCAGACCTGCTTCACCGCCTGTGAAGCGACTCCCCTGCAGGTGGGGAGCCGGGGTTCAAACCGGGATCCTTATGCCAGTCCTTGTGCTTTGCGCCACCTGCGCTTAACCCGCTGCGCTACAGCCCAACTCCCGTATATGTAGATTTTAAAGGAGGGTTTTTCTTGGTAGCATCAGTTGCCGGTTTACAACTTTTCATTAACTGTTCCTTCAGTTTTTCAGGTAGAGGTGCAAATGGAATTTGTTTTTGACATTTCTAGTTAAAGTTTAAGACAAATAACCTCTGGTTCTGTGTTATTAACTATGCCTTTTTCTGGACAAATGTTGTCAGTGTAATTCTTAGCCAAGGGAAGGCTTGTCATTACCTGATTTATTTATTTTTTTTATTGGATAACTGTAAGAAGCTGAGGTTGCCAAAACTACTGATAATGTCTTAATATTTTGGATCGTAAGTGCTTGGAAAGTCAAAAATTTGTGGGAGACTATGGGACAATTTTGTTCTAGGAGAAAACTGGAAGACACATGATTTGCAAAAATGATTTTTGAAGACTCCTCAGAAGGTATTCTAAATGGAGAAAAGTATAGAGCAACATAGAAGCATCTACTTATATGAAATACTTAGCAAAATCTTATTGTCAAGTCATACAAATTGTGTCATAGGAGCAGGTTGTTTCAGTTCAGGGAGATGAACTTAATCTTGAAGAATGAGACTAACTTTAATGGAAGAAAGAGGTCTTATAAATTGGAGAGAAGAAAGATCCATTTATTGAACTCCTCTCAGGCTGGCATTATACTTAGGAACTAACAAATAGGTATGAAATCAGCCATCTCTTACTCATGATTTTGTCAGTGCTTCCTTGTCCTGAAGAAGAGGAAACCCGTCTTACTAATTCATAGATACTAGGTTTCCTAGAAGAAATGTCAGACAGCTGGGTGCTTCAGCATAGTTGCTACTAGTGTAATGACTCTATATATTAGTTTCCTTAGCTGCCTCTTAGGAGATATTAAACTACCTAATAAACGAGGAAGGATTTCATGACCTATGAATTGGAAAAGTATGCAAGTGTTCCAAATGGGCAAAGCTCCTTAATCACTTCTGCTCTATTTCTAAGAGCTTGTTCAGAGTTAATTGTGCTCTAAGAGACTGGGTCTTATGAAGGCAGTGCTTATGCAAATCTTCAGTGATTGATTGTGATTTAGGAAGTTCTAGGATCTATTTTAGAGTCTTAGGGCAAATTTGAATTGGCAGAAGCCCACAATCAATTGATCCCCCTTCTTAGCTCTTGCTAATTCAGGAAGCTAGTGTCTGTTAGAGTATGGGGAAGATGTTGATGACAAGACAGAAATTCTTTTTTTTTCATTTTTTTATTTTATTTATTGGACAGACACAGAAATTGAGAGGGAAGAGGGTGACAGAGGGAGAGGCATACACCTGCAGCCCTACTTCACCACCTGTGAAACACCCCCCCCCCCTCCGCAGGTGGAGAAGACAGAAATTCTTATTTAATTTACTGAGTTTTTTGCTTCTGCTTTTAAGCTTTCAAATAAAAATCCAACATGGTTGGGGAGGCTTGAGCATGGTGTCCACCTCAGGGAAGTTAGTGGCGGCAACGCGGATAGTAACTTGAAGTGAGAGGTTGTGGGCATAATGGCGTCCTCAGGAACTAGAAGCTATGATGGGAAAGGACAAGGGGTGGCAAAGTCTGTCACCTATTATCTAGAGGAGGTGGCAAAGTGCAACTCCTCCAAGGAGATATGGCTGATGATCCACAGTGAGTCTATGATATCACCCCTTTCCTTGAGCATCCTGGCGGAGAAGTTGTTTTGCTGGAATAAGCTGGCACAGATGCAAGTGAAAGCTTTGAAGATGTAGGGTACTCCATTGATGCCAGGGAAATGCTAAAGCAGTACTAGATCGGTGATATGCATCTGAATGATCTTAAACCTGAAAGTGATAGTTAGTATCCTTCGAAAAATGACATGTGCAATAGTTACTGGTCATCCTGGATTTTACCCATCATAGGCTCTGTTCTCTTAGGCTGCCTGTATCGTTACTATACTTCAGAAAGCAAGTCCTCCCTTGGAGATCTTGTTGAAGTCTGGACAGTATATCCACTTGGGAATGAGAACTAGAGACTTGTTTGGAGGCTGCATTGGTGCCCTCTTTCTGAATCCTACCTGTTGTATTTTCCCTTTTGGAGCCTAGATGGCTCACCAGACATCCATCTCAGCCCTGACCCATGTCTTTCATCTCTGAGCCTTACTCCTAAGCACCTGTATATTATTCTCAGTCCTTGCCTGAGTTTTCTCTTTTCCCAGTTTTCTTGTGTACCTTTACACTTCAAAATTGTGGGGACATGGTAGGTTGAGCCTGGTTGGAACCCCAGATACCTCTTTGTCCTGACAGAAGGCATTCATCTATAAACCTCCCCAACCCTCCCTGACCTCCATCTTGTTAGACCCAGAGACGGCAAACGCTAGAAGAAGAAGAAGACCCAGAGACTACAACTGTTCCCCCTCCACCTGGTCTAGATAAACCTGATTTGCTCAGTGGAATGTGAATAAACCTAAGAGCCCCTTCCTCATTCTTAAGTCCCATGCCCCAGGTTAGGGGAAGTCAAGAGACAGAGCTTCTTAGAATGAAGCTAGAGTCTAAAAATATCTGATTGGTTCTTGCTATCAAACTTTTACCCCTATTTGGCTTGTTGCCCTGGCACCCTGCCCCAGCAAATGGCTTCTTTTTAGCCCATATGAGCCCTGCCTTTTTTTTCAATAAACACACTACCCGTTGCCATGGTGTCCAGAGTGGCCATCACTCCGCATGCTTACCCCCACTGTGGCCTGGTCTCCTCCTCTATGACGCCTCTTTGGTGGCCAACAGTGGTGGACATGGGGCGGACAGGGCAGGCCTTCCTGCACAAAACTTGAGTTTCTAATTGTCACCCATATTTTTTAGACTCTGTGCCAATTGGTGAAATGCTTTCCAGTATTTTAAGTACATACTAGACTTTTAACAGGGTAGGATATTCTTGTTCATCTTTCTTCTAAATGATTAATATAGAATTCTGGCTTAGTTATTTACCAACAGAGGTTTAATTCATTAAGTGAAATTGCACATCTGATTTAAAATGCTACTGCCAAATGATATTCCATGTTTATATTTGTTAAAACCTTGTGATTATATCCTTCCTCCCAAGTTAGTGTGGCAATCTTGCCCTCTTTATCCAGGTTGTTTTATTCCCAAAATGCTGGACAATACTTCTCTTATTTATGTGGAGTGGAGAAAAAACAGAAGGAAAGATGATGAATTTGGGGGATAATGAGAAATGCATATTAATCTTTTTTTAGATTCTTTTTTCTCTATTTTATTTTTTATTTAAATTTATTTATTTATTTAAGAAAGGAGACATTAACAAAATCATAGGATGGGGGGTACAACTCCACACAATTCCCACCACCCAATCTCCATATCCCATCCCCTCCCCAATAGCTTTCCCATTCTCTATGCGGCCTCCTGGGCCGGTAGGGGAGTAGGGGTGGGTGGGTGGGATGGGATGGGACACAATCTTTTGGTGATGGGAATGGTATTTACGTACACACCTATTAAATTGTAGTAATATAAATCACTATTTAATTAATATGAGGGGGAAAATTGAATGTCTAACAAAGGGACTTTTCAAAGCTAAGCCAATTACCAAATAATGTGATGATAACAGTAACTATCCATTGTCTTTCCCATATGCTTCTCCCAATTCTTATCAAATATTAATCTTTCTTTTGAGAAGTATTAGGACATAAGGCACCAAAGACTTTAGCCGTCACTTTGATACAAGTTTCTAGTGGTCTTCCTCTCCACACCTTTTATTGCTAAAATGCAAACTTGTAATTATGTACAGCTGTAGCTGAAAGTGTGATGCATTTCTACTTACTGACAAGAAAAATTTTTATTCCCGGTTTTATAAGAGACTTCAAATTGATCAGAGATAGAGTATTTGACCTTTTGTTTGATTTGTAAAGTAACTTTATAATAAAATGGCTTTCAAAAGTGGGAGTTGCTAATAAGAGATTATTTACCTTTTATCTCTATTTTGCCTCCTGGCTCCAATTTTCAGTTTTGTTCTGTTTTTCTGCTGAGAATAGAAGATACTGGTAGTTTAAAAAAATCATCATGGTTGAGTTAATATGAAGATATTTTCTTGTGACGTAGAGGTAACAGCACTACCCAGTGCTACCCATAATCTAGTGTAACTTAATGGTATTCAACTCGTCTCTGAATCAAACAGAAGACTACAGTATGAGATTCTCAACTGCCATTAATTCCAAAACTAAAAATACTAGTAATAATGGATTGATACTTTCTTATTCTGAGAAATTAATTTCTTTATTATTGTACTGAATGAAAAGAAAAGTTTTTAATTTAGTGGTAAAGTTACATAGTCGTTGACTTGAATTCAGAATGAAGAACGGAGTTTATGAAGTGTAATCTTCCCATTAAAGTTTCTCTGCATTTATTTTAATTTTATTGGGGGGTAATTGTTAACAGTACAGTCTTTAACACATAGGCAATTTTTTTTTTTAGTTGAGGGTGTTAATGTGCTACAGTGCATATGCAGTCCTCATCACCAGAGTTTCATAGCCCATCCCCTCTATTGGAAGCTTCCCTATTCTTTATCCCTCTGGGAGAATGGACCAAAGTTCTTTTGGGGGTGCAGGAGGTGGGAATTATGGCTTCTGTAATTTCTTCTCAGCTGAAAATGGACATTGTCAGGTTGATCCATACCCCCAGCCTGTTGGTCTTTTTTTTCTAGTGGGATAGGGTTCTGGAGAGGTGAGGTTACGGGAGGTAGTCTACCTAGGGGAATCAGAGTGGTACCATCTGCAACTTGATGGTGCTCAGCTCTGCTTTGTACTTTTCAGCACCCTCTTGCCAATTCATAGATGAATTATAATGCTCCACCATGGTTTCTCTTTGTTCCCTTCTCCATAGTTTCTCATCTGCGGGCCTGGAAATCCTGCTCCCACTTAAAATTCCTAGATTTGTAGCTTTTTGTTTGTTGGTTGTGTGTGTGTGTGTGTGTGTGTGTGTGTGTGTGTGTGTGTGTGTGCATGTGCACGCACGTGCGCAGTCAGCCTTGGTCCTGTCTTAATACAGCCATCTTGACTCTGACCCCCATATGCAAGTTTTTATGCCCACTTATCTTTCTATTCACTTGTGACTGTAAGAAATCATTTTATGAACATTAAAATAATTGGGAAGATGAACTCATTATGCATATTCCAAGAATTCTAAATTATACTGAAATGAACACTTGTAAATAAAACAAGAAGGTACATTATTGCATGAAGACTAGTGCAGATTTGAGAAGATAAGGACACTATCAGTTTAATCCAATGTTTATGCAGAATCTTTGATGTGTGAGAGATTGTGCTAAAGGCCAGATATTAAAAAGATGAAAATAAGATTTAGTCTCAGGTCTCAAGTAGATTAATAGTCATTTGTTGTGTAGAGTGGTGTCTTAGGCAGCAGCAATTGACCTAAATCTTTCTAAATTTAATGGTTTAACAGTTAATATCTCTTATTGCTCTAGAATCTGAATTGTTATAGGGAAATTTTTAGGTCTTGCCTCATTTATGTGGCTCTAGTCCACTAGGAGCATGAAGGCCGCTTTATGTATCTTAGGCTCTAATGTTTGCCCATTTGTGGATGGATCATGAGTGATCTCAACAAGGATAACTGGTCTGTCGTCCAAACTGCTCCTCCTCTCATATCAAGGAATCCATTTTCACTTGATGGGGGCAGGATTCCTGGAGGGTAGGGGAAAAATTGAAGACCTCCTGAGGCTGAGACTTAGAACTGGTACATCATTTACTCTGCACTCAACTTGTCAATTTAAGCCTGGAGGCCATCTAAATTCAAATGGAGTGGAAATAAGTCACACCTCTTATTTCCTTTTTTTTCCACGAGGGTTATCCCATTGCTCCTGGCAGCTTTAAAAAAAAAAAAGAGTTGGGAGGGGGAAGAGAGAAAGAGAATGAATGAGAGACATGTGTAGCAGTGCTTCAGTGCTCATGAAGTTTTCCTCCTAAAGGTGGAGATGAGGGCTTAAGTCCTAGTCCTTACTAACGGTAAAGTGTATGCTCTATAAGGTGAATCACCATATGACCCCATGAATCTTATCATTGGACCTAATAAATCACATCATCAATGGCATTGGCAAAGGAATGCAAATAATTGGAGCTGGTTTATTTGTTATTTCAATCAGTACACTACCCACTGAGACAGACAAAAAAAAAAAAAAAGACTTCTGTAGAAGGGATTAAAATCTGAGGAATTTTGTAATTTTTGCACTCAGTATAAGAAATTATAAGCCGGGAGTCGGGCGGTAGCGCAGCGGGTTAAGCGCAGGTGGCACAAAGCGCGAGGACCTGAGTAAGGATCCTGGTTCGAGCCCCTGGCTCCTCACCTGCAGGGGAGTTGCTTCACAGGCAGTGAAGCAGGTCTGCAGGTGTCTGTCTTTCTCTCCTCCTCTCTGTCTTCCCCTCCTCTCTCCATTTCTCTCTATCGTATCCAACAATGACACGAATAACAACTACAATAATAACTATAACAACAATGAAAAACAAGGGCAACAAAAGGGAAAATAAATAAATAAATATATATATAAATAAATTATAAGCCTTTTATTTGAAGAAGTGTTTCAGAAGGGATGAGTGTAGAAAATGAGGCTAGACTTTCACCTGCCAAGTTGCAGACTCTATCATGTTTCCCTGAGCATAGGACCTCATCAGTGTGTCATGGAACCTGACCTTTCCAGAGCTTTATCCCACTGAAGATAGATAGAACCAGGCAGGAGGTATGTTTCTACCTGCCAATGCCCATGTCCAGTAGAGAAGCAATTATAGAAGCCAAAACTCCTACCATCTGTATGCCAAAAAGGATTTTGGTCCAAGATAAAAGATAATGAAGCTATATTAAAGAGGACTGGAGAAGCTGGAGAGGCGTATATATCATTCTTAGAAACTTTGATCTTTGACCTGCCAATGCCCATATCCAGTGGAGAAGCAGTTACAGAAGTCAAAACCCCCTACCTTCTGCACCCCAGAAACAATTTTGATCCATACTCCCAGTGGGGGAGAAGTGATAAAAGGAAGAGGAAAAAGAGGACTCTGAACTCCAGCTCCATCAGCACCTGGAGACAAAAGAAGAAAAGGATTGACATTTGGATATAGTAATAAGGTTATGCATGCTTGGAGGGGAAGAGAACTGGACCTGGAAGAAACAGGACAATTCTTTACAAATGCAGACAAATAGTTGTAGAGATGATAATTAATCTACGTCTGCAAATTTAGGAGTACTGCTGTGGCTTGCAATGGAGGGATTGGGGATTCAGAACTGATGCTGGGAACTGTATGGAATATACCCCTGTTGACATGTAATTCTGTGAATAAGTATTAAATCACTAGTAAGATAAAAAAGAAACTTTGATCTTTTCCTGTGGATAGAGGAAATCATCTAAGACTTAAAACAAGACAAACAAAAAAAATGCTACTGTAAACTGCATTACTTTTTTCTACATAGTGCTCTGGCAACAGAATGAATTCAAGGCAAGTAAAATGGAGAGATTAGATATGATTCTGTGGCTAAATTTTAGGCAATGGGGATAATTATGAAGGCTGAACTAAGGTAGTAGAAAAACTTCCATTCATCTGTGGTGAACCTAATCAAATTAGTCTTGCATTCAAACTTTTTTGAGCTAGGTGCTGTGTTCAGTGTTTGAGAAAAATTGGTATTTTTTAAAATTTGTCTCAAAGACTTTGTGGAACTTTGAAACATGTATACCATTTTAATTGCCTTCATTTCTCTCACCATTAGAAAGGCCAGTGAATTAAGTAGAAATACTTATCCTGGAATACAGTGATTACAAAGAAGTCATAGTTAATACTTAGAATGTGTCATCTTTGAGGGACTGGGCAGTGACACATCAGCAAAGTGCAAAGATCATCATGCACAGGAACCCCACCTTCAGGGAAACACACTAGAGGAGTTGTAAAGCAGGTATGCAGGTGTCTTTCTCTCCCCTATCTTCCCTTCTCAATTTCTCTGTCCTGTCAAAATGGGGGGAGGGAATGGAAAAAATAGTGGCCTGGAACTATGGATTTGTAGTGTTGGCACTGAGCCTCAGCAATAACCCTGGTGGCAATTAGAAAAAAAAGTTAATTTTTTAATTTTCCCTAATACACATATAGCCTAGACTCTTTGTTATGTTGAAAGGTTAATATAAGTAATAATGAAGATTCTGAGTAAATTGTGTGGTTTTTCTGTTCATATAGTAGCTTGTCTGGTTTTCCTTACTTTTTTTTCACCTAAAGTTGACTGGTAAATATCCTTTCACTGAATCTCAAGTTCCAGTTCATTAGACCTAGTTGCAGATCTCAGATCTAAATAATGGACTTAGTCAAGATCCTTCTACCAATTTTTACAGTTATGTATCGCTTAGTTTTGGCTCTGGTCCCACCTTGAACTTGTGTTTGAGTCCCTTTGTTCAATTAGCATTTTGTCCTTGAAATTTTTCTTTTTATGAGTACACACTCCTGGGATATGTGGGGCTGCCTGTGTAAACGTGTTCATGAACTGTCTACTGTTGGAGACTCTGAGGACCTTGAACCCAGTTCAGAGCTTCTGTTGACGCCTGACCTGCCCATACTTGCTGCCATCTCCCTCTCTCCTTCCTCTGTCACACATGTCTCTTGGCTGGACTCTACTTAAAAAAACTCAGCTAGGAATTTTGTGTTGTGGAGTTAACAAAGATCTTTTATTGTCCTCCCTACTTTACCATTTTATTCACAGCTTTCTCCATTGTCTGTATTCATCCTATTAAAATATATGATTGTCAAGTTAGGATCTCATATAAAGAAGAATTGCAATATTCCATATCAGCATATGATTGATTTAGGAGGTGACTCAGGGCTAGACCCTAGGACCTGACAGTCGTGAGATCCTGAGATCAGTCGCTGGCACTGAATATATTAGTTATTCACTGATTCTCCTAAATAAGATCTTTTTAAAACAATGTTAAGAGGAAAGGTATATTTGCATATAAAGTATAATTTTATTGCATATGTATGAAAATATGTTAGGATAATGATTAACTTATAGGAGAAAATTTTGAGAAAATAAGCTAATATTTATGAGGAGTTGGTAATTTATAGTCAGATGTAAGATTTTAAACTACAATTTAGCTGTCTTTTAAAATACTTATAGTGAAGATTGTACTTTGGGAAAATAGTTCTCATTAGTGTTATTTGATTTTCTGTTCTCAGTAGACTTATTACATGCAGTAAATACTCTGCTTTCCCAAATTCCATTTGACACATTGGATTACTCACAGAAAGCCCACGTGCCTTTACTTTCATTTATAGCTGTAAATCAAACATGGATCTGGTTCTTATAAAATGGATGCAATTTGCAACCAGCATTCATGGACTGTTTGGCATAGGTATCTTGTTTCTTTTCCACAGAAATGCATAAGTGGAAATAGATTGAGGGCATCATCCTTAACATACCAGCAATTGAAGTTTATTTCATGCTAAGAGCTGAGACCTTATTGTCCATTTGAGATAATTTTGAAGATAGTTTCTCATTTCCAAGGCTGTTCCATTATAAAGGGACTTCTTAACTTTACTCTTGAGATTTTCTAGAAGATAATAGTACTCTTAATTTGTGACAACCAGAAAATAACGAGAAATAGCGAAGAGGCCCATTGAGGCAGAATTGTCTCCCCATTCGAGAACCACTGTTGTAGGTAAATGATTGTTTCTGTATTTATTGTTGTCACTGGGACTTCATAGATGCAGGACAACTTTTTTCTTTTTTTTTATTTCTTTATTGGGAGATTAATATTTTACAGTCAGCAGTAAAAACAATAGTTTGTACATGCATAACGTTTCTCATTTTTCCACACAACAATACAACCCCCACTAGGTCCTCTGCTGTCTTTCTCAAGGACCTGAACTCCCTCTCCCACCCACTCCAGAGTATTTTCCTTTGGTGCAATACAGCATCTCCAGTCTAGGTTCTATTGATTTAGTGTTTTCTCTTCTGATATTGTTTTTCAACTTCTGCCTGTGAATGAGGTCATCCCATATTCATCCTCTGTTTCTGACTGCTCTTAACATGATTTCTTCAAGCTCCATCCAAGATGGGCTGAAAACAGTGAAATTACTATTTTTACTCTGAAAATGACAGAAAAACTTTTTGTAGCTAAAGAAGGGAAGATATGGGAAAGATATCACAGAACCAAAAGCTTCCCCTAGTGAGGCTGGGTTTGAACTCCAACTTGGGCCACATGTATGACAAAGCAAACACCTTTCCAGGTAAGCTACCTTGCCAGCCCAAAAGGTTAATTATAGTATGGGTATTTGTCCTAAGACCCAGACAAAATAGAGAGAGAGCTCTAACTATATTGTTTTAATCACTTCATCTTTTAATGAGAAATATATTATGAATAAGTAAATTGTTCTAGTCAAAGATTTTAACTGAGTAGTAGGAATTTCTGGATTTGAGAGATTTTCTGAACCAACATTTAGCTATTTTTACCATTAAATTTCAGCAAGTTAAAAAATCAAAGATAAAATTACATTTTAAATATTTTATCTCCAAATGTTAATCAAAAATGTAACAATTTTAATATAATGGTAGTAAACTGTCTTTTTAGTAAAGCATGACTTTTTAAATATCAATGAAATTAACCAGGGATTCACACTCAGACCTAGGAAAAGTCTACACATAAAGTTCAGATGTAAAATGAATCATGCCTTAATAAAGTTGTACAAATAGGACAAATGGAACAATTCAAGTTTATTTTTTAAATAAAAGCCAAAGAGTACATGCTTTTTTAAAAATGACAAAATTCTCTCAATGTTATTTGAATGCTCGTGTCCATTTTGTAAACTAAGAATTCACTCGGGTCTGTCCTTTTTGTGTCCCTTGATACATGGCAGATAACTTCTGTTTAACCAATAATACATAGTAAATGTTGAAATAAGTGTTGCCTAATGACCAGTTGAAACAGACTTCACATGACACATTTAAAATAAAAGATTATAGCCGTTCTAAAGCAGCAAGGATACTACAGTTAGCATGTTTGTTCACTCAACATTGAAAAGATAACTCTTACTTCTTTCTGTGTCTCTACTTATTTCCTTTTATTTCAACAGTGCAAGTCACTTTTTTTATGGGCTAAGCTCATCTTGTTCCCTCCAGCCCCTTAACTACATAAAGCTGTCAAAGTATAAGTTATTTTTAAAGAACATTTTGAAACACATTTAACTCATCTCCCAGTTTAGATCCCTTAGGCCTATATCTCTTATCCTTGGTACATGATCCAAAATCTTCAATCTGACAGTCATAGCCCTGAAAGCCAATTGCTGTTTTTCTTATTTCATCATCTTTCCCACTCTTTTCTCATTTTGTTAAATTCCTATTCCTTCATATCTGTTAACTTGCCATATTTCTTACTCCTTAATACACACACACACACACGGAGAGAGAGACAGAGAGAGAGAGAGAGAGAGAGAGAGAGAGAGAGAGAGAGAGAGACTATAACACCAAAGCTTTCTTTTTAATGCAGTAGGGTCTGGGCTTAAATCTGGGTCATGCACATGTCAAAGCAGCATACTATCCAAGTGAGCTATTTATTTCTTTGTTCTTAAAGGTCTTAAAGATTACTACTATCTGAAATCATCATATGTCACTTATTTGTATATTTCTGACTATTCCAAGTCTTCATTTTATTTGCTGTTTTCTGGAAACTTAATCTAATTATTTCTCTTTTACATGTATTTTTCTTTTTTAATTTTTTTAAATCCTTATTTATTTATTTTGAACAGAGACAGAAATTATGAGGGGAGGTGGAAATAGTGCGGAAGAGAGACAGAGAGACACCTGCAGACCTGCTTCACCACTGGTGAAGCTTTCCCCCTGCAGGTGGGGACCAGGGGCTTGAACCCAGATCCTTGTGCACTGTAATGTGTGCACTTAACCAGGTGTGTCACCGCCTGGCCCCCTGCATGTATTTTTCTATGCATCCACCTTTCTCTTTAGGACCCTATTCACAACTTCCAGGTATACATTTTACATTTGTGTGCTCAAGATGTACCTTCTATAAATAATAATTTCTACAAAGTAGATTTAGGCTTTCTTTCTGCCCAATAAGCAGCCAATACTTAGCATTACCCTAGGATTTAGTAGATTCTTAACAGTTATTTCAGTAAACAAAATGGAATTTTCCTTGCAAAGATGACTTTATACTTGCTTAGCAATGTTTATATATTGGGTTGTCAGAAAAGTCATGGAATATTTTTCTATTTTTTTTCAGTGAAAAAGTATGATGACATCTCCAACAACCAATACATTTTTTTTTGTATTGAACCTTTAAATCTAAGAATAATGATGTTGGAAAAAAAGTCAAAGTGATTTGTAGCTACTTCACATTGAATGAGTTTATGAATCATAAGGACATTATGCAAGAGCTGGCAACTAAATGGTCAGGTACATCTATTAAAATAAGTGGTTTCTATTTGCCTTATGTGTAGAGAACTAATGAGTAAAGAATTGTTAGTCTATCCAGATATAGAGAAAAACTCAGGCTACAGCAATATTTAATTATTTCTTTAAGGCATGTTCAATTTGATAGCTACCATGAGCCAGCCATTGCTTGGTTGTGTGTGTGGCTTTTTTTTTTTTCCTTTTGGCCAATAGGAATTCAGTATGCAGTGCAATGCTATACACTGTTTGATTGGTTTAACTGCTTGTGATGTCACAATTTCCCCAGTAGGCAGTCATAATTTTCTTGAAACCACACTGAACTAATAACATCTGTTTTGTTTCATTATAAGATAATCTACAGAAATAAAAATACTAGAAGGAACAAGATGATTTTGATCCACGGAGACCTTTTCCATTGCAGGTGTTAATTATCCACAGCCAGCAGTTGAAGTTAGCATCTTTACTTTCCTTCACAATTGTTGTTGGATTTTTTTTTCATGTTTCTCAGTGAATAGATACAGGAATGAGCCTTCTAAGAATTACTTTTTCAACTCATAACTTGTTTTCATCACAACTATTAAGGCTTAGCATTTTTCTACTGCTTAGCCTTCCTGATTCAAAAGGAAAAGCTATTTGGACAGCCCATCTAAATATAACATTTCAGGTAGGAAATCGAATCATATCTGAATTAGGAGAAAGTGGAGTATTCGGGAATCATTCTCCTCTGGAACGAGTTTCTGGTGTCGTGGTACTTCCTGAAGGATGGAATCAGAATGCTTGTAATCCCATGACCAACTTCAGCAGGCCTGAACAAGCAGATTCCTGGTTGGCCCTCATTGAACGGGGAGGCTGTACTTTCACACATAAAATCAATGTGGCAGCCGAGAAGGGAGCAAATGGGGTGATCATCTATAACTATCCAGGTACTGGCAACAAAGTATTTCCCATGTCTCACCAAGGAACTGAAAATATTGTGGCGGTGATGATAGGCAACCTGAAAGGCATGGAGTTACTGCACTTAATTCAGAAAGGAGTTTATGTGACAATCATCATTGAAGTGGGGAGAATGCATATGCCGTGGCTCAGCCATTATGTTTTATCTCTGTTTACCTTCCTGGCTGCCACAATTGCCTACCTTTTCTTGTACTGTGCCTGGAGACCTCGAGTGCCCAGTTCTTCCATTAGTAGGCGAAGACAGATAAAGGCAGATGTGAAGAAAGCAATTGGTCAGCTTCAGCTGCGAGTACTCAAGGAAGGGGACAAGGAGTTAGATCCAAATGAAGACAATTGCGTTGTTTGCTTTGACATATACAAGCCTCAAGATGTAGTACGTATCTTGACTTGCAGACATTTTTTCCATAAGGCATGCATTGACCCCTGGCTTTTAGCCCATAGGACATGCCCCATGTGCAAGTGTGACATTCTGAAAAATTAAGAAACCTAGAGAATCCTCTAAAGATGTGAAGTACCAACTTCTTTCAAAGGATGAAAATTTGATGGATCTTTAAAAGACTTTATGTAGAGAAAATTCAACCTCAGCTTCTCTACCCAAATCCTAAAGAAGGTGAAAGTCATGTGGTTTTCAAATAAAATTCCATATCATGCCTAGATATTTAAACTTGTTGCTTTTCTTGTTTTAGTTAACACATTTTTCCTTATCCAAATAAGAAACTTAATATATGTGAAAAATATTAGTCTTTATTTTTAGATTATAATGATTTCGGCATGAATACCAGAGTTAGTCATAATGGTTTAGTTTCTTTTTAATTTGAAATTTTTAATTTTTTGGTATCTAATAATATTTCTGCTCAACAAATCTGATTGTAGGATTAGATCTTGACTTAATTATCCATGGTTAATTAATTTTTATTAATATCCAGGAAACCTACTTTCCAGAGATACTGGCTTGAGCAGGTAATGTGTACTAAAGAATTCGCTCTTTTGGATATGAAAGTATAGGCCTCATTAAAGACCATTCTGCAAAAACTCACCTTTGTTTGCCAGAGCCCTTTAAATTCTTCCATAGTGAGTTAACTATGATAGCAGTTGTCCCTTCTACAGGTGACCTAGTGTATGTTCTGCTTTTCTTATCAAAATGGTGGTGAGGATGTCTCCTGTGGAGACATTTTGATAATATCAAAAGAACGGGGATGGAATTTTGTTCGTGTGCCTTTCATTATGGTCTTTGGCCTTATTTTGCCTTTTTCCTCTTTTTTGTTTTCCCCTCCAACTGTAGTATAATTTTATTGAGAGATTTACAGGATTTTTGTCACAGTGAGGGTACTAATAAATAGGTCTCAGTATATTTCACCCTCTATCAAACCATCATTCTGTTCCAACCTATAGCCTTAGACCTCCAGTTTCATCTTAGCAATCCTCCCTCCTTCGGAGTCCAATTTATGAGTAAAATCACCACTTTCAAATTTTTTGACCTTACTCAGCCATTTTTTTTCTAGTAAACACCACCATAACAATGAGAGTCTGAAAGACTTAGGTTTTGTTTTCATGAAACTGTATCTATGGATAACATACATTGATGTCTAACTCAGATTATACTTTGAGGTTACACACCAGATACTACACTATCTTTTAAACATAAGCTGTGTGGAAATATAGTCAAACTGAATGGCCTTTGGGAAAGAAAATAGAACATTGAGTGGAAGACATCACATCAACATCAATATACATTTCAATTTATGGCACTTTTTTGTTTGGCCCATAGGGCCCTCTTCTACTTTTTTTTTTTTGCCTTAAGCTACTGTGCTGATGTATATTTCATAAAAATGCAGTAGTTTTCTTGTCATCCTGAAACCCACTATCAATACTATATGCATAGAGATCAGGGGAATTTATGCTCATGGCCAGAAATTCCTGGTTTTTGTTTCCTAGCTAGTAGCTAGTTAAAAAGAATCACCAAGATAAATACCCAAGAAAATGTTTGACAGCACCAATAACTGCCTGTGTTAATTCACAGTACTCAAGTATTATTATAGCCTGTGTATAGTAGTGTGTAGGTTCCTTTATGAGGGCACTTATTGTTTTGAGCAAACAATGTTAGAAACAACAATTTAGGACCTTTAATATTCACTGCCACTCATGGTAAATCTTAAGCAGAACCTTGAAGTTTTGGGGTTTTAAATCAATAGCTGCAATTTTTTTTGTTTAAAATGAACTGTGCTAAACAGATACTAATAAATTTAATCTTTTTCACTTACATCATTCCTCTTAAGATACTTTTAACAGATATCAAGGTTATCAGAGAAATGAGATTTGTCTTTTCTATCAGAATTTCATGCTTTTAAAAATCAAGTAGAAGCAGCAAAGGACTTCTGAGGAAGCTTTATTAAATTCAGTGCAGTGGTTTACATGATAAATCAACTTGTGCTTTAGACAAATGACTTAAAAGTGGTGTTACTGAGCTCAGTTTCACTCCATATTTGGCCCAAGTACTATAATAATTTAAACCTTAAAAAATGATCATATAGGGAGTTGGGCGATAATGCAGCAGGTTAAGCGCATATGGCACAAAGCACAAGGACCAGTGTAAGGATCCCAGTTCAAGCCACCAGCACCCCACCTGTATGTATGGGGAGTCACTTCACAGGCAGTGAATCAGGTCTGCAGGTGTCTGTTTTTCTCTCCCCCTTTCTATCTTCCACTCCTCTCTCCATTTCTCTCTGTCCTATCTAACAATGATGACATCATCAACAACAATAATAACTAAAACAACAATGAAAAACAAGGGCAACAAAAAGGGAAAATAAATAAATATTTAAAAAATTAAAAAAAATAATCATATGGCTTCTTTCCTTGTATATGCTTTCAGGTTTGAAAATTACATGTGTTGTATCCATTTTCCAAACCATGTTTAGTTCAACACCATATCTGCTAACATTACATTTAGCTCAGGGACCAAATCCATCTTACACTGAAGTAGAAATCACCCATAACAACCTGAAACACTCAAACCAACAAATCTTCAACATGCTCTAAGCAGTTACATCACTGGCTGCATTGTCTTTTATGTCATAATCAAATCACCCAACAGTAAGCAGTGTCTCTATTTACAGTACTGAGTCTGGGATATTTTTTTTAATCTGAAGTCTTTCATGTTAATCAAACATCTGAAGCACATAAGACATCTTTTAAGAATTTCTTACAGAAACATGCTGGAAGACAGTGGAACTTGTTTTCATCTAGAGGATATTTTCCATTTTACTATTTTTAATTGACTGTCAACAGATGTGGAAACCACATCTTTTTGTTGGGTTGTTCCTTCAGTCATTAAGTGAAGAAAGCGATGAATCTACTCAAGATCAGCATTCTGAGAAACACGAGCACATCTTCCTGGCTTTTGAAACTCAGTTTTCTTTGGCTTCTTAGTCAAAATGGTTGCAGAGCTGGCACTGTTTGGACTGCCTACATGAACATATCATTTCATGTTGGGAATCGTATGTTATCAGAGTTGGGAGAGATTGGAGTGTTTGGAAGAGCCTCTGCTTTGAAGAAAATCGTAGGTGTTGTTGTTCCACCAGAGGGAAAAATTCAAAATGCATGTAATCCCAATACTAGTTTCAGGAAATCAAAGATCTCAGACAAGTGGCTTGCGCTTATTGAGCGTGGAGGTTGTACCTTCACACAAAAAGTTAAGGTGGCCACAGAAAAGGGAGCCAGTGGAGTGATCATCTATAACTTTCCAGGAACTGGCAATGAGGTTTTTCCCATGTCTCATCAGATATTCGAAGACATTGTTGTGGTGATGATTGGTAACTTAAAAGGCATGGAGATTTTACATTTAATTCAGAAGGGTGTTGATGTTACAGTCATGATTGAGATAGGGAGAAAACACATCATCTGGCTCAATCACTACTTTGTTTCTTTTGTCATCGTCACAACTGCAACCTTAGTGTATTTTATCTTTTATAATATTCGAAAACTTTGGTTAGCAAGGATTCAGAACAGGAGATTACTGCGATTAACAACAAACCTCAAGAAAGCATTTGAGCAACTCCCACTTAGGGTGCTAAAAGAGGGGGACGAGGAAATAATTTCCAATGGAGACAGTTGTGTAGTTTGCTTTGAACTCTATAAGCCTAATGATGTAGTTCGTATTCTGACTTGTAAACATTTTTTCCACAAGATATGCATTGACCCCTGGATTCTAGCTCATGGAACATGCCCTATGTGCAAATGTGACATTCTTAAAGCTTTGGGGATTGAAGTAGATATTGAAAATGGAATAGAACCTTTGAGAATTCTGATGTCCAATGAGTTGCCAGGTGTCCTATCTCCTATTGAAGAAGGGACAAATAATGAACTTCCTCCCACAAGAAGGTCAGATAAAGTAACCCTCACAGAGGAAGAGGAACACCTTCCTTCTCTGCATGAAAACCAGACTCATTCAGTAGTGAATGTTCAGCCTTTACCCTGAAACAGGACCTTTGAGGAAGTGGATTAAACCTGTCAGGTCAAAATACCGACGAGCAGTTTGTCTGAAGTGTGGTCTTTGTGTCCTTTTGTTATTTTGGTAATCTACACACCTTACGAAGTTTCAAAGAAAAAAAAAGCCATATAGGATTGTTGTTTGTTTTTACCTTTGTGAAAACTTTTTAGTATTACCCCCGTGAGTATGTGTATTTCTCCTATGCACTTACATGCATTTTTAAGCCAAGTTCAACTTTTTTTTTCCTAGATGCTATTGATACATACATTGTTCTATTTTGGTCTTAAAATATTACAGTCTTTCCATGTTTCTTACACAGAAACTGAGTTGGAAAACGTGCTAATTAGGGAAATTAACTGTTGATATCTATATTTAACATAGTCTACTTATATTGAAGTCATGTTATGGTTATTTTCCTCATTTTTG
The DNA here is from genome assembly GCF_950295315.1 of Erinaceus europaeus. NCBI lineage: Eukaryota > Metazoa > Chordata > Mammalia > Eulipotyphla > Erinaceidae > Erinaceus > Erinaceus europaeus. Next base: position 92,714,974 of record NC_080169.1, on the reverse strand, counting down.
GCAATCAAATTTTGCTGTATAGTATTGTATTCCTCTTGGAAACACTTCTGTATTGGGGCATTTAGTTCATTTTAAGCTATCTGCATATGCACTGAGGACAGTATAGAAAGTGAAATCCTAGTAGTCTTAAGTGAACAACATATCTCAGTAGTCACTGCAGCTTACCATAATGTGTTCATAATTCTGTATTTATATATCTTCTCTGCTCTGTAACATTATATTGTAACAATAAAAGCTAGAAAATATTTTGGTGATGAAGAATTCCTTTGATATTTAATCGTTACTTCTCATGTAGTCCTTCCAGTTCTCCAACTTAATATTTTTGTAATGAGATAAAATGTTTAAAATATGCCAATTGATTTGAAGATAAGCATTCTAACAGACATTATTTTTATACCATTTCTGTATTTTTTTTTCCACTGCTTTTCTGGAACCTAACAAACTACCAGACACACACAGATATCTGAGTGTGTTTATTATAATGGTAAATATTTTTCATAATTTAACTATATTATGTGTTAACCTGGAAAAGTTTTTTTTCATAAATTTATTACCACCAGGGTTGGTCCTATATAATGAATCCACTGCTTTGCATGGTCATTTTTTTCTTTATTTGATAGGGTATACAAAAACTGAGGGATACCAGCTACAGAGAGGAACAGTAAACAAAACACACCTGCAGCACTACTTCACCTGTGGAGCCTCCCGCCTGCTGATGGGGGCCAGGGGATAGCACTAGAGTCCCTGCACATGATAACACATGTGCTCAAGCAGGTGTGCCACTGCCTAACCCAAACACCTGATTTTTTTTTTAAATGTCCCCACCATCGCATAATAAGAACTTATTTCTGAATTTTTTCCATAGTCACGTTGACAAAATTAAAAATTACTTTTTATCCCGGCATTCATTATTGTAATTTATTGTCCATGATTTTAACAAGGAGCTTCAAACTCACAGGGGTTGACTCTGGGGTTTTGATTGCCTGTGCAATGCTGATGAGTGAAGTCTCTTAAGTATTTTGTCAGTTGCTAAGTACCAATAGTACTGAGACACACAGAAAGATAGTAGTTTTAACTGTGAAGTCGAGGAATATTGCTTAGAGAAGGAAGGAAACTCATCTCAGGCCAGGGAGAATCAATCAGTACACAATAAAAACTGGGCATATGACCAGCTGGAGTGCTGTCCTGCTTGGTACACATAGACTTGCTTTTTATATCCATCCTCGGAGAGGTTTTAACTAAGCTAATTGAGCTGCTCTGTCTTGAGTCCTTTTGAATTTATGTTGGGAAGACAAAATCTTTCCCTGTGGGGCCAAAGATTATATTGAACATGCATGGACAGTGAGGAGAGGAACCTATGAGAGCCACGCCTAATAGGATCAACTTTTAAGATGATCTGCCATTCTTAGATTGGCCAGTTGGCCACTGTTGGCATCTGAAGTACCAGAGGCTAGCAGCTAATGAGGATGGCTGGAGAGACTGATGTCCATATACTTTTAGCCCAAGAGAATATTGTAGCTATGAGAATGAATATATTTGGTAGTGTTTGCAGACTATCACCCAAATCCAGAGTTCTGGTGTTAGGACAGCTGTGTGTCCTAGTAAATCCATGAAGATAAATGTTCCATAATTAACCTAGCACTTGAGGAAATGTTTTCTGCTCATACTAACACTGCCACAGCCTTCTTCCTCTGCACCCTTCCTGCATTTTCTTTCTCTTTTCCTTCCCATTGTTCATCTTGTCAACAATAAATATTACCTAGCCATACCTGTAAGAAATTCACATCTATGCACTTTGATGGTTAGATGACTTAATACATGGGTGTTTAACACTGATGTCTTGAGAATTTTCAGTGGGAGTTCTTTCAAGGGTGGTCAGAATCTGTGGTGGAGAACAGATAGGTCAAGTTGGTGAACTTGGCTTTGCTGTGTGCCTACCCTGTATCAAGCAGTGAACTAAGTACTTTTTATAGCTGTTTCTTGTATCAGAGCAAAACAGCAGTTTTAATCCTCATCGTTAGCATCTTGGTAAACAGATCAATAAACCGTTTTTACTTTGGGATTAATATCCAGGACCTGGAAATAGCGCTGCTATGTGAAATGTTAGGCATTACTCATTGTGGTGAATTTTTACCTATTCTGTGGGTTGCAATATTTTGTTTCATACCTACCCATATAAATATGTTTTGCCATATTATCATGGGGCTATATGCTAAGTTTTTTTTTTGCCTCTAAAACCAATATCAGATTGAATTTCCTTTATACTCCTTTCATATTTGATTTTACCACTCCTAATATATATATATATATGCATATGTATACATATACATATACATTACATATACATTACATATACATATACATATACATATACATATACATATACATATACATATACATATACATATACATATACGTATTTATTGGATAGAGACAGCCAGAAATCAAGAGGGGAGGGGCAGGTAGAGAGGGAGAAGTGAGAGAGAGACACCTACAGCCTGTTCCATCACTCACAATGCTTTCTCCCTAGAAGTGGGGACTGGGGGCTCAAACCTGGGTCCTTGCATACTGTAACATGTATGCTCAACCAGGTGTGCCACCAACCAGCCCCCACTCCTAACTTTTAAGTCAAGTAGAAAGTAGAAAGACAGAGGTACAGAGACATACATGCAGTGTGAACACAGCACTGGAGCCTCTCATGGTACTATAACACTCCTTTGTGATGCCCAGCCTCAGACCTCCTAGTGAGCTGTTTCTCCAGTCCCATGTTTTGTTTTATGTCTTAATTTTTGAGAGAGGGAAAATGAATGGGCTTGAAGAATATTTCCACCATTTATGTCATTCTTTTTTTAAATTTTAAATATTTATTTAAAAATTTTAAATATTTATTCCCTTTTGTTGCCCTTGTTGTTTTATTGTTGTAATTATTATTGTCGTCGTTGCTGGATAGAACAGAGAGAAATGGAGAGAGGAGGGGAAGACAGAGGGGGAGAGAAAGATAGACACCTGCAGACCTGCTTCACCACCTGTGAAGCGACTCCCCCTGCAGGTGGGGAGCCGGGGCTCAAACCGGGATCTTCATGCCAGTTCTTGCGCTTTGCGCCATGTGCGCTTAACCCGCTGTGCTACAGCCCGACTCCCTCTTTTTTTCCCTTTCATATGTAGCTGAGAATAGAATTCAGACCCTCATGTATTCAAGACAAATTTACTTGAAC